>NC_139346.1:148723908-149051408 GCF_055883805.1 Amblyomma maculatum | reverse complement strand
GCTGTAATCCGATGAAGCTTGCTTTCCTTTCGACAATGTCTTTCTTTTCTCCCCTTACTACGGCATAAAGAATGCTCGATTGATCTAAACATCAGTATTTCAACCCCGGCTTTCACATATTTACTCAATGTAAGGGACGAACGCCGGAAATCCAGTGTTTTCTTCGTTCATCAGAATTTGGTACATGGTAGACCCCAAAGAAGAAAATTTTATTAGTTGCCCCACTTTTGGTTGGATATTGTCACGTAGTAATATGATGATGACCTAATTTGTGCCGCTGACGTAATGTCCTTCGATACTTTTTTTTTTATTCACAGAATGAGAATCGGCTGGGGCAATAACTAATTTCTGAAACGTAATTGCCTTGTAGCCAAGAAAGTGAAGGCCACGACGTTTACAACACTCTTATATTTACTGTGCAATATGTGAACGTCAGCTTTACTGGGACACTGCGAGGAAATTGAAATTGGCCTGAACTGGTAGAAAACCAATATTTTGTTTGTGTTAGGTTATATTTGTGGGAAAAGCCAGCTTTAGTAAATTAGAAGCTGCTAAAGGTTAAAATACCTGTATCTCTACGACGGGCTTCTTTTATAAGCGCGCTTCTGGGGAGCTGAACAATTTTGATCTGCTCCCTGGTTGATACACCGCCAACTTCTATATGGTGATCTTGAAGTGAGTTTCAAATTTGGCCTCATAAGGTAGAATGATGTGGGCTGAAATTTTTTTCGCCAGCCCTGCAATCCTATATTAAATACCTAGGGCTATTTATACGGGCCCTGTAGCTGACTTTCCTTGCTCAGCCGTGATCCGTTTTATAGCGTAGGCTGCCGCACCTAGGGGATTAGTGGAACGGCGTCCTATCAACGAGCTTTTTTCATTTGTGCATCGTCTCGGCATTACTGTGGTTTCAGGTGGCAGTTCGAGCCGTTGAAAAAGCACGTACACTTGGATGCCTTTGTCCATGGAACCGGCACTGCTGTCCTACGCCCGCTAATCATGCTTCTACACATCAGCTACTTAGGAGTTTACAGTTCTACTGTTGATCACTCTTTTTTGTGGCGACGTTATGTTCACCTCGTGTTTTCAAGCGTGATTTTGAAGTTATTTACAGTTCCTGCAACTCTGGCAGGCAATGTTGAGCCTAACTGCCGACTAGAGAAGGCTCAAAAACAGAAGCCTAAGTTGGAGTCATGTTCTATAGTGTACAATAAAGCTGACAACCCCGCAATTGAAAAATCGTATTAAACTTGGCAAATGCTTACAGTAATTGACGAGGCAGCTCAGGACTTCGTGCTGAAATATTAATCAGCAATTTCGTCTAAGTAGATACAGAGCAGCCACAATTTTTCTCTCGCAGATGTGGTTGAAAGTATACGAACTTTCAAATCGGTCTTCCTGGCTAATTTTTTTTTTTTAACATATAGATGATCCGGAGAAGTCTTATCAGGGAAGTGTCTATAGAGCTTGATAGGAAATGTTCTATATAGTAGCTATGCATTACTGTAAATGTTTCCATACCAAAGAAAATCAGCAGCTTTTTTCTGATGGAAAAAGCACGGCTAACATAACTTTTTTTTTGTAATTATGAGAGGTGGAACAGAACTGGTGTTTATTATGAGCTAAAATTTAAAGAACGCTAATTTCATAACTTCGGGTTATTGCTCGGAGTCCATAAGCGGCCAGTGATCAAAGGTTCATTAGTTCACGTGAACGATAAAGAAAGACGGGATTATAGTGCGTCTTGTTTTCGCTCTACAAACAGCCATGTTACGGGTGGAGCGCCAATGACTACTTGATTATTCTCAACTGTCGATATAGAAATGATGTGCTTTACACTTTTTCTAAAATTGTAGATGAAATCACCACCTCACCAGTTCAACAATGACAGAAGTTGTAGAAGATTCGTGAGCGTTTAACGAGCATGGAGCAGGAAGAATAATTTTGGGATTGGGAAATGCGAAGAAAACTGGGCGCCACGTTGGCACCCGGAAATCCAAACTAAACGTATGTTAGGCGCGGCCTGGTGCCTACTATCCGCCTTATATATTTATGGTGCCAGAACCCAGGAGGTTAGCGCTGCCTCCACCTTCGATCCTTTCTGGAGGTTTGCAGGAAAATATCGAACCTCTCGGAAGTATACCAACAGCTCTATCAGCGAACCGCACCGGAGACGAAGAGGGCTATACCGATGTATAATGAACACCTTATAAATGAAGCGCATCGTCCAGCGCGCTTTGCGCACTGTGATCTGCAATGAGGCGACATAACTTATGTGATTGAATGTAAGAAATCGGTTTGCCTTGAAATTGTAACACGCGCGACTGAAGACGCGCAACGATAATATGCGTGCGCGCAGTCGTGGGGGAAGGTATTTCTGCCGCTTTTGCTTCCTTACCGCCACAGAAGCGATGCCTAATTATTTCTTAACAACTTGCCCTGAACTTCGGGCCGCATATAATCTACAACTTCGAATGCGCGCATACCACCCTACCAGGCCACTTGACAAAAAAATAAGCAGACAGGGGCCTCAGCACTGATAGTTGTTGGCATATATAGTTGATACAGACGTGCATCTTTGTAGGTAGATCTCTTGTACCAAAGGTCATATTTGTGCAATAAAAAAGTCATGTTTTGTAACACAGGCCGCTAGCAAATGAACCGATCCACCAAGCAGCAATCTGTTTTTGTGCAGAAAGAGGGTTGTGTGAAAGCTATTTTTGGTCTCCACCTCGAGGTAACTAACCAAGTACATAGACCGGACTACCTATCTACTGAAGACCTGCCTTCTTTCTCAAACATTTTAATATTATAATCATTTTAAGACGATAGCCTTTAATGGCGCATGCTCGCGGATTGTGTGCGTTTGGTCGTTCGTAACGGTTCGTTACGTGGGAGGATGTAACAGGCAGGTGACATGGCCGAGAAATAACCGGACGGGGAACGTGCCGACATTACGTTTGGCAGGAGCTGCCAACTAGGGTTTCTCCTTTCATATAGGAGGGTGATATCAAAATCGCCCTGCCAAGTCGCATTCACGGTATCCCTAGGCCATGCAGGCACGTTCATATGGCTGGTTTAAAGCGGAGCTTTATATGTTGACTTGTAGCTTACGCTATCGCGTCATGGTGAATGTAAGAGCGAAAACAGAGGAAGAGCTGCCGTAGTGGAGGCTGCGGACCACCGCACGATAGAGGCTTTCGCCTCATCGCAGTTTAGTGAGTATTTTTGTTACAATTCCTTCTTTTTTCATGTTGCCATTTACACAATGAAACCGGCTAAAGACGACAATTTGATTTGTGGACTGGCAACCGATCTTTGTGTCAGGCTTAGTTTAAGTTTCTTTCAGTTATCATAGCAGGCGGCTATAGTGCTTTAGTTGCGGCACACTTTATGATTTCATTCTCTCCAGAAGCGGTCAGATTGCTGTGGAGGAATCGTTGCAATGTTTCAGCACTTTGATATTAGTAATGAATGAGAATATGCACAAATGAAATGCTTGTTCATGTCTAATGTCAGTTTCTTTTCAGCTGTTCGCTTTTATTTGTAGATTAGTAGATCTCTTTTAACCAATACGAACAGCAAGAAGGGAGGCAAAACAAACGCATGATCAGCCACTTTAGCACAAATAGAGGTAAAACAGGGTATATGCCTAATTATTTACTGCAAGGCAAAAGCTTAAGCGTCTTTACGTGTACCATCGAAGTGAGCGTGAGACATACCAGTGAAATAGCAGCACGTCAACCTACTGCTTGTTTGCCGGAAGCATGAAAATGATGTGGCTGCTACCACGAAAAGGCGTGATTTTGCTTATTTAAATTTTCAACGTAACTTGGCAGGCCAATGTTATTGACAATGTTTTTTTTAGGGTGTTGTGTATCCAGCCTAGTTGTGTCACCGGTAGCATTTGAATCGCGTAGAGTAAGGCAATACATTTAATGCTTTCATCTGCGTTTTTCACCTTTCTGTTCGTTTCCGTAATTCAATAATCGGGTGTTTCATGAAGTGCAACATGGATTTTCCTAAGCCTGGGATCGCTAGAATCGCTAATTCGCGAGCTACGCGTTCGATGGCGAGTAGATTTGGAAGTTGCGCTTCATTTTCTCTGCGCCGTGTTCTGAGGCTTTGAATTGGCTCTGACATGGTAATCGACATGTAGTCGATTACCATCTCAGAGCCTTCCGATATCAAAGAGCGACAGAGTTGGAAGCGCATGCCATACTAGCAATGCTTGCCGGTGTTGTGACCACACATAAGTACAAATCAATCGCTGCTAGTTTATGTCCTCATCCAAATACTCCTTGCCACACTGACAACTCCGACGATGCCGTAGAATTTTCTGGAGAACGAGCAGTTTAAATGTCTCGCTTTGAAGCCTTGGACGCGTCCGCTTCCTCGCTGAAGCCTTATAGGCAGCATTATTTCTGTTCATACAGCACTGATAGCACGGAAGTTCTAAAGGTGTCAGTTTTTGGAAACTCTAGTGCCGGTAGTGGCGCTATCAGCGTCGCCGTCTTTGTTGTGAGCCAAATGACTAGCATGACTCTGACCGGAGGTGGTTTCTAGGTGACATGGCAGTACATTCATTTGTCAGGTGGTTGTGTGCCATCATGAAATAACCTGGCAAGGATGAGCTGCCACTCTAGGGCAGCTCCTTTGACGTAGGAATGGAACTGTCCAGAGCCTTTAGATCTCAATCATTCCAACTACTGGAATGGGGCTCAGGTACGTTCGTAAGATTTTATTTAATCGGAGTTTGGTGTCTCTGACAGGAGGTTATGAGTACATGTCAATCAATACTTGTGAGAGAAAGTGCATGTGGGTCCGCAAAACAATCTGCAGTTGTATGGCCTGCAAAGGAGGCCATTAGTGGTGTCACGCCATCTCATTAAGGACTGTTCTAATACGCCGCTCATATTTTTTAACCCTTCGGCCCCCTTGCTTTTTCTTTTGGCACAAATCTGCGGCCTTACCAAACCAGATTTCGTAGAACCTTACTGGGATATCAGAAATGATTTCTATGGCAACGTTTTCTCTCCTAGTCCCCCCTATATTTTGTCAGGCTGTCATCGTTCTACACCAGGTCGAAATACTGTCCCTAACCGAGCCTTTATGATTCCATCACGCTGGATGAGCAGAGTATTGCAAGAAATGATTGAAAGATTAGGCGCGCTGCGGGAATCAGAGAATCAGATCCATCGGAACGCTTGATGTAGCAAGGTATACTCCCATACTCCCTCGTTTTCAAGTGGTAGAGCAACGCATTATGCCCCCATTAACATGCCCAACCATCCACCATGCTGGTACATTTCTACGGCTTTGTTAAACAGGGCGTTACACCTGTGTCTGGCAGTCTAGCAAATAATATGGTAGCTTACGACTTTATCCTGATTAGTATATTTGATGAAAGGGGGGGCAAAATATTAGAATTAGTTATTATGCGGGTACCAGATTCCGAGTACTCCCTTTTGTATATCTTTAGTAACACCGTGCGGGAGATGATTTGTAGGTGCCGTAATGGCGTTGAAGCAAGGCGGGACGAATGACGGGTGAATTCATGAGCATGGGTAACGGCCATTAGGTTGAAGAGGCTCTGGTATGATTGGCCTTTGTGATGAGGGCGACCACAGGAGCAGATTAACCTTAGACATTTCAAATTGTGAGGTAACTGTGGGATAATATACTATACTGTCATGCACATGTTATTAAGAATGGTCTGAGATACAGATGCCCTACATAAATATTCTTGACATTTTTCTGCGTTTGCTGCTAGTAGGTAAAACAGCCATACAAATCCACTGCTAAGTTTATGAAAAGGAGGGTGACAAGGAGTGAAATATTGTTACATACATTTAATAAAATTGATAAAAAGATTCTAATTATCCCATACGTCATAATTTATGCTTCTGAATCTTGTCCTGCGCTCACGAGTGTAATTAGGACTGCCATAGAAAGCTATTAGGTGGGTATTTGAAAATTAATAGCGCCGATGTAGAAACATGCCTAAGGAAGGTCGGCGGATATGTTTTAGAGCGACTACCGAAATATGCAGTGGTGTCAGATTCGAACCCTGCATCAAGGCAAGTTTTTCTTGTAACTGCGGAATTTCTGTGAGATAAGTATGGCCTTGCTTTTTTGCCAAATGCTGGGCTTGCATCGACGCAAATTGATAGTGAGTGTGCATTATTAAGCCGATTCCAAGGCTCCTTACATTTTCTAAATCGAAAGTAACGTTTCCGAGTGATTGCGTGGCCATATTTCTTGCATTGTACCACAAAAGCATTGTCATTTTAGTATCACCTGCACTGGATGCTGACAATAAATACATCAAACGCGGCTACTTGTGGTCGGGGAGACATAACAGCCGACGAATTGCGAGAGGTGCCTCGCATGTATCAGAAAAAGTGCGAGAGGTGCCTCGCATGTATCAGTTGACGCTGCATTCTGCAGCAAATGAGGATGTCTTCGCTCTCTATGTGGCTTCTCCTCTATGTATTCTGGAGCAGTAGCGCTTAGCAGTTAGCCCTCTGGCGATTTTAATAAAAATACGGATGGCAACACGAGAACCAGGACCGGAAAGTAGAGCCGGACACGATAGCATTAATAAGGCTGTCGTGCTTCAACTTCAATGCGGAGATAGCGATTCCGCCAAATTATGATCTGGCGCTAAAAAAACCTTATACTTCGCTCGTTTGTTCTGGCTAAAATTTACTCATATTCGCGCTTTTTCTGGTTGACTTTAGCTGCGCCATCAGCTAAGATCTCATCAGCTGAGATCGCGCACGTTGTCAGTATGCTATGTTAGAGAACACGGCTCCGAATATGAGGAAAACAGAGGCAAGAAACGTGAACGTTAAACCAACTTTCGTTTTTAACCTTCTGGTGCCTATATGCTGCGCTGCCAGTGAAGAAGCGTAAACTACAGTAAATCTCTTATTGAACTACGCGTTGGTTTCGCGGTACAAAACTGAGAAGGCGCCAAACTATTCAACTTCGTGGAGGGACCAACTGCGCGCCTACATGCTGCGTTGCCGCTGACACAGCGCATGCGTAAAGTATCTTCTTTACCCTCGGGTTGGTTCTTGCAATGCATTTATGCAATGCATTTCGAGCATTTATGAACTCTTAGTGAATACATTTGAAGCATAATATACCAAAATCGAAGCTAACAGCGAAAAGCTTCCGTATGTCGATAAATGAAATCAAATTTTTTCAAGGTCATTGATGCTGGAGGGCACCGTCAAAAGCGAGATAGTGACTTAACCCGGGACTATGTCCTCTGTCCAAGGCAACGGCAGTTTACAAACTTCGATGCGTTTTCATTATTGAGTGAAAAATAAATTTAAAAATACACGGAATAAAGGAGCACGCACTTTACAAGTATACTTTTATGCAAAAAAAAATAAAAGTGCAGCTGCGCTGTTCATCTAGTGTCACTCTGAGGTTATCACCACTTAGGTGCAGTTTCATGTCCTTCTTCGACATCGACAAAGAGCGACTCACGCAATCACACCTTTGATACATTATTTCACTTTGTATGGTTCCACCGAGTGCAATAGACGAAATATTTGAATCACGTTTTTATTGTGCATTTTTCAGTACTTTACAAGGATTTTATATTGTGTAAGTTGTGCATTAACGCGCTTTACCACAACTTGTAGCTCATTACCCTTTGATTTGTTCACGAGGGAACGCTACGGCCGCCTGCACAAGCTCGTACGGCCTTTATTTCAAGCAGGAATTCTATGCGTGAGCAATTCCAGACATGTGCCCACTATATTGAGTCAGTACTGAAGCTATGCAATGTCGTCGCGCCTCTTATGTCCGACGAGGACAAAGCGGGTTATTTGCTGAAGGGCTTCACTGAGGACATCTGCACGTTCCTTATCAGCACGAAAAGCCGTGACACTGTCGCCGATGTCGCACGGCATTGCCGAACATTTTAGAATATAAGATGCGCCGAATAACACCGAAGTTCGGTCGTTTGGACGCAGTGACAACAATTGCTGCCATTGAAACAACTTCCGAAGTCACTGATCTCGCCTCCACCATCTGCCGGATAGTTCGAGAAGAATTGTCCCGCTCCCAGGCATTCCCTTGTGATCCTACGTCCACTTCTATGCATGCAGCGACCGGTAGAGCCTTTTTCTATCAACGCAGCGGACTTTGGTGCGCACTGCACGCCTCCCAATTCTCGACCACACAACGCTTCGAGGTCGCGCCAGGACCAACGCTACTAAAGCGGCCTTTGCCCCTACACGACCAGAACGCACTGCGTGATGCTTTGTGAATGGGTCCCGGCGCCAAGAACCTTTGTTCGCTCTGATGAAGAATGTCACGCACGAACCATTGATCGCCCGCATCGGGCTTGCTTCCGCTGCGGAAATCCAGGCCATATCGCAAGATTCTGCCACCGCCGTCAACCTTACCGATACGGGTCTCCAATGTTCCCAGCATGACCGGCTTGCTAGGGTGCATCTACCATGATTGCATATTCATCTTCTCCAACCGAACTTCCGCACTACCCGTTGCAATTCGTCTCCGGCATCAGATCGGAGTGTCACTCCTCCTCCCGTATTCCGCACGCGGCGATCTCCGTCACCTCGTCGCCGGTTCCCGCCTCCTCGTCCGGAAAACGAACCAGTGCGACAGATGGAGGTGACGCCGCTGGAACTTTTCTCTGTTCCAATATTCCTCCTCCCGTCTCAGTTATTAAGAACAAAGTTCATGTGGTCGTTAATGGCATGTCTAGACTAGCTCTCGTTGATACTGGTGCAACTGTTTCTGTGGTTAGTATGAAATTTAAAAGCCTGCTGGGGCGCAAAGTAATGCTTAAGTGTGGTGAAGCCTCAACGTTCTGTGGTGTGAGTGGCGAACCGCTGCGTCCTTTTCGAGGGCGTAATCTTGAAGTTAAATTGGGTGGAGTCGTTCATCTAGCGGAATTCTTTATTATTCCTAGCGCTATCTATGACGTCATATTAGGAATAGGCTTTTTGAAGCAGTGCCGAGCGATGGTCGACTGCGCAAGTGGCGAAGTTTATTTAGAGCGTGCGAATGTTCCCAGCCTAATAGAAAGTACGTGTGACGCCAGAACCGTACTTTGTGTATTTCACGATACCATCATGCCATCGCGGGCTGCAGTGTGTGTTCCGGTGTTCGCCGCCCTTGGGAAAGGTGAAATGTTTGAAGCGCTAGTAGAACTAGTGCATCCGACCTGCTTAAAGTCTAATGTTTAGTGTCGCACTGCTGGCATCTGTGGTTAACGGCAGCGCGTGGTTGTGGACAATTAATTCTTCATCTCTAACGGTCGTTTTACCTGGTGGCTTAAAACTTGCTGTAAGTGAATCCGATGCACCTCCAGCTGTGGTGTCGGTCATGACTGCCCTGGCTGAACCCGTTCCAGCGTCCAGCGCTGAGCGCACTGTTTTTGGAATGATCAACAAAACGCCGAGGACAGCTTAACGCCGTTCACTTGCAGATATTCTGTCGCAGTACTCGGCTGTCTTCGACTTCTCCCAGCCGCGTGGACCACCATCTATTCCCATGTCGCCACAAAGAAGTGGAAGTGGAGCTGCTGAACGGAACAATATCTTACTTCGCTCGTCGGGCGCGACTCCGTCCTGAGTGAAGGTTCCACGCCGTAACAGTACATAGACGTGCGACAAATGATGGTGGTTTCAGATGCTAGTAGACACGGATATATCCGCCGGTGCATCTAGTACGTATACTCGGTCTACTGTGCGCGTCATATGGTTGCTTGACGACGTCACGGTATCTTGATTGGCATCGCTGGAAATTTGCGATCACCTTGCCAGCACAAAGAACAGATATCAAATGACAGTGGCTTTTGTCATAATGGGACATATGTTTTTGATTTAAAAATGAGAAGTGTCAAATATAACCCCCAACAACTGCCAGGGTGCATTCATTAGAGCATAGCCTGCTCTCATCCTCTCTAATGGCATATATTGGTTCTCTAGTGTTCATTGTTAACATTCATGCCATTGCAGTGAATGGACTGCATCAGCACGAGCAATAAATTTTAAAATTGTGCTTAGGTACACAGAAGAGCACTTGAGAAATTTTATTTTGAGGTGCTGGATATGACTAGCACTATTGCGAACGCGTTAAATCATGGACAGATATTCTAAGATGTTGCCTAACTGCCGAAAATATAGACTCATGTCAATCAAGAGTTTTTGATGTGCTGATGAGCATGCTCCCAAAATCACTGCAGATAACATCGTTAAAATGGACAACTTGGTGATGTCATTGTAGAGATGAGTCTCAGACTAAACGAGGAAGGAACCTCTCAGCGAAATGACTTTTCCAATTTTGCTCCTCCCGCATCACAAAGGTATAAGCAAGAAATAGCGGCGATCGCAGTATAACCCAACCTAAGTTGTCGTTTTTTCCTGAGCTCTACTGTGCCATTTAGATGCTGCGATAACATGACTGTGTCTCTTGAGAACCAAGCAAAAATTAATTAGGGATTACTGCTTGAAAGCTTTAATTTCAAGGATATCATCCTCGCATTTCTTCAAGTTTCCTTTCAGGTGTCTGTTTATTTCTGCCTTGGAAGAAAATTTTTTAAGCAAATCGGTATGGTTATTGGCTTTTTCTAGGCTCCTTTTGAAGAGCTACATTAAACTTCAGAAGCAGGCATGTGATATTTAGCTTTACTGTCACCACAGTGAAAATCTAAACTTGTTTATTTTAATTAAGTGTCGAGATTTTGTTAATAATCATATTTTTTGTGCTGCAATGAAAACATCTTTTGAAAAATGGCTTTTTCTTTTCGCTGCGAATTCGAATACCTGCTAAAAATTGTGATTACCTTCTCTGCTGAACTTGAAGCTACTGCTTCAAAACTTTTAAAAGATGGCACTAACGCCTTTATGGTTCTTCCACAACAATTTATGAGTCAAAGTTAAAATTATATCAAATTTGGCATCAAGTTTGAGAAGCAATGCTAACTTCAAAGGCTGGTTTCCATGACCAAGCAGAATCCTTTGCCAGTCTTCTTCATGTCCGCCCGATTGCCCCTACGCCCATACAAATGGTATCGGTTGTGTATCCACCAAAAACCCGAGACAAAAGGCCTACAGACGAGAAGTTTATTTCAGGACCATTGTCAAAATTACTGATAACAATCTTGAAATTTCCTCCATTGCATTGTGCTTCAATCCTTGTGCGACGTTTACAAGATGCCGAATTTCTGCAATGTGAAGGACATTTTTCATGTTAGGGAAAAAAACGTAAAAAACAGCCAATTTTGAATGTACAAATAACCCAGTACTCACACTTCTTCTTGCGGAGGAGGGTAGCGTAGCTCAGTGGGCTGCCGAGACCATAGCCATAGTTCAGGCCATAACCGAGAAGACCATGGCCGTAACCATAGTGGCCGGCTCCATAGCCGAGAGAGCCAACACCGTATCCGTAGTAAAGTGGGGAAGAGTGGGCAAGACCATAGGTACCGTAGGTAGCGAGAGCTGGGGCAGCATGAACGGTAGTAACAGCTGGGGCAGCGTGGACGGCAGTCACGGCTGGGGCGGCGTGGACGGCAGCAAGGGCTGGAGCAGCATGGACAGCAGTGACAGCTGGGGCAGCGGCAACAACTTGGGCGGAGCGGACAACGCTGGTCACGGCTGGAGCAGCAGCATAGGTGGCAACAGTTGGGGCGGAGGCCACAATTGGAGCGGACTGCACAACCCTGGTCACAGCTGGGGCAGCGGCGTAGGTGGTGGCAACCCTGGTGACGGCTGGAGCAGCAGCGTAAGTGGCGACGGCTGGAGCAGCGTGGGCAACAGTGGTAAGAGCTGGGGCAGCAGCGTAGGTGGCAACGGCTGGAGCGGCGTGAACGGCAGCCACGGCTGGGGCGGTGTGGTAGGTGGAGACGGTACGAGAAACAGCTGGGGCGGCGACAGCGTAGCTGGCAGCTGGGGCATATCCGTAACCGTAACCGAGGCCGTAGCCAGTCAGACCGGAGTAGCCAATGCCGTGGGAGAGGCCGTAGTGGGTGATGCCGAGACCGCCATAGCCGAGACCGGCATAGCCGAGGTTGCCGTAACCAAGGCCGTAGCCGAGGTTGCTGGCAAGGGTGTATCCACCGGTGGCGATGCCGCCAAGGTGGCCGATGCCGCCAGCGAAGGCGCTGGTGGCCAGGGCGAAGACGATGCAGGCACGAAGCTGGGTAAAATGAATTGTTCCATAGTGTTAAATCACAAAATTGGCCTTTTTCTATCTCGGGATTGCCAGCTTATTAATTATGAACCTATAAACAATCAGTTTAAAATTATATGTTCTGCTCTATTTGTTATGCCTTACAAGGTTGAGAAGGTTGCTGAGAATTGCGTAACGAGTCGCCAACAGGGCAGCATAAGCTCAGGAAACGTTTACGTCTAAATGTTACACTAGCTGCAGCAAAGGAGGGAAATGTTAACGAATACAATTTTCCTAATCATTCGACAGGAATTTACTTGGGCACTTAGCATTATATAACGAATGTATTTCAAAGCGCCGTGGACGTCCTCTGAATCAGGTAATTACCATATAATGACATCTAGTGATGGAACCTTCAAGAATATTATTTAGGGTGTCGTCCAAAGATTAAAAAAAAACATTCCTTACTTTTTTCTCAATCGCAATTATTCCAATTAATGTTCTGTTAAAGTTAGAGCTTAGACAATGCATCAGAAAACATATTGAGCTCATCGCAAGGAATTATTTTCCGAATCTGGGACAAAGTATAACAACAAGTGTAAATCTGCGAACTGCTCACATTCCTCAGTTTGAGCTTCAATAAACAAAATATAAAACAGTGAGGTGACTAACCATGTTGGTCTTCCTAGTCCGTTGGAGGAGCAGAAGCTTCTGATGCGTACCGTTCACGCTGAACCTTTTATACCTGATAGTCGGCTGTAAGAAAAAGCACAAACTAGGTTGTACTGTTGGAGAGGGGAAAGTCAGCAACCTTGCTAATGTAATTTTTGTTCAGCTCAATGCTTCGCGCAAACCCAGTTTCGCAACGCGTAATAAGTTGCAAAGGATCCATATTCATCTCAATGTCTTCCATTCTTTTTTGCGTGTGGGCTGCCTAATGCCGTCTTTTCTTGGTTTAAGCAGCACCAGTCATGCGCGTTGCACGTGCAAGAGCTGGTGTCACACTGGCACGTTTGCGACAATCTGGAATTACGAATTCAGCCTTAGTCACTACTGCGGATTCGTGTGTGTGTGGTGGGGGGGGGGAGCAGAGAACAGTTACTGGCGAGGGACTGGGAGAATAGTTGCAGTAACCATGCAAAGGCCACTCGGAGTAGCACGGCGCATTTTTCCTTTTTTTGTTCTGTCGATCTTACGAAGGCGCTTCGTGTCTCTGAAACGTTCGTATTTTATTCCCGGATCTCACGTATTAACAGAACCTAAAAATCAAACGAGGCGATTTGGGGAAGATTTTCTAGACTATTCTTCACAAGGGGTTACTAGAGAAGCGACGTTCATTCCAATTGATTTCGCAGGAGAAGCTGAGCTCGGTTTTATCTGAAGTTCCTTTTTTTGTTTTTCTGCAGAAAACAGACACACGTGCAGTAACACTGCTTACGAGGCATTGTAAAGAAAAACATCACACTCAGAAATAACGTTCTGCGATAATGCTTTTAATATTATCCGAAAATAGATGTGATTTTATAGAGGTGGCTTCATAGGCCCACTAGGAAAATTTACGCATGCCGAGATACAATACGCTATTGTGTTCAGAGATCCAAAAGTCTGATTCAATGCAACAAGAGGCTTTAAAACGGAAAGTGGAAAAAAAAATGCAACATTTTGTCCACAACATGGCGTTTTTCGTCTAAAACTATGCGATGACATCAAAACACTTTACTCATCTTTAGACGGCAACCTATGTAGCTATCAATCTCAATTTGATGGTCAAGAGTCAATGTGCCCTACAATGTCTTAGCTTAAAACAATTTTATAGACATAGCAAGTGTATTCCACAATAAGTAATCCACGACACTAGTTGGGTGATGAGAATGCTATCTTGAACTTTGCTGAAGATGGGTACCTATTCCGTTTTTAGTCATGAGTAGTTTTGAAGAAGATGCGTGCATGGGTATAAAACTTTCCTACGCCTGCGGGGGCAAGTTTATGGCTGTTAGCTAACGGGACCTCGTATTTTTTCTTTCTCAAAGCGTAAGCAACGGATGTGGACTACCACGTAAAAGCCGCGCTCTACCGGGGGCCTTATGCAACTGCCAACTGTCATTCGAAATTTTTTTTCCATCCAACCAAGTGATAGTATCCACAAAAAAATATTTCCAGCATTCATAAATAAAATAACTGTAGAAAGCTGTAGACGGCCCTCATTTTTGTAAAGAAAGGTGGCGCTGCCATCGGCGGCGACACGAAGGTGGAGGCAGTAACAGGGCTTGCATACACAACGCCACGCGACGCTGCCTCCGAAAACAACTCGTACATAATAATTATTCGAGCCGTGCTCGTCGTTTGCTATAAGAAAGATCGTTCCTTTTACTTGGAGAGCAGTTGCGCAATTCCGCAGTCTACTTCAACCAAGAAATCACCAGAGAAATCCCCGTATCGTCTTTTTTCCTCCGCTCCCCACTTGACAGCCGCAGTGCAGCTATCGACGAGTAGCTCAACGAATCAATAAATTAAATGAACACGTAAAAGCGCGAATCATAGTTAAATACTAATCGGCTATGCTTCACAACTTTTTCGCTCATTTCTAGCGCATGCAAGGAGAAGGCTGATGTCATGTGCGGCGCTAAAGAGCTTTTTCCTGCGACGAACCCTCCGATGTACTTTGTGTTTTCTCCAACCGTCTTCCCCCTAAAAAACGTTAAAAAGTTGACAGAGACAAACACCTTCCCTTTACTTTGAATACTTAATATGCGATCAGTCGTTTCTTTGGAACATGCCTAGATGTGCAGCCAATGTTCTTTAGTTTACCTGATGAAACAGAAGTTTGAGGCAGCAGTAGAAATCTCACTTCCCAGGTAAGGCGTGTATTTTGAGCTCTCCTGACACTAGGTGAGCTGCCGATGAGTATATAAAGTCGTCTTCCTCGAAGTTCTAGGAAACCTTTTACAATCCCTCTACTACTAATACACTTGAAGTAATGTAAAAAAAATATTTACCTTCCCTTTCTCATTTCTATTGAAGCTTTTATTTTGCTTCTTTGACATCTGTCATAGATGAAGTAACTTTGAGACTTCAAACCTCATATTCCGTATACTATACCTATTCTGATGGAATTAATGGCTATAGTTGCGGCAATTTATGTCTTTGTCAGGTTCTGAAAGATTCTCAGACAGAAAGTGTTTATTATCTAGGAAATTTCAACTCTGGAGTTTGCCTCAGTATTACCGACATTAAATCGATTTCTAGGACTGACTATGAAAGTGGCATTTTCTTTAGCAAGCCAAAGTGAAAATTGAGAAACAAACCTGCGTCCTGCTACTTCCCAAGTCGGGTGCTGCTTCAGCAAGACCACAATTTGCACCTGACGTTTAATAACAGAAGCCTTTGCGTCCTTTCTGTCTGCATGAACAGATTCTTGGACTGTAGTTTGGAGATTGGGAGCTCAAAGCTGTTCTCTAACGTTCGACTTAATACCTCACAAACAGAGAATATCGCGCCTAAGCTTCCCATGACAGCGCACCGAAACGTGCATGAACTGCAGGCGTTTATTCTTCTGCATGCTCTATTCGTAGTGCCCAAAGAGGAACCGCTAGGCTTAAGAGCCTAGCGGTTCAAACTAAGCAAGTTTGAAAGCAGTTATGAAACCCTATATGCGTGAAAGCCACCCATGCCCAAACGGTCTAATTTTCGTGCTCTATGAGGTCGCTGCCCGTCGGTTTCGCCTCTATCCGACCGTAATAAACTTCCGGAAATGGATGCTATTGTCTTTGTTGTCAATCGCGGTGCAGCAGATCACGCCACAACTTGTCGGAATATCGCGCGTGTAGGTTCGAAAACAATCAAGCATGGTTCCCAATGCGGATGGCCTCATCATTTCGCTACGCGATAAAAGTAATGGCAGTAACTAGCGACGTCGTATCTTGGTGTTGTTACGGGCGGTCGCTTGTCTACTCTCTACTGATGGGTGGAAGTTCACTCGGCGCTCTGCTGCTTGAGTACAAGCAAAGAACCCAACCGTGCATAGGCCATGCCAAGAATGGTAAAGTCTGCGTGGGACTATAGCTAGCGACTTGGGGCAAAGCCGCTGCGAATGGCGGACGAAAAATCGCACTCGGGTTGCAACGTGACGCCGTTTTCACTGACCCTACAAGAGATGGTTAGACGATGTGGTCATCGATCGGGTGTAGAGAGGATAGTGCGAGCTGGTGCTGTTTGAATTGCTATTGATCGCTACGTATGCAAGCAAAGAGGATTGGCCGCGGGGAAAAGAGTCACTTTCCCTATATTTGCATGCGAGCCCCAGTTTATTATATATGCTATAATTTTATATTATGATAGTCTGTAAAACCGCTGCTCTCTTGCTCGTTGTGGGACGTTGCATCCTGTTGAATGTGTGAGGAGTGGCACCATCGTAATGGAGGAAGCAACCCTGTCTCGCCACGGACGCTCTTCACCTGACCCCCGTGTGGAATGCCAGACTTAATCTATTTTTCGCGGTGCCAAATAATTCGGACATGGTTATCGCTCAGTTCTAATTGGAGAGCGGTGGCACCGGCCTGAGAACTTTGAGGCAGATCTGTCCCCCCCCCCCCTCCTCCCCCAGGCGTACAGCGATCAGCCACCGTTTGTCTGCGCCTGCCAGGCTTTCCCTTTTGTTGTTAATCACTGGAGAGTGGGACCGAACAAGTCTGATGAACTTCACGAGCCTCGCAAGTGTTGAGGGGGCGACGGTGTGGGTGTGAAAGTGGGAAGGAGACGCTAAACCCATCGAGAGAGAAGGCGCGGACCTTGTCAGTGCAGGGAGTAACAATCCCATTTATATTTATTTCTTTCTTTTATCACCTGGGCCCTGGGTCCGATGCTGATCTCAACGTGCATAGCAAAGCCCACCTTGCTTGAACTTTTCTGTTTGGTTAACTGACATAAGGGGAGGCCACCAAAAATGACCACCCCTATCTCTTTTTCTGCCAAAAAATTAAAATATCAAGGTGAGCGAAGACAAGTAAGTCTTGACTGAGGCTCCGTATTTAGCACGTACGCCTACATACTCGTGCCTAAACTTAAACCGATATACGCTAAGTAGAAAACTAAGATCCTGTAGGCCTTATCTTTGTGTGAGATTGTTTAAATTTTTAAGTTGCAGTTGTGATTTTGTCTTTTGCCCTTGATTCTGTAACTTGCTGTTCGCCACTGTAAACGTTTGTTGTAAATGTTGTGAATATAATTCTCTTTTTATTCATCTTCATCTGCATCATCGCCTCCTGCATCACCACAACCGGATAAGCACGTTCGGAGAGAGTTCAACCCGTCCGAAGAGGTAGAACGCACTTGAGAGTTACGTCTTTAGCTGAACTGAGGGGGGGACTAAGATGGAGAATACTAACATGGGCGGGTCGCATTCCGTTTGCCCAACCGCTTCATTCCTGGACTTTGTTTTAATTTAATTAGAGAGTGTGTCCGTCACCAAGCGTTTAAGACTGAGTGCACGACTCGAGTGCGGCATTCTAGACACGGATGTGTTCTCTGCACCGCTGGCTCTGCGTTAGGTGGAGGCTCTCGTAGTTGCGATAATTATTAAGTTCTGCCTTTTTACAACATCAAAGCAGCGACCTTGTGGCAGACTATACGCCTCGCTTTCGCGAAGTACCGGGTTCGATTGTAGATCAGTTGTAAAGTTGTAGATCTCGAAAAACAGGTAGCTACGTTATTTGCATCGAAATAGCCTTTACGCAAAGCGATATTTTTACCAGCCGAATGCGACGCCTGGCACAAAAAAAAAGAAGTTCCTCGTGACTGCGGTGTTACTTCAAAGCCTCGAGTCAATCGCCGGATAACAAAATCTGTTTTCTGTCAAGTGTAATGCAAACAGCTAACCAGCGAAATCAACTAGCCCGCATGGCCACCCTGTTGCTGTTTTCTGTGCCATGCTCTCTCGATGAAGCTTGGAGAATGATAAATAACTGCTGGTCACTTGGCAGCATTTCTTGAAGGCTTATAAATAGGGTGTCGTAAGTCGTAGCATGATGTAAACAACGTAGCTACCTGTTTAATACCCAGAAATGTGGCGCAGCACCAACTAGCGCCTCAAGCCGTTATTTTTAGCTACCTGTTCTTCGAGAAGATACACAACTTTGCATTGACACTTTTTCTCTCAAGCCAATCATTACAAAAATAGCTTATTAATCTTCAATAGTTAACTTTAGTAAATGAAAAATATACCGGACGTTATATATATACGAGAGAGACGAAGTAGAGGTAGACGAGAAAGCGCCAGTCCCGTCTACATCCTTGTCTATATTTGGGCGAGGTTTTGAGCAAATCGCCAATTTAGTTAGAAATACACTTGTTCCCAAAAAAGCTTTCCGCCGCTAAGAATTTCACACCATGGAAAGACTTTAGTTCTTTACGTAGAAATCAATGCATGAGGAGTTATGGTGTGCAAAATTAGTAACTAGATCACAGGCCACCTTAAGCGCTACCTTTGTTCATCTCGTCATGTGGATGCATCGCTAACGTTCAGATCAAGAGAAATGATAGAACGCCGTTAGGGGAAGCGCCTCCAGCTGACTAACGGCTCGTCGTTGACCGGAAAAAAAAGCTGTTACTGGCAATGCCTGACTTTTAATACTTTCACTAGGATCTACACTGGGATATTCTCCATGTTCAGTACAGCCGACCGTTTAAAATTGTGGGCTCCGGTATAAACGAAATCTCTTTATTTATGTCTGTAAAGAGGTGCTAACACAAAATCTGCTGGTGTCTAGCTGCAAACTAAAAAACATGGAGATGGGCTTGCTTTCTCAGCCAAGATAATTCATTACGCTGCAAATATTTGTTCACTTTGTGGCCTATATAAAGTCATATACATAGAAACCTATCACGCACCACAAGTAGATCAATCTCCCAAGCGAAGGCAGAAGTGCTTACCAGAACCTAATAAAATTAATTAGGTGAATGTATTCCCTATTCGGGCAACGCTGATTCCAACGACTGCCCGCACGAAGAAGCACGAACATCAGTCCGTCTCATGGCATTCATCGTGCCCTAACGCCCGTGAACTGTGGAGAAATTATGCTCTCCTATAAAACTGCAGACAACAGACATACAAGGGCACAATTTATTCCTTGACCATTATCGGTATAACTGATGGTCGTCTCGAAACCTGCTCCTCCAACGGAGTATGCTGTGATCCTAGTGCGTTGTCTCCAAAGTGCTGGATTCCTGCAATGTGGAGAACAGATCGCGTATCAGAGAAACAAGGCAATAAATAACCAGGGCTCGTTTGCCGGATGCACCCAATTCAGAAACTACTTACACTTCTTCTTGCGGAGGAGGGTAGCATAGCTGAGTGGGCTGCCGAGACCATAGCCATAGTTCAGGCCGTATCCGAGGAGACCGTGACCGTAACCGTAGTGGCCGGCACCGTAGCCAAGGGATCCAACACCATATCCGTAGTAGGCTGGAGCGGCATGGGCGAGACCGTAGGTACCATAGGTAGCGTAGGTAGCCAGGGCTGGGGCAGCGTGAACGGCAGTAACAGCTGGAGCAGCATGGACGGCGGTGACGGCTGGGGCGGCATGGACAGCGGCGATGGCTGGGGCAGCGTGGACGGCCGTGACGGCTGGGGCAGCATAGCTGGTGGCGACCTTGGTGATAGCTGGGGCAGCGGCATAGGTGGCAACGGCTGGGGCGGAGGCAACGAGTGGGGCGGACTGCACAACCTTGGTAACAACTGGGGCGGCGGCGTAGCTGACGGTTGGGGCAGCGGCGTAAGTAGTGGCAACCCTGGTGACAGCTGGAGCAGCGGCGTAGGTGGCAACCGCTGGGGCGGCGTGAGCGACGGTGGCAACAGCTGGAGCGGCGTGAACTGCAGCCACGGCTGGAGCAGCGTGGTAGGTGGAGACGGTACGGGAAACAGCTGGGGCAGCGACAGCGTAGCTGGCAGATGGGGCATATCCGTAACCGTAGCCAAGACCGTAACCAGTCAGGCCGGAGTAGCCAATGCCATGGGAAAGACCGTAGTGGCTGATACCGAGGCCACCATAACCAAGACCAGCGTAGCCGAGGTTGCCGTAGTCATGGCCGTAGCCGAGGTTACTGGCAAGGACGTATCCACCGGAGGCGATGCCACCAAGGTGGCCGATGCCGCCAGCGAAGGCACTGGTGGCCAGGGCGAGGACGATGCAGGCACGAAGCTGTTTAAATAAATAATTTTGTTGGTTTGCACAACGCAATTGCAATATTTCTTTAAAGGGCATGTGATTACAGACATCACTATTGTGTTGATAATGTTGCAAATACAAATAAAGTGTCGGCTGTATTCTCAGTATCACATAAAATAAACTTGAGAAACTCTCTGAGAAAATCGGCAGTGGAATGAAAGGTACAGACCATAGGATCGACGGCCTAGGTTTAACTGATAAAGTTTAACGAATAAAATAATGATTGTAAATGAGAGGTATATACGAGAGGATGACAAGGTAATATATAGCTCACCCTTATTAGCAAATTGAGGACATTTGTGAAACCAAAAATCCTTTCAATTTTGCTAACAATAATTACCATCAGATGTTGTATTTAGTGGTTAAATATTTATAGCTATATCTTATATGCCGTGCAAACGAAACATCTTTAGATGTTTCCATTTCCATCGCGATGTTTTCAATAATTTCGCTTTTTTTTTCAACTTCAGAAATGATATATCTTTTACGATTAAGTCATTTGCATGATACGAAACACAGCGTTTATCATGTACTCATTCACCACCTATGGGGCGATGTAAATTACCAACTTTATATAATTGCAAACTCAATTCGGCGCATAAGGCTCCATCCCTGATCACTATTCGTTAGAGTCGAAAACAGTATGGGGACTAACCATTGTGTTGTTCTTAGCACGGTGGAGGCGGAGAAGCTTTTGATCGTTACCTTTCGTTTGGGCCCTTTTATATCTCATGGTTAGCTACAAGAAGAAGGATGCTCTTTCCTTAACTGTGGGTGAGCGAGAAACCAGCTGTCATTTTATTATAGTCGTCACTCTACACCGAACATTCATGCAGGGACTCCCACGCATAATACTTGAAGCTGAAAGGATTTTATGTTCTTCCCCATTTCTCCTATCTTCCTTTCTTTTTCATCGATCAGTACCAAGACGGCTTTTCGTCTTGCGTTATGTTAAAAGCAGCTTCCGTGCGCTACAACGAGTACCAGGGAAATCGAATATTCAACCCGCGTTCATGCGCGGGAAGCCATGACATGCGCAGCGGAGAGAAATTGTCCAGCGTAGTTGCAGTAACCGGATGCAGCTTTGATCTGCATTGCACTATGCCTTTCGTTCGGTCTTGCATTTCTACTAGGCCTCTTCGTGCCACTGCAAATTTAGTATTGCATGAAGCGCTCCAAGGTATATACCACAGGTAAAGGACGAACAAGACGACAGACCCACGTTTCTTTTTTTTGTTTCTTGCCATGGAAAGCGAGCGCTACACTAGAAAAGAAAAGCTTCATTGCAACTGGCTTCAGAGCATGAGCTGATCCGTGGTGTGCTTTAAAGGACGGCAGTGTTATTTTTTGATAGAAAATAAATGTAGCTAGTGAAAATCTGTAGATTTAAACACATCCCCTTGGTTAAAACTCGCTGCTGATCAAACCGTCTAAGACGCTGTGTCGAATAAAATTTGCAGCAGGAACCCTGGCTTTAAATGAACACTTAGCTGCGACTGTGTGGGCCGTGAGTTAATATATTACAGAGTTCAAGGTACAAAGAAGCCACTGTGGCCATAAATAATTATTTTGCAATAAAAAGACGAGATCAATGTAATGTAGTCTTATCTCACCCTTGGTACGGATCCATGACGGAAGCATTCACTCCCATATTATGTTCATAGAGTATCTTTTGGCCATGTTGTCGCGAGTTTGGAGGAAGCGGCGGAAGAAAATTTATGAGATTCAATTATTAACCCTTGTACCGGCTAGAAATGTGTAGTTACCCGTCAAACAAGCACCAGCCAATCAGAAAGTGGCATAGAAATCACTTTTTCTGAAAGAAGAAATTCATTTTTTCATCAATATCCTACAAGGCTCCTGACAGCTTGGACATACTAAACAGTTTCTTGGTAAATATGTTCTTAAAGTTGTCTTTATCGTTTTGTTATATAATGTTATGGACCCCAAATACTACTGATCCAGGAAAGTTGACGCGGTTCGGAGACCACGGCCACGGACACGACACACAGCTACCAGTGGTTAGACCTGGCGTAGTATTGCTTTCGCAATAAAATGATTCTTTGACTTCACGGTCGTAGTGTGACCGAAACCCTCTAAGATACGGATTTTTAATTGATCAAGTGAGTGACCTTGAATATTACATGCTTGCTTAGACAGTTGTAGGTTGGGTAGGCTTGTACTGTGCGTTTTGTGATTCTTAAAACGCAATTAAAATGCGTCGCAGTCTGCCCTATATACTGGAGCTGGCAGACGGAACATCATCATCATCATCATCATCAGCCTGACTATACCAACTGCACGGTGAAGGCCTCTCCCATATTTCTCCATTTAACCCGGTTCTGTGCTAGCTGCACCCACTTGACCCCTGCGAACTTAATCTCATCCGCCCACCTAATTTTCTGCCGCCACCTGCTAGGCTCTCTTTCCCTTGGAATCCAGTTTGTTACCCTATGCGACCATCGGTTATCCTCTCTTCGCACTACATGTCCCGCCCATGCCCATTTCTTCTTGATTTCCACTGAAATGTCGGCAACTTAAGTTATTTCTCTACCCACTCTGCACGCTTCCTATCTCCTAATGTTGCCCATACCATTTTTCGTTCCATAGCCCTCAGCGTTGTCCTCAACTTGAGTAGAATCCTCCTGGTTAGCCTCCACGTTTCAGCCCCATAGGTGAGTACAGGTAATATGCAACTGCTGTATACTTTCCTCTTGAGCATTACCGGCAAGCTGCTAGTCATAATCTGCGAGTGCTTGCCAAATGCGCTCCATCCCAATCTTATTCTTCCCAATCTTAGACGGAACATTCAAGCAGGTAAATTACATTGACAGTGTCACAGGTGAAGTTGTCTTTAATTTTTATGCGGTTGATGGAAGCTGTGCTAACAGCTACTGATGACGTTGTCATTTGGGAAACTATTTTGCAGCGAGAAATATTGCATGGTGCACAGCAAGTAAAACCGGACGGGTGATTTTCAAAAAAGTCAAAATATCACGCAAATTGTTATCACGTCTGAATACAGCTAGGGACGGTTCGCAGATGAGGTTGTTTAGGTGGTCACTTTGCATCAGGATGTTGTAATGTTTCCTTAGAATACCTGTTACGTTAGGCAGAGAGGCTGAGTAGATTAAAACAAAGTTAGTTTGCTGTTTAGAGACAGAGTCGTTTTTTGAATATAATGATGGCTCGAAGTCAAGTACGTCTGAGCGTTTAACGGCATTTTCAATTGCCTTGCGGGATATTTTTGTTTAGGTAGAACGCATTGAAGTTCTTCACAATTCCCTTAGAAGCCAGATAGTTTGGAACACATCATTTTAAAACGAATGGCCTGACTGTATGAATTACTAGCTTTGCAATGCTTTACATGGCTTCTGTTAACGTAAACATACTGTTAGGCAAGTAGTTAGGTTTTCACCGTTAATCGACACTGTCACACCAAGAAACCTATAGTTGAAACCGGTTACAAGTGCGTGAAAGAGATTGATGAATGAAGATTATTGAAATCTGCAATAAATGCTAGGAGTTATTGTTTGCCGTGATGCCAGTTTACAAAAATATCATCAATAAAGCTTTTTTAAAAGAACAGTTTTAACGGACGGATATCAAGAAACTCTGTTTCAAGGCACCTCATGAAGATATTTGCATAATTAGGAGCTAATGTGGTACCCATTGAAGTGTCGCTAACCTGAACGGGTGTCATTAAATTCGAAATTGTTAGGTTCAAGTATGAGCCTCAGGAGAGCACCTAATGTCGAACTATCAACAGGTCTATGAGGGCCATGTTCATCATAAGCGTTCAAAACGGATGGAACACCATCGCTATGCGGTATATTTGCATACAGTGAAGTGACCTCTAAGGTAACAAGAAGCGAGCCAGGTGGGATATTAAGGTAATTGATATCAGCTAGGAAATGAGTGGTATCCTTTATGAAACAAGAGAACTTGGCAGGAATATTGTAATGAGGGAGTCAACATAAGACGACCGGTTTTCAGTGACCGTTCCAACGCCAAGGACTATAGGTCGTCCTGGGTAATTCTTTTTATGAGTTTTTGGTAATAACTAAAATCTTCCGGCAATTGGATTGAGAGGAATAAGCGAGTTCGCTATTATATGTGTAATTATGGCAGCCTTCAACTATCCATCTAGGGTGTCAATAACTTCTGATTTGAACAGCGATGCCAGATCAGAATCAAAGATTTTATAAAACGGTTCGTCGTCTAGTTGGCAGAGGCCCTCACTACTGTAATCCGACATATTTATAATAACTATGGCCCCATCCTTGTCTGCCGGCTTTATAACAATTTCCGTGGATGTCGCTAGTTTTTTCATTGCTGGCGATTCATCAGACGATGAATTGTGCCAGAAAGGCACTTTATCCTTACATGCTCCTAATATGTCTTGCTGCCCCACGTTTATATACATGTCTAGATATTTATTACATTGTACTAGAGGAGTCCAATGTTTCGATAAGGGCAATGCATTTTCTCTCTCATTGGATACGGGACGATCATGGAAATACTCTCGAAATCTCACGCTGCGTGCGAAAGGTTCTACGTCTTTTACACGATTAAATTCGTTATATGTACTGTATACGTGGCGGAAAAGTTCAACCCACGCGACAGGAGATTTTTGTCAGCGCGGGAGGGGCTAGCACTGGAAAGATTGACAATGCTGGCGGAGGGTGGCGGTCCTGCTCTCCAGATGTGCAGGTATTCAAAGCAGTTGGCATCTGAGTTATGGGTTCTAGAGCCTATCCTGTGATTCCAGCCCGCGACGCGCCAGAGATCGGTGCAATGGCAGCGCGCCGCTGCGGCGACGAAAGAGCGGTCGGCCAGACGCTGTTCTGAAAGCCGATTATGCAACAGGGCATCCTCGCGTCAAGTCGTTTCCGCGCCGGCCCGAAGTGAAGGCGTAGTTTTCCGGATTATTCGACATAATTATATTTCCTGCACATTTCTTCATTTCTGTATATGTTTGCTGGCCCGACTAAAAAAAAAAAAAGAAGACTGGTGCAATTTTGCGAGTGTTTTTTTTTTCAACCCTTTTATGTGTGAATGTTTTAGGCCAAATTTCAACCAAAATGTTTCCCATGCTTCATCTTGGGCTTATCCCTATCAATGAAGGTCAGTAATTGCATCGGCCAAACCTAAGCGATGAAGTCACGACAAGCCCCTAAGGGCCTACATCGTGCGTTGCAGTACATATTATTTTTTGCACCTAAACTGGGGAACCTTTTCAGATGGCGATGATGTTTGCTGCAATTCTTTGTGTAGCTTTCAGTTAAAATATCTCTTTCATTCTGAGCCGACGTGTTCATGCCTGTGCTTGTTATTCTGAAACGCTGGTGAGTGATGGGGTGGCGCGCTTATTTCATTGACGAGCTAGTGCTCTGATGAAAGCGACGCAAATTGTCATCCCCACTGAAACCCTCACCCTACCACAGTATTCATAAGTAAAAAATAAACACAAATCATTCATGCCACTTGTTCGCACATTTTGGTTAGATATTTGGCATTGTTGACTTTGCTCTTCACGTCACGAAATTCAAAGCCAGATATGTTTCTGCTTGCGTTAAGCAAAATAAGCATTCGTTGCAAAATCAACTCAAAAGTAGCCTTAACCGATGTTTTCGTCCCCTGCTGCTTATGCTAAGTTCCTTCGAATTGTGCAGTGGCTAGCTTCGCCAATGATGTTCTCCTGTATTAGTAGACAATATCAGTAGTTTCCTGCATATGCTAAATGCTGATGACGGCGTGTAGCTCAAATCTTTGCTTCAATGAGACAGATGCAGCAGGCATCACACAATCAGGAGTAGTTATTCCAAATCTGTATGCGATACAATTAACCCGAGCACGCATAGATATCCATTACATGGTGATTGTGGCTGAGCTGGCCCTACCCCGTGGTATTCGCGATGCGGAACAGTATTGTAAGCCATAATAGTTTCTAGAAACACCACCCGCCTCAGCATCTCGGGGTGTCGACACGTAAACTAGAGGTTATGACTTAAAGTATTAGTTTTCTTTCAGACAGCACTGCCGTGTTCACTGTTCACTTCTTTGGGAGAATATAACCGCATGTTTTGACACATGTTTACACATTCTGGTGTGCAAACAACTTTTTTCCTCAAAACAAAATAACGGTCAAACATTTATCAGTCGGTCTTCCGGCCGCTGAACGCAGGTGGTATATCACGCCGAGGCTGATGACACAGCTTATTACAATGACAAAACAATCGGAGCACTCCTAATATGACTCCCATGTACGTGGCCACTCGAACACCATTATGCAGTTCAGCAGATTCCTAATGCTCAAAACAACACTGAAACTGATCGGCATTAGTGCTAGTAATTTAATTGTTTGTTTGTTTATTTTCCTTAATGACGAACGTCGCATTGAGACTTCCATGGAAAAATCTGCCACGGGCGATACTTGGCAATTTCCTTATCCACTGCGCTCAAGAGTTCCTGGCCAGCCAGCGAGATCACTTTCGTTTCGCTGCTGCGGATGTCTTCGTCACTGCCCTCTCGGTTTTAGTCTTAACACCTTCCTGAAAAAAAAGAACAATTATTTATGTAGCTCCTGCTTAAAGAAATGATCCGCAGGTGTTTTGCTTGCGAAGGGATGTAACCTAGTTCTTTACGCGAAATGCCCTTCGCTTTCTGCTCAAGGCACCTCACGCTTACGCTTGGGAAACCTCAGCAAGCATTCGCCTTAGGTGAAGGCGCCGTGTATGAACTGAGGGCAAAAGACGTTTTGCTTCTCTCGCAAATGCGCTGGTGAGCATTGTCGTAAAATACGTCCAAAAATGAAAACTAGTGCATGCTATTGGCGGAAGCCAGGACACGTCTTGACAATGTGTAGGACGAAGGGCTCCCACGCGCTCAGGAGCAGACTGCAGTACAGGATTTGATGGTGAGACGCAGCACGGGCAAAATTTGAGTGGGCAGCCGCCTCCTATTGTTATCAGAATGATGCTAAATTTCAAAAATATGCCTATAGATTACAATTGGAAAAAGCGGCGCCGATGCGAAGATATCTGACAGAGACTTCGATGACAACTTTCCCAATTTGACTTTTAGCAACGAGAAAGACAGGATAGCGATATACAAGTCAGCTTTCATTCGGATAAAAGGGGTTGCGCATGCGTACGTCAGTCATTGAAACCGATTGTATTGCTCGCCATCACTCACTGCCAAATACGCGAAAGGATCTCGCATGCCCACAGTTCTCGTCGGGGTATGTTCGCTAAATGTAATCCCATCTACACGATGCTTATTTATTTATTATTTATTTATTTATTTATTTATTTATTTATTTATTCATTTCCTCAAAGGTCTCGGTTGAGGCATTACATGAGGAAGTGGACGGTATCTGGCAAACATCATCGTCGCTGCTTTTTAAGAATAAAAGCAATTGTGTATAGTCAAATGTTTTACTCCGGTGGGTCGGACGCAAAATCACCCCAACAACGAACAGGAATCGCGCTTCTTAAAAAAATATGCGACCTGCAGGCACATGAGCATTCGCGAGGCACCAACGCCTGGCTATCATGGCTAAGCGGAATTCACCCCAGAGCACAAATCATGCTCAGCCGAATCATACGTCATGTTATGACTATAACAACACCATCACCGTCGGTATCTTTGATGCAAGAAAAGTTTGGTAGAACAAATCAGTGTTGTTCATGGACGTGCTACCCCTGCTATCTTCACAACCCTTATGTGCAACACAATATTCGCCTGTGAATCAATACTTAAACATTCTTGCCTGTATACGCAAAGATCTACAGCTGATTTAGCATTTATAAAAAACGTACGGTACGCTTGTGATGCCTTGTAATTTCTCCGCTGAGTTTCCCAACATTAAATCAACACCACTGATTGCTACACCATCTGTCAAGGTGCTAGTAATATTCGGAGTTTAGGTTTCCCTTTATAACTTATCCAAATATTATTATACATATGTCTTCAATGAAAAACAACCGTACACACACGTGCATGCATATTTCTAAGTAGAGCCAGACTTAAGTCTTCAAGAGGTTGCAATGCGTTTTATATCGAAAATGTTCATGGGGACGACGGTCTTTACTTTTTATAAACTTTGGCTACCAGGCTCTACAAATGGATGAACGTAAGACGCCTTGGGATAGACTTTTCATTCGCAGCGGACAAAATGACGTTCAATTGGATAAAGGGAAGCCCCCACCTCTTTAAATTTGTTTTTACCATCCGCCGAAGAATTAGCAAGAACGGATTCCAAGAAATAATACTTTAACTATGACACACACGCAAAACAATTGCACAAGAAAATCAAATTCAATTAAGCGCGCTAAGCGCAAGTGTAATTCACGTATGGCACAGTCATGAAGTTTTCGCCACCCTTGTCCTTTTTATTGCAGCTTTTGGATTTCTTTGTCATGAAGGCTTTTGTTTGTAATTGATGTAAACAACCTTTGGAAAGAAATACTCTTAATAAACTTCTTTTATCCCTTCTTGTCTTAACCTCTACAGGATATTGCTTCACGAATCCAAATTCCAGTCCATGTTTTGTAGTTTACAAAATGAGACAGGTGGATTAATGAGACAGGTGGGTGTAGTTTTAAATTTGAAATATATATTTATTATGATCCCAAAAGGGGCAAGGACGGAAAAGACGCAAGTGAGCGCTAACTACAACCGGACGTCTTTTAACACGTGGGAGCATTGTGAACAATATTAGCGAAGCGAAACCGCACAAGTTAGAGAAAACTGCTTATCAAAACTACATCGAATACGAATCGTATGAGTAAAATATTTGTTACTCGTGGAAACCATCCTATCAAAACATTTTTTATACTTAAAATCGAAAACCTATCAGTAGCACTACGACTCATATTCAGAGTTTTAACCGCGCCTGCCAAAATCTTGAATGTCTGTATGCACAAACAGCGCAAAATTAGTATATTATTCACATATGATCCATGTACGGAGCATCGAAAAATTAATTTCCGACATCCCATCTGATAATAGGGAAGGCATGTTGAGCAATGGCCTAAGATGTCGGCATGAAGGTAAACTTCAGAGAACCTGGATGGACCTTTCCACGCCGCCTAGTTTTGAATGCATTAAGATTGATGATACTGAAGGCCGCCATATGCATGCACCGAATGGCGGCGTTGCAAGAGCAATCCAATCAGCACCGTACTTTGTTCTGTTTCACTGCGACCATAAGTACTAGTTAAATGCAGACTGCATTCAAACTATCCTACATGCAAGGTTAGGGAATCATTTCAGACCAATTTTCCGAATAGACGCTTGTCCCGTCGCGAACGATCCTGAGCGCCAAAAACTGCATGCTGTGGCCTACAGGTTAAAAGTGTCATCTGATATTTTCTATAAAGTGTGCGCTAGATGTCAATTACGTAGGATTAAACCATGCGCTTTCAAGTGGAAACAGATCTCCTCCATTGGAAATTCATATTAGACGAGCCATAGCGATTGATCATAACCTCTGAATTAGAAAGTAGATTGTATTCACCGGAAAGCTTGCACGGCGTTTAGGAGCTATTGCTCATTTCGCCATGCTTGATGGAAGGCTGCGATTCACGTGCGGAATGTGATAGATATTCGCGGCTCTTCTTGATCTGCCTAAGTGCTCACTAATATGCCACATAGTGTATGCAACACACATACGCTGCAATCAGCGCACTCATCTTGCTGGCTTTCGTAATTTAAGTGGTTCTGCTTCTTTACGTGATTTCACTCAGCTACGTTGCTTTCCGGTCTTCCTATGTTGCTAATAGATTCTAATGCGAGTAAACATGCACCGATGAACTGCATTGGCATAGGTGATCGCGTAGTTTCATTTCCTAGTGCTGCCGCAATAGTGTGCACGAACAACCCTTAAAACTAAGTAGACCTCCACGTAAATGTCATGTAAGGCTGAAGAAAAAGAAAGGCTTACGACGAACATAAAAACAAACTTTTGTGACAAAAGCCGAGAACATATACGTGGCCGATGAAGCAGCGCATTGGTCGGGCTGCTACTCAAACACACAAGGTATGGTGCCGTTGCCTGTTGTTTTCTTTTTTCTCTTCTTCGCGCTTTTTGTTAGTTCGTGTACGTGCTATTCCGTGGCATGCTGTAGCCGTATCTCTTTTGTGTCCGGTAAGCAGGGCGCGTCGTTGCAACGGTAGAATGCTTCAATGTGCGAGCCATGGGAGTGCACTCGTATACGACGGCTACACACGGCGCTTCACCCGATGCGGCACGCGGGAGCGGCATTGCTCTCTGGAGGATGTGCAAAGATTTCGCAGCAGCGCATCGCGCTTGACGTTTCTCCGGGAGAATTTCGCAGTGAAAGTTCGCCGCTCAGAAAGACAGAGGCGATCTGTGAGGCTAAAAATGTTCATCCGATTTCGTGCGCATCTGTTCCTATGTGATAATCGGTATAAAGGCGATTGAGGATCGCCGCTTGAGTCTGTTTGTGACGAAAGTACCGAACGACCCAAGTTTATTAAGGGATCTGCTGTCTAAACTTGCCGCAAAACTGCAATGGGGAAAATTACGATGATTATGACGGATTGATCAACTTTGGTTGATAACTTCATATTTCGCAGCGCTCTAACCACTGTTCTGATTTTTTTTTTTCGAGATGCTTTTAAGGTTACTTTTTTCGCTTGTATTGGACAAGCTTGATATTTGTTTTGGTCGTTTTCCGCACATGCAATAACTGTGAAGAACACGGATGTGAATACCAGGCGTCTTGCCCCATTTGCAATTTAAATATTTTTGTTCACTCCATAGAATGAAAAACGCATGTGCCACGTAGGCTAATATCAGAGAAAGGCCTTGCAAAAATGACTTAAGTCGGCCGTCTCAGTAATAGTGGAACAGACAAAACAACAAAAATAACACTCATCGGCAATGCCCGTAAAATAATGCCAATCAATTTAATGATGCCCGGCAGATGCATTTCTAATTCGTACTATCAGAAAGAAGGTACTTTGAAACATGCGAATGACAGCCAAATGAAAATAATTTTTTTAGACTATAGTTTCGGACCATAATTAGTAATTTATGTTGGTCATTAATTTTGCCATTTAGTTTTGCTAGTTAGATAAATAAAGCAATTATTTGTTCACGCATCCAGTACGAAATCGCCATAGCGCATCACGAAAATGTTTGCTACCGCTCTATAAAAGTCAGCGTTCGCCCGGTAGTTACGATACACATTGCACTGGGTGGGCAACTTTGAATGGAATTTCCAGTGCCAATCAGAATATCGTCACTACTCAGTGAATTTAATATTTATTCGAGCATTCGCTGAGAACCTGATTCCTCCCGACGACCTCACTTCATTTAGCTGGCGGTTCCTTAAGTGCCTGTTTAACGCAGCCGTAGCGAGTCCAGCAGCTTCTCAAGGTACACGTAGTCTTCATGCCATTGAGAGCCAAATTTGTCTGAGCAAAGACAAACTTTCTGCTTCCAGATCAATCAACGCGGTGCAATACGTTTCCGCATCTGTCGCGGAAGTATTTGTTGCTTGGATAGATAGATATATGTTTATGGATTAGAAAGGCTTATAAGTCGGCGGGAGAGCGGGAGAATTAACTATCCAGCTTGCTACTCTGCGCTGGAAAGGGAAAGAAGGAGAAACGCGATGGGTGACAATGTAATGAGGAGAGGCACGAAAAACACACAGGAACTGTGACTTGTGTTACCAGCGTGAGTCGAATCCCGTGTCACTCGAAAAGCGGCAAAGCGGCAATGAGCCCGCACAGACTGTACACCTTTCCATTTGTGCTGCCAAGCGCCTTGCAGTAAATCATCCGAACAGGCTTGCTGTCCATACGCTTCAAGGAGGTGGCTATAATTATATTTTCTCAAGCATATACTACTTATGATACTCTATATATGGTCCACAGTCTCCGTAATGCCACAAATAAAATTGTCTGGGGAATCTGCCTGTAAAATTAAGCACACTTTTTGGCGCATGAAAGCCACGTTTCAACGCAGTATGTGAAGCAAGCATGCTTGATGGCGCGGAACAGAAAATTGCAATAAAATATATAGTCTTAAAAGACGGATGTTTCGGTCATATGGCTAGGCATAGAGAACTGCCGTCGGTCTCCTCGTGCAGTTCGAAAGAAGATACCTTGTATCCGCTCTTGAAAAAAGCACAACCGCTTTGAGGCAACTGCTGGGGGCGCAATTTGCTTCAGTATCGGTCTTCTCACTTCCTTCAAGCCCATATTGTGCAAGGACCGATGGAAAAGTTATCCTGTGGCCTTGGGTACACACAGACGTAAGTAGCTCCGTAGTGTTTTAGTGCCCGAGACTGGTAGGCAGTGTGGCGTAGGTAACTTTCCAAAGTTTATAATGCAGATTTTGAGTGCGTTAATGTACACCACTTATGAGATGGTTCGACACAAATGTAAAGCATCGATTCCCGAAAGGCCACAAGCTCAGCAGCTAGCCGTTGATGCAGATTATCACCACGGCTGCAGTCGACTTTGTGCTCACTCAGATCCATCAATGTACACATGTGTATAGGTCCGACATATTCTCACCAGATGTATGCCACATAAAGTTACTCGAGCCCACTAATTGGCCCGAAGGATTTTTTTAGTGTCCCGGGAACACGCAAGCGTTTTTGCTCTAACATCAATAGTTAGAGTATGCCCGTTGTCTCTGTTAGAAATATGTTCACCTTACAGCGCAGCAATAGTTCCCGTTAAGCCTGACTCTAAAATCAAGCTTAGAGCAGCAAACGAAACTTCTGTTAGCGCACGCAGAGGCCGTGAAACCACTTGCGAATCCCCGACTCCGTACACGTCTGACCACTCATTACGTAAACAGTAAAGGGTGTCTTGTAGACATCGCTCGATTATGGTGTATGGTTCGCGTCAAAGGAAGCTGTTGAAAACTGGGTTGCGAAATATCTATACAGTTTCAGGTACCAAAGTTTACAATTAAAATTTGATTGCCATGAGCATTAGAGACTACATTTTTTTTTTTTACTGTAGACATCAAGAAAGAGCTGCAGATGACATTATTGTTGACTCCCCTGTTTACAAATATATTGTGACGTACCATGTTGCGCAAGTGTTCTCTTTCCAGGACATCTCCCAAAGACTTCCAATGACAGGGCAAGATATCTGCCTTGAGATGTCCAATCTCAAATGAACATAAACAATTTGCCAACTGAATTGTTTTTCAAGGTGTGCATTTAGAAACTGAAATTGATTAGATTACCTTCAGGGGATGAAATTAGACTTGTTTATTTTTAGTTACTTATCTATAGGACCATGCAGCTATAAATTGTCGTTGTGAGGAGGATATATATTGAGGTGTGTTATACATCTTGTACCGGCTGTAACTACGAGCCCTGTCAGGAGCAATTATATACTAGTGATTTCAATTTGCCTAATTGTGCTTGAGAGGCACATTCTGGTCTTCATATGTCTGCTGGCAGACATAAAAAAATTTGATAAATACTTCAGCATTAGCAGAGAAAATGATTAATCGTTAACAAAAATATTTTTGTCCGTCAAGCAAATACAGTTAATTGCGATCAATCAAAAAAATGTAGCCAAACAATGGCCTTCAACGATATTTACAGGTGGTAGTTATGATCCTTTCAAGGACTCGTACAAAATCGAGGCTACATGTTTTGCAATTTTATGAATAAATTTTCACCTTTTTCGTTTTCAGTCTAATGTGTTATTGGCAGCACATTTCCTGTCGAATACAAATGGTCACATTTTGAAGTATTCCCTGAGGGATGTCAATGGAGAAAATTATCGTTCATTGGAATGAATGTGCAGCAGCTGCTTTAGTTCATAAACACCGTCAGCGCAGGAACGCGGTCCAGAGAGCGAACAACGGTAAATTAACTGAGATTTTTTGTTTCAGTGCACATTAAGAAATAACAAATGTTCATGTGTGCAGTGAAGACAACGCACCCTTTCATAGCTCTGGGCACATATACCGACTAAAAAGTTGATATATACTTCAAAGCCTGGCAAGATTTAGTATCTTAAGGACCTGCGCTAAATGGTGCCGCTTGCCGCCTTGTGCAGCAATACAAATGCTCCTGACATCAGGTCCGTAGCAGAGCCGGTCGAGTCCGACCAAATGAAGTTGACAAAATTTGAAAGACAAACGTTTTATTGTTCGACCATCAGTCCCGATGGTTAAAGCAACAAAATATCCTCGAGTGCTGCAGAACTGGTTGTTTCGGAGTATTTCTTGAAAAATAGCATTTCTGGAAGGAGAAAATGTAGATGTAATAAGTATCAAACGCTTGAGGCTGAGAGAAAGTAGTGGAGATTCGTATTTAGGTTGCCACAGACCACAATACTTACACTTCTTCTTGCGGAGGAGGGTGGCGTACTGGAATGGAGAGCCGAGGCCGTAACCGTAGTTGAGGCCGTAGCCGAGAAGACCATGGCCGAAACCGTAGTGGCCGGCACCGTAGCCGAGGCTGCCAACACCGTAGCCGTACACTGGGGCAGCATGGGCAAAGCCGTAGCTGGCAACAACTGGAGCAGCGTGGGCGACAGTGGCGACAGCTGGGGCATGGTGCACGGTAGTGGTGGCAACGGCTGGAACAGCGTGAACGGCGGCAACAGCTGGGGCAGCATAGGTGGCGACGGCAGGGGCAGCGGCGATGACTGGAGCGGACTGCACAACCTTGGTCACAGCGGGAGCAGCGTAGGCAACCCTAGCGACGGCAGGGGCAGCGGCATAGGTGACAGCTGGAGCGGAGTGCACAACCTTGGTCACTGCTGGAGCAGCATAGGTGGCAACCCTGGCTACAGCTGGGGCAGCGGCGTAAGTGGCGTAGGCTGGGGCGGCGTGCACGGCAGTAACGGCTGGTGCCGCGTGAACGGCAGCCACAGCTGGGGCAGCGTGGTAGGTGGCGACGGTACGAGAAACGGCTGGAGCAGCGACAGCGTAGGAGGCAGCTGGAGCGTATCCGTAACCATAACCAAGGCCGTAGCCAGTCAAGCCGGAGTAGCCAATGCCGTGAGAAAGGCCATAGTGGCTCAAGCCGAGGCCGCCATAGCCGAGGCCGGCGTAACCGAGGGAACCATAGCCGAGACCGGCGTAGCCGAGGCCGAGGCCGTAGCCGCCAGACACGTGACCAGCAATGGCGCTGGCGGCCAGGGCGAGGACGATGCAGGCACGAAGCTGAAAAAGGCGAATTTTATGATTTAAATTTCATTACTATCGACATCATTTTGTCTAATCCTAGCAGCAGTAATGATTGGATGTCTGTGAGGTTATGTGTAACAGAGCAATATTGTTGCAACCTTTGTACGGTGCGCTGACTGCATTTCTGTTCTTCTATCGAGACTATCGCCTAAGTGGTGTATCTATTTTAATCAGTCTGGCAGCCTCCCTTAAATTGTATACCTATTTTGTCTTCACATTTTATGCTAGTTTGAAGAATATACGCTTCATTGTGTTTTTCTTTAATAAATGAGTAAATGCTTGTGCAAGCTATGAAAATAGAAGCTATTGACCATCGCTATTGTTTAAGCGGTACGTATACGCGAATTCGAACTGCGCACGGCGTCAGCGAAAGCGGGCATAATGTTTACTTGGGCGGATTACTGTATAACAATGTTGTCAGCTCATACATAGCTGCACCTGAAAAACTATGGTTTGACTGTGTTACCAATCCTGTTAATTTGAAATGGCATCTAGTTTACCCCGACAGAGATACGAAAACGTGCCTTTCAAAACTTACCATGTTGGTGGAGCTAATCCTATGGAGGAGCGAACGCTTCTGACCGCCGTGGGGCAGGGAACGGCTTTTATAGCTGGCAGCTAGCTGTAGAAAAAGCAGCGAACTGGCTGCAGCGGCGGGTGAGGAGGGCGAAAACGCCCACTTTTAATATTCACCTTTGAGCGCCGCCAAAAAGTGAAGGAGGCCTGTTTGCGCAACCAATTAGACCGTTAACATTGGGCATTTTCCTGGCGGTCTTCGCCGTTCTTCTCTACTCAGCGAAGGTCGGCCAGGGAGGGGGTGGAAGGTTTTCTTTGCTGCTTTGTTTTCGACGCTGTTTTGGTATCGGCCGTGCCAGTGCTAGGTGGGAGAGCGTCGTGTCTCTGCGCGTGAGGAATGGTCAAATAGGGAGTCGGTGCATATTACAGCGCACGCATTCCCGTGCTTCAGCCATCACTCTAAATACAGTAGAATTCAGATAAAATAATAACCAAGCAAGCCGCGTGCTACCCTGTGCCATGTGCCACCAGCGTGCGGACTTCAAGGCCTGCATTTCAACTTTTTGACGAGTATCATGCTGCACCACTACGTGGTTCGGCTATGAAATTTTTTTCTTTCTATTCAAGAGCCTGACGAAAAACAGCCCTGAATAGAAATTAAGAGACGTCGATATGGTCGTGTTTGCATCCGAAAGTCAGCGTGCGGTGCGCTGCGCTGCTTGAAGAAGACGTTGAGCCTCAAGGACATTATTATTGTTTTTTTTTTCTGTGTGTGCAGTTATCTCTTTTTAGGGGATTCCCGTCAAAGCCGCCAACAGATCCCATTAGGCTCATCTGCACAGCGTTTCAGACTACAGATTTCGTGTTTGGAATTGGCAGGAGTTGCTTTTCTAATTTTGTTTATGCATAAAAATCATGTGCCGAAAAGTGGAACTGCCGGTGCTTATAATCAGGTTAACAATTTGATGGAGTGAAAATATTTTTGTTCTTAAAGTAAGAACTACGCCTTAAATAGAAATAATGGTGTGACGGGGATTAAGGGCAAGTTGCAATATGCTCCGGTTTTCACCCGAACTTGCGTTGTGCACCTGGTACACACTAATGGAAAAGCAGTTTAATACGGGAGGAGCAAAGGAAGCTTACATAAAATTAATTTTTCTCGAAACAAGCAGAATTCAAGTCCATATGGCTGCCGAAATGGTCGACAGCTAAAACTAGCCTAACAGATGCGAAGAGTGGCGCGAAGAGAACTATTAGACATGTAGAAACTCTCCCGAGGAGGCACCACTAATTTTCTTCTAAATAGTCTGAATTCCTCTCCTTCCCTAATTCATTTTGGTTATCACAGGCACCAAGTATGAATACATAATACCTTTGCAACCTTACAGCATTAGCACCAATACCTGGGTCTTAGACTGATAATTACTCTCACTGAAAAATTATTTAGGAACATATGCATTGCACGCCTAAAAGCATAGCATATTTTATGGTTTGAGGATGGGGCATCATTAAGTTGCCTTTAAGGGAGTGGAATCGTTTCGAAATTTCAGATTTTGAAGCTAAAAACAGTAGATGCCGAGAAGATGGGACGTAGCATTGCTGCTGAAGGAGTTAAACAGCAACAATGTGCTAAAATCCGCCCAAGAGGGGTAACTGACGTCCGTGTAAAGTGGGCGAGCACGAGACGAGTACTGTAGACATCGCCAAATGAATGGGGCTGAATGAGTTGATTGAGGAAGTGGTTTAGTTAAACATCGGGAGGTACTGAGTTGCGCCTGGCTCCAGCTGAGTGGCTGCCTAGTTCTACGTGCGTTTGCATCACGAATACTGTACATACTCATGGATGTCATGTCGCGGGCAATTGCGGCTGACAGTAGGCAATAAACCATGTCCTGTCCCCATACCGTACCCGCCACGAAGCACGTGATAGTTATGCAAGCACGAGTGCTATTTTGAAACTGGAAGCTACAGCTTTCAAAACCCTACAGTGTTATGCTTAGGAAGAAATGGCTGCCGCAGAGATTGCGTTATATATAAAGGCCCGCCTAAGAAGGCAAGGGTCGAAAATGCTTCGTGGTTCACAAATAGATCAATTTGGAAAAACAGATTTAAGCTGAGCATTCAGAGTAAATTTGCGGCTGTAAAATTATATATTCCAGTCCATTTGTAGAATTCGGAACATAAATATCATTACAGAATGGTTTAGACGTTTCTTAAATGCGGTTTCTTTACCGAATGGGGCTGCAGGGAACAGTGGTTACAACGCGAAACAAAGCGACCAAAAATGCAGCAAAACACACTAATAACTGGCTTATATCGGTTATACAATATTAGCTAAAGGTTGGTGGCAAACATGATTTAAAAAATGTATGCAATTTTATAGATCTCTTAGTTAATGTGAGGTAATTAACGACTTAGGAAAACATTGCTGTGCGACAGCGATTGATACCCACTTTGTGAATGCAGCTAATAAGGTTTCAATTACAAAGCGGTTCAGTTAATTCTTTTTTCGAGTACAGGATGATCTACTTCGCACTACCAAAGCAAACGTGGTCGCCTGAACCCACACCTTTTCAAGAGTACGACTACAGACGTTTGAGCAAGTCTCTAATTTATGGCTTACTTGGATAGCGCGAAAACACGAAGAACGAATAATGGAGCCAAACAACAAACTCTAACACAAAAAAAAAAACACAAAATGTGACTTCCAATGACGTCATCAAAGCTTCAAGTTCCACTCTGTATTTGTACGCCCTCTTCTAGTCCACCTCCCCGCCCGCCCCCCCCCCCCCCCCCCCCTTCTTTTCTGAACTTCACTCTGGTGATCCTTGCCTACATCATTAGGTATGCAGGATACTCCAACATAATCTCCCGTATAACATTCGATCTTTTTCAGGAGTTCTGTCTAAGGAACAGATTTTCTAGGTCACTTTCTAGCCTACCACGCATTCCACAGCTTCTCCTCCTCTCCCTTACTGGGCTTCCTCCTAACGGAAAACACACTATTTAAGCCCCGCAAGTGATGAACTCCTTACCTCAGAGAAGACAATTTTTTTGTCGAAACTTTACCTACCACACTGACGTTTCCCCTCAGAATTTGCTCCCTTTCCTTTGTGTTCCGCAGGAATTCTATCACTCTGCCTTCTGCATCGTTACCTGTTATAGGCCATTTATAGTATCAGGCCCCGGTTTCTTACTCGAGTTAACGCATTTGAAGACGACGCTGTTTAAACAGAATTTTCAGGGACCAGAATCTGGTTAGCTCATAAAAGTACAGTCTTTATCAGAAGTTTAGAGCCTAAGGGGTCTAATTCTGAGCCACTTCGCGCGGCGTGTTATGCATTTCCAGTGTTCCTAACCTCGTAATATTAAGGAGATTTTTCGCCCTACCTTCTCTGATGGGAAGTACCTTCAACAATGCTAAAGCAGCTCCATTACACGGCTGAGAATCGAACCGATTGGGCTCTGCGCTTGTGACAAAGCCTGCCCGTATTTGTGGCCCGGTGAGTGAGCCGTGAGCGGTTTGGATGATATGCGACGCATCCGGGTGCATCTCTAATCGAGAAGGTAACAACGCTTACAAACCGTCTCTCATCAGGAGAATAGAGGCATCCTCTACATTACCTTTCTCTGTTCCATCTTTTCAGAACATTTCCGTTTAGCAAGACGAGGAAGGGTTCGAGGTGTGTGACGCAAACAACTGATGCAAAAAAAAAAAAATGTTGGCCTTACGGCCGGCATTGCCGCACATCGGAGAGGAATATCGCCTCGCATTGCATTCGCGCTTACGCGTGCTTGGCACGTTCTCCTGTGGCTTTGCTCTCGTGTTAGCATGGAGGTTAAGCTGGGAGGATTCGAAGTTTCTTACGAAGTGTATCAACACTTGCGATGAATGGAACGACAATGTTCAAAACAACAGTCTCAGCACGATTAAACAGTGGCCGTTGTCTGCCATTAAGAGACAGAAAACATTGCACAGAGACAATATGCGAGGAAAATACACCAAAAAGAAATCGATGTAGAAACGTCAAAAAGAAATTGACGAAGAAGAGTAACATTACTTCAGGGAACATTGCCTCTTTGATGCACATGCAATGTACGGTCAACAAAGCGAAATCACTGGAAAGCAACAAGCCTAACCGTGTAATACTAAGCTTAGTCACCGCATTGTCTCGGAAATGTTCGCTCGTTGTGACACAATAGCCATAAGCATGGAAAAACGCGCTATTGCTGTATGATATTCCGTGATTAACCAGTTAAGCAGCACCTATTTATTATTGCTCAATCGACGTAGCCATCAAATAAACTAGTTATTTATGTACCAGTTAGATCTGTGTGCAGAATAATATCACCATAAGTTTGTATTATATCACGACAAATAACTGTGGCATGACCAAAAATTGAATATCAGACTTTACTCTAGAAAGGAGCTCGCCTTTGTAGATAGAGATAAAACAGCTCGAAACCTCACTATTGCGAAACAAAGCAGAGTAAACCTGCATCTACGAGGAGCTGTAGACTATCTCTATTTGAAAAGGAGCGATTAGTAAGGCAAAAATGTATCTCGTCCTAACGGCTAATCCTTACAGAGCTTCCAAGGACTATTTCGTGCAGCTGAAATTGATTTGGCTCACTTACCGAAATATACAATACTCACAAAATTCAGCATATAAGCGTGTTCTGGTAATTAAACAACAGAAGGGCCTGTAATTATTCGTAATATTGAAAACAGTTATTCTTCTAGAAGGAAGTATGCCAATTCGTGAGATATGACGATCCTTGGTTCAGAACCTGCAGTCAACCTGTGGCGGTTCTTAAATTTTTAATCATTACATTTCGGGTAAAAAGTGATTGCGCTTGCAATTTGAATGGCAAATGACCAGCACCAAAAATTTCTATGAATGGAATCCTCAATGTATTTCGTGGTTTTGGTGATGGTTGGCTTCTTTGAGGTTCATACCATAAACATCCCACCACTGACTTGACTGATCAACATGTTAACAAGGGCTGTATTATTTAGAACACTTATGTCATAGGCAGCATAAAGTGTTCCCGCAGGACTGCTGTCTTAGCTTGTGATCCGCCTGACGGGAAAATTCCGGTAATAGAGTTCGTTTTAAGGGCCCGGAAAATCAATTTGTGGTAATATTCTACTGCAAGAAATATATAAAGGTGGCCTTAAAGGCCCACTGTCCACCCTCCGGTGAAAATATTTTCTTCCACGGTGACTGTGATACTTCGCCGCTAGAACGAAAGGCTGCAAAATGTTTTTAAAAAGAGTAATTAATAACGCAGTTAGAGCCACCGCAATCACCCGATTCTGTCATGCTTCTCTTCTTCCGTTCCCTCTCAAAGGTTTTTCACTCTCCTGCCCGAGGTCGTCTAGCCTCCGCAAGACAAATTCCCCTTCATCCTCCGCGTTTGGCGGAAGGTGGGTCGTGGCACTCCGCGAGCGCGAAAAAAAAAAACGGCTCAGGGAGCGCGCGCCGCTGGATTCAGTCTGGCTGTGGCGAGGGCAAAGCACGCAGCGAGCTGTAGACACCCATCCTTCTCCCGTCAGTCAGCGAGACGGACCGATGGACGTCGTTCGCGTACGTACGTCATTCCTGTGTCTCGTCGGGACAGCGCAGGAAACGGGGAAGCTGGCTTCCCAAAGGAGAGCATGAGAGAGCTTTGAGTTGTATTTTCGATGCTTTGCGGCGCGCGTGTCACTGTAGCGTTTTGCACAGACTATCTCCGGTACCTGATTGAAACACCGGGCTCCTTTGCTTAAAAGGGCCTTCCCTGGACAGTGGCCCTTTAAAGATAATTGGAGTCAAATATAACAGTTTTTTGTGGAGCCTATAACTTACAAATGGTGTTTCAAAATTGCTAGTGGCAACCGCTCTTAACTAATCTTGGCCACACATCCCGCTAGCAAACCTCCCCTATGACGTCATTATGGTTTGCTCTGCGCGCACGCTCATTGGACGCTCCCAACCTATGCGGGCTGGACGAGTAGTGGTGGGCCGCCATTGGGACTGTTTTTTTTTCTTGCACGCTAGCATGGGATGGGTTGAGGGGCAAGAGAAAGGGCGTCGTGTTGAATCGCCTGTATGTTCAGTGCTCATGAAGGTAACACAAGCATTTATGCGTTGCGGAGGTGATTGATGCTCTTGGTCCTGTGCGTTTTCTTCACGGGCCCGTTAACGCATCCCGTGGTGGAGAAGAATGAAGCTGGCTAAAAATTAATTCTAAGATGAGATTAGATGCAAATCAAGTCCGCTCGAATGCTGAGGGTGGACACCAGAAGCCATAACTGAGTGAGTTGGTACAGCACTGTACGCAACACACGCAGAGGATTAGTACAGATTTCAGAAGCTGCAGTTCATTGGAATTATTTTTCCAACTTTCTATCCTGTTGAATAGGAAAAAACAATGTTTACACATATAGTGTATCACCAATCAACAACAAAACGTTTAGGGACAAATTTAGACGACACAGTTTACCTGAAGAATATGAAGATATGCGTGTCTGAGGACATCGGGGTGTATGTCATAAATAACCGGTAATTTCATAACACATGAGCTCTACATTAGTGTGCCCAAACCCGATACTTCGATTCAAATAATTTGCCAAGAACACTTCAAACCGTTGATAGCGGACTATTGGGAAGTCTGGTGATATGAACAGTGCGTTAAAAATACAATGTAAAATATGCCGCAGTAAGAGGGAAATTAATTCAGAGCAGAAAAAGTGATCCTCCACGAGCGCATGATGGCAAGTATAAGTCTTACTGATTTATTATATATATATATGAAGGAAAGAAGCCAACAGTCGGCGAGGCCAAGGAAAGCGTAGAAGATGTTACTTTATGTCCTTTTTTTCCGCCGCTATGGTTGAGGGTGGCGCTGGTGAACACTCTCAAGGTTCGTATACAGACAACATAAATACCCAAGCAAGTAGCGGGGGGGACAGCGGCCGATGTAGCTCAGTTGGAAGAGCACCGGACGCGATATTCGGAGGTCGTGGGTTCGGTTCCCACCATCGGCACGTTGTTTTTTCTGCTACTTTGTGTTTAATTATATTTCCCCTAAACAAGATTACATTACTAATTTCTGTTATTATCCAAGTAAACATTTAAAAAAAGGACATAAAGTAACATCCCCTACGCTTTCCTTGGCCTCGCCGACTGTTGGCTTCTTTCCTTCATGTATTATAACGAGCACCCCAATTTCCCCTTAATTGATCTGCATATATATATATATATATATATATATATATATATATAAGCATAAATATATAAATTTAAATACGTTAAAAGAACTTTTTGTCCGATACAGGTCTTCAAATTCAAGCATCATCAACTGGTTTTTGAGAAAGTTCGATAGCGATTTTTGCCATGACCCCTTTTCAGATATAATCACACGCAGGAGGCAATCAACCTTATGAGTTTTAGCGGCGAATAACATATTCAGAGCATCGTTTTCACTTTTTTCTGCACTCTTTTGAAGACCACTTAGACTCAACTTGGAGCAGAACTGCATTGCTTTCTTTTTCGCAGACGCTACAGGGGCATTTTTTTTCTGTCAAAGAGAGAGAGTTAATGGCCGAAGAGGTCTTGGAGTTAAAGTGGCTTTTGGTAGGACGGCAAACCCTCCTTCACGGTCAGACAATAACAAGAAAAGCGAGTTCTCTTTTAAATAGGAGACTGTGCGGCTAATCGGAATATTACAGCTTAACTGCTGGTACCTCTTCACAGCGTCCATGCTCTCAAAAATGTGTCTTTTTTCGAGTCAGGAGCAATACGGGAGGCATGGTGAACCTTGCGACCAGTCCTGGGACTGTTGTTTTTTCTTGTTTGCTTTGTGGGGGGGGGGGGGGATGTTTTTTTGGAAACAGTGCAATAGGCTAAAGGCAGCAGGTTACCCGCCTTTTCTTCTGGTATCAGTCGCTGAGAAGTTGCTTAAGGATACAATATCTCAGTTTGGAAATGCCGAACCTAATGAGACTATTTCAAAAAATGAAAGAAAAAGCCGACAAAAAATTACTGTTATCCCATATTACTGCACTCTTTCCCACAATCTAAAGAGGTCAATGAGCCGAGCGAAAGTACAGGTGGTGTTCTCCGCTCATCACAAGTTATCAAGCTTGTGTAATCGCATGAACTCTCGTGCTAAAAAAGCCATAAAAGGTAAAATGAAGCATAAGGACCGATATGTCACCTGTGAAAATAATGTATTCTATGTCATTGAAATGCGGCCGGAGATCTATAGGGTAGACAGGCAGATGCCTCAATGGCAGATTGCGCCAACATAATGATGTCAGGAAAGGTATGAAAGGGCATCTTGCTGGTCACATCAAAGAAAAAGATGGAGAAAATAAGAATTGTCTTGGTTGTTATCCGGATTTTAAAAGGTCTCTCGCCATTGGTTGCCACTAAGATCAGCTTACTAGGAAAATTATAGAGGCATTCAATATCTCATCGCAATGCGGCCACAAATATATATAAGGTAGACAGGCACATGTCTCAATTGCACGTTGCGCGAACATATCCGGTGTCAGTAATGCTGTGAAAGGGCATCTTGCTGGTCACATCAAAAAAAAGAGATGAAGAAACTAAGAAGTGTCTTGGTTGTTATCCGGAATATAAAATATCTCTCGTCATTGATTGCCGCAAAGAGCAGCTTACCAAGGAAATTATAGAGGCGTTCAATATCTCATCGCAAAAAGAAGATAAATGCGTGAGTGCTTCATCAGTGTTTTTATGTGAAAAAGAAATGCAATTCCTGTCTGGTAATCTGTGAATGTTGTTCGACGATAACGCTGTTTGATTGCTTTCTGTATTCTAGTGTTTTTATATCTACTCTTCATTGTTAACAAAGTGCTTATATTGCCTTGTTTAATGAAATTAAAGTTCAGTTGTAAGTTAGCGCCCGTTCTGTATGCCTCGTTGTGTCCGTGTCTGTTTAGCGCTATGCGACAAGTGAACCGCCACTAACTCCCCCAAGTGTCAATTCTGGTAAAGTTTCCTACCGCCGTTGAGAAGAATATAAAGACATCTCAGGTCAGACAAAATGCTGTATACGAGAAAAAAATGGAAGAAGTCAGAAGTAAGAGATCCTTGCCTGTTTGCGGCTAGGGCAAGGGTGCGATGTACTTCGAAACGCTGGTTGAAACGCTTGGCTGTAAAAGGCTTTAAGGACGACCGTTGTTCTTCCGGGAACGCGGCAGCCAGCGATCGAGGTATACGGAGTAGTCGAGATTGAAAAATTTAATAGTGCTCTTTCATCATGCTGTTGTTTAGAGAAAGGATGACTCTAGCACTTTGTGCCCTTCATGTACGGGACTGAAAGATGAGAAGTGGACTCGTCTTGATGTTTGCTGACCAAACTATCATCGTGTGATTAGGGCAGTGGTTTGAGTGTGCCGGTAAATATTTTTGGAAAATCACAGCTGCTCCACGAAAAAAGGAGAATGGACTATGGCTTTTTTTATGGCTTGTTTGTTGTTATTATATGGCTTCTCTTAGTCCCTTGTCGTTTTTATTTCTTGTTGTTGTCATTATATCCTTATGTGTTTTCAAGATGAAGTATTAGAGCTAATTACTTTTCGTTCTAAATATAAGAAAGGAAGATTGCACTCGTTAATAAAGTTAGACTGTTAAATGCACTTACTGTGGCATATTTGGCGCACAGCCTTCACGGCCAGATCCTACATTTTATATTTTCTTCTTGTTCGACGCTCCTGTCTTTTGAAGAATGTTAGTGACACTTAGGAACTATCTGCATTACTTTCCTTGAACAATGTAACCTTCTGTTGCCCTTGCTACTCATGCCTTCCTCAGTGTTCACAAGGTTGAGCAGTATACAAAGGGGTAACATGGTTGCCCTAAAAAGCGTCCCAGGAGAAAACAATCTCGTTTTACCCTTGAAACATGTTACATTTCACTGTTATTAGCTGTTTTTCAGCTGTGTTTATATTATACACAATGGTCCATGGCTGGCACCACCAGCTTACTTCGACGCTTCATAGCAATGGATATTGAATGTATGAGCTGATATAATAAAATCAACGATTTAAGCAACATCCTAGTCGGCAAATTTTATGCCGTCCAGGTAATCTACGTCGCTTTCTGGCACCCGCACTCAATATGAACTGATACATGAATAGATGGGGTTCAATGGCGCAAAACCTGTTGCGGCTATGATGGGCGATACACGAATGGAATGTACAGCAATCTGAATATTGCTTTTTTTTTTTACTTTACAGAATGTAAGCACCACTGACCCTATGGAAGCTTACCGAGCTTACTGCAAGAGTCGAAACAGGCGATAATGCAAGAGTGTCTATGCACAGAGCGCACCGCACCTGTATCCTACAATCCCGTAAATGGACATCGCCTGGTTCTGGGGGCATGTAGTGGTTTGCCTACGAGCTAAAACGGACAATAAATGGTCCTTCTCTCTTCACCTCAACATGCGCTCAAGCACTTTACACCATGACGACGACGCCAAGCTAGAGCTCAATTTTAGTACATTAAGCGATCTCATTCCAGCTCATTTTGCAGAAATTCAGCAGAAAATAAAACTTTTTTAATCCTAAGTCGATCACAAATTAGTATTCAAGGACCACACTACTAGGTGACAGTGGTCCCGTATTCATTTCACCATACCTAGATTTGTTCGAAAGATCTCATGAACCCTGGGAAAAATTAGTCTATAATCCCTGCGACAGTCTTTTTTACTGTTATTCTTTATTGAGCACAAAATAAGTAATACAAGGGCTAAATGACAAAGCGTTTTGTGCGGAGTGAGTAATTTTACGTACACTTAATGTAGTCGAGACGACATAACAATAACTATTGTAAAAATCTGATTAACTCTGTTAAAGTGAGTTTCAAGGAGAATCTCTGACGAGTCATGTCGTCATGCCCGGGCACTCTGCACAGGCAAAAGCCTCTCAAGGTGCGTCAGGGGATGGCCACTGGGGGCACATGGTGAAGGATGGAAGGCATGGCTGCCACAGCGGGTTCTACGATGATGTCCTTGGGCAGACCCAGTGGATGACCCGCCACAACAGCCGAAGCAGCTGCTCCGGCTGCAGCCATTGCTTGGGACAGGGTAGTTGAGGTCAACTCTGCTGCCAACTTGAAAATCTCCTGTAGGGGAGGAAGCCATTCTCAAGCGCCTCTGGGCACTGAATAATCAGATTTTCGTACTAGTTATAAACGTGTTTCGGCTGCACATTGCAGTGTGTCCGCCTTGCCACCAAGCGGCTACCACCTCTTTTGTGCACAGTTCTCTGTAGTTGATCTGATTAAACATGGGGCTGCGGCAACACGGAGGCAGTCACCCCTATCAGGGCTTCAGCTTACATCTTATCACGTCCGTTTTCTTCCCAACTTTTTATTCTAACGCCTTTTCAGCAATTGATTTTCTGGCTGCATGCTCATCTAGGCTGTATTTCTGCTGCTATATAGCTGAGAAGCGTGCAAAACACTACTAGCGCGTTCAATTATTGTGGCATCATTTCATGTCTTCCCTGTTAGCTTTCATATGTTCAGTATTACAAAGATTTTATTGCTAGAGCTAGCGAATCTCTCTCTTTGATGAATACTCGAATTAAGACAGATTGGAAAAGTCTGTCTTGTAAACAAGCAAGTTGTTTAGCGTCTACAACGAAAGCAAAGAAAATCAAATCTATTATGCTACAATGAAGCGTTTGAATTGAAAACCAATAACGCGTTTTTTATGTTTCACTTGAACTGCTCTCGTCTGTGCTTATCACAGCTTTAAGCACTGGCCAAGTAGCGGAATTTCTAACGTGACCAGCAAGGAAACAAGCTCTGGAAAAGGTGCGCTTCAAGAGTGGGTTACGTTTATTGCCGCCAAATAGGAAACAACGAGGAAGTCTTCTTAAAACGGTAGTCGACGCCACAAACCTCTAAGTAACATCCGTGTAATCAATTAAAAAAATTTCTTGTTGAATGTTCTCCTGGGTTCTTTTAATGACGTAGTGTTTGTCGGTTATGGGATTAACAAGCTAAGCAACTTTCCAGCCCGAAACAAAGTGCCACTCCTACGGAAGTGGTAATACTTTACGCACCGGGTTCATCCCAACTGGTGAGGCAGGCTTATCGGATCCGATGGGATTTGTGCCCTCCTTTGCAGATCTATCCCTAGGACTTGTAGAAAACAGAGACGTAAGCCTTGGTCGGTCACTCTTTAGTACTTCCTTGATATCAAGCTTGCCATCGGTGGAAGGACGTTCGAACACCACTGAACGTGATCTGTTGACATGCCCGGAGAAGTTCAAGGCTCCATGGAGAATCGACCCTTTGAGGAGGCCCGAATGGAGACTGCCGTTTACAGGCGCTGGCACACGGACTACCGTTGCTCTACCGTGAAGAGTTGATTCCCCTTTCAACAGACCAGCCTGGATGCTGCCTTTTCGAGTCATTCCAAACTTCAGCATAGTGGGACCACCTTGCGAACCTGAATGTTTGAATATACCCGATTGGACGCTGCCTTTTCCAGTCATTCCCACATGTACTAGAGTGGGATCACGTTGCGAAGTCTGTTTTATTATACTAGATTTGACGCTACCTTCTCGATTCATGCCAACTTTGAGCACAGTAGGATTACGTTCCGCTTTTATTTTTTTGATTATACCGTCCGACTTGGTGCTGCTTTTTCGATCCATTCCCACATGGACTAAAGTGGGATCGCGAGTACCGGCAGCTGGGGGCACAACGAGGGCACTCTTAATGGGTCTTGTCACCTTCACTTTAGGAGATTTTGTGGTATTTCGCTTAGGGGTAGAGCTTGGTTTCGGCCTTGCTGTAGTTGTCCTTTTAGGTACTGTTCTTGTTCGTAGAGTTACCGGAGGCCTGGTAGGGACTTTTGTAGTCGTGGGCCTCTTAGGTTTAGGGGACGCTGGAAACTTCGGTGCTTTTGGTCGACGGGAGGTGGTTGGAACTGAAGGCCGAGGAGTACTCTGTGGGAGCTTTTTTGCTACAATTTTTTTCGTTGGCCTAGTTGTGGGTTTCGAAGTAGGTAACTTAGCCACTGGCATATTAAACGGTCCGGGTTGCACTTTTTTAGGGGCAGGGGTGACCACAACTGGAATAGTAATGTTTTTATATTTTATTTCCGGGGGCGGCTTAGGGGAGGCTCCTTTTTTATTCGCGTTGATCACTGGTGCTTGATGTACGTTTACATTGACTATAGTTGGAGAAGGGAGAAATAAAATAGGCCGGGCAGGCCGGGCAGGACTATTGTTTTGCAGCACCTTTTTTGTAACTTTAGTCGTCACTGGTTTAGGGGACGTTTTCGGTGAGGGTGGTGTCTTAACAATTAGAGGAGGCTGAGCGATCTGAACGACCGTTGGAGCATGGGCAACCACAAAAGAGTTTGAATGGTAACCGTTGAGGGTTACCATTTTGCCGGATTTTACAGTTGGTTGCTTTGTGCAAGGTTTCGAAGGTGCTGGTCTCGCCACAACGGCCGCAGGAGCATCTACAGCGACCACGCTGGGCGCAGGAGCCAGCACAACTTGCGACTGAGCATGGGACAAAGCGTGGGCTACGCTCGCCACCCCCTGTGAATGGTGCAGGTCGGTAGGATGGTGAAGAAAAAGGGGTGGTAGTCTGGCGGCAAGCGGGGGAGGCGGAATGTAGTGCACAGCGGCACTGGCTGGTGTATTTTCCGCAACATTTTCTGACGAAGCTGACTTGAGCATTTTTAGCGGATGTGTAGAGGAGGACGCTAGCCCAGTAGTTGCTGATGCGCCTACTACGACGGCGGAAGCTGCCGCGGCGCTTACGACTGCAGGCGCATGCACAATGTGCGTCACTCCGGTCTTTACTGAGTTTCCGGTGTTGGCCGTCACTGGCGGAGACTCGGGAGGACCAACGGCAACAGGCGTGTACGGTACTTGGAACCAAGGAAGCGTCGGGTCGGCAGAAATAACTGACGGAACTTCCTCTTGCACGGAAGGCATGTTCACTGTATTGGGTACGTAGGAGTACACTTCGTTGTGGCCCATGGAATCAGCGCAGGCGGCTGTAGTCACATACAGCATGAGGTAGGGCGAAATCTGAAAAAGAAGTTGCTTATATGTAATTCACACCTTTCTAAACGAATCCAACATTATTTACACTATTTCGATAAAGGAAAGGTGACAAATGTAATTTTTTACAGCACACACACAAACAATCAGACAGACAAGGCGTACTAAACAAGCATACGACGTGCATTGGGTTTGTCGCCATATTTTTTCTCCAATCTGCGTTTAATTTGAGTTATTATTAAGGAAGAAATAAACTCCATTCAGCCAGTCTAACCGCACACCTAATAAGCTCGCTTTTACCAGTGGCTGATATTTCCGAGTCGCGTTTTACCAAGAATATGCAGTCCTGTTAGCAAAAATATACAAGAGATATGGGTTACATGAACGTAAACGGCGAATTATGTTTTTTGTGTATATGCAAGGGTATATGTATATTACGCATAGCTGGATGAATTGTAAGCACACCTGGTGACAACCAGACGCAACACTAGCCATGGAATTCAGTGCTCGTTAAGCTTTAACGTCGGCGTAAGTTAATACTCGGCATAAAACATCCGTGCCTCTGTCTTGCTACTTGAAAAGAAATATTGCACACCTGCATTTTTTTTTTTCAGTACTGTTTCGGCGCCATTTTGGTTGTGATTTGGTAATCGGGGTCACTTTGCTCTCACTCTGGCGCTTAAGGTATATATTTATAGCTCACAGTGTACAAGACCAAAACTGCGAACCACCACTACACAAACGGCGAAGCTTGGACGCATATATATAGGTGAGTGTATGGGGTTGCTGGCTGCGCACCTTTGAGGATCGAGTCATTTTGTACAATAAGCTCAATATAAACAACTCACGCATTGACCTAGTCTTTCGTAATATGAAAGAAATCTACTTTGAGAAGAGTCAGTGGCTTTTGTGCTGAACAATAAAGTGCTCCATAGGTTAGAGTAAATCTTTTCTCTCGATTTAATTTAATTTCATTTCCTTTATTGTATACCCTCAGAGCTTTCGCATTACAAAAGGGGTGGGAGTAGTAAAACAAAGCAAAATCAATTGTTCTGTAAATTCTATTCTGGGATCGACAGTATTCCATTCTTTACCATTATGCTCATTTTCTTGGCGTACTGTCCGCTCGTTGATAATTTTTGATTTACTGGTGCTGTCTCAGAACGAGGGCCTCAATTCATCGCTTTCTAAGGAATATCATGATTCTGTAAGGAGCGGGATGTATGGCGCAGGTGTGTTGCGTTATGAAGTATTGAAATAAGTTGGCGCAGCAACCCTTGAAGCAGTGGTAGCAGCTGTTACCTATATACATGAAAAATACATGCTCCCGTCGAATGAGGGCAATTTTCTTACCAAGAGCAAAGTTTTCTGCTAGACCAATCCTATGTGTATTCTGACAATTTTCGGTGCACAGACCGGCCTCCATCTTTTAAATTTTTCTGAGCATTTTCCTTGAAGCAAGAAATTTACCTATTAGATGTTTCAAGGTACGAATTCTCTACGCCCGTCCGCATCCTTCACTACTGGGTCAACAGAATTTGAAAACATTCTTGGGCTAGATTCGAGCAAAACATTAATTTAAGATGAGATGGGCATGATGATAAAAAAGGCTACTGAATTTTCAGCTGCGCAACATATCTTGACGCGCAGCAATGACTTGGTGTTCAACTCTCTCCTGCGGCTGTCGACCCTAGGTGCGGAGCAGTGAGAACATAAAGTACCTGTGCTCTATGGGGTAGCTAAAGTGAATAAAGCGCCCATCTCGGTCTCAATAAATAACTTTCCACTACGCTGCCCTCATAGTTACTGTCAGTGTTCTGAAGGTTAAAGCTTACGCACCTCAACATACTATTCTATTTTAGATGTCATTCCAATTAGAGAAATATAGAGTACACACTTACACAAAAGGGAACGACGCATTCCTTGACTGAAGGCATGATGCCTGCGCAAGGACTAATGATGTTCAAGAGATGTGGTCACTCTTGCTCACAGTCCTAGAAAAGGCAAATATTAAGTAGTTGTACTAGGGGCAGAGCGGAACTCATTTCATGTGCACTACCCAAAGGTGACTGGAAAGGTGCGCATGTTAAAACAAGACCCAAAAACATGAAATATTATTTCTCAATGGCTAAGGGCATCACGAAAGTAAACCACGGCATATGAAGCTTACCATCACGAAGGTATGAGCACATCAGATCGCAGTCTCCAAATGAATAGAGGACCTCACAGTGACCCTTAAACGCTCTGTTTTCGTGATGGAGACAAAGTGGGGCAAAAGCCGAAGAACAATGGGATTAGGTTGGCTAGAATGAAGGTCTTTCAGTACACCAACCGCCATGATCTGTTTTAGGGGAAATCCAAATGGAGGGGCAAGTAGCGATAGCTGGGTAATCAGTTAACCTACCGAAGACGAAGGAAATGTCTTTAAGAGTACTTACCAGAACGAGAAACGCAGGCGCCTAGAACCTGTAGTCACGCTTTACAGCCTACTTTGGAGGTGACTCAGCAAGGATGACGTGGCAGTTTTTCCTACTTGTATAGTGTGGGAGGTGGCAGCAGTGTTTCAGGAATACTCTCGTATTCGCATGGTTCACAAACACCGACCTCGTATTTCTAAGAGATCTATCGTTCGGCGAAATGATTTCCAGAGAACGAGGGTGTTTATGATATTCAAGTTGGAGCTTTTGTTTCTCCACGTTATATGGGGCATCCTTTGTGCGTCTACAGCACGCGTCATCGCATGGACTTGACGGTGAAAAATACTGTTTCCTCATATATAACGCATGCAGAGTGCAATCTCTTATTAGCTTTCGCCGAACCGATGGTGCACCGAGAGGGCGTAAGAAAAAAAAAAGGTCATTAATATTTCTCGTCATCGTCATACAGAAGGAAAATCATGGAAGATCTCATTGTTCTTAGTTTGTTTTGAAATTCAAAGCAATAAAACTTCTGCTAATAATATTCGCATATTCTGTGAATCAGGATGTCTATGTGGAAGGGATAGAAAATTGTCAAGTCGCTTTGATATGTCCGACAAATGTTCGCTTTTTGATGTACGAGATGTTGGCAGTGCAGAAAAGAATGGACTGAGTGTGCGTCTAGCGTTTGACTTGTCGGTCTCTAAATAAAATCTCAAATTTATCTGGAAGTAAAACTGCGGGAAAGTATATTTCAGGATATTTCAAACTCTGAACAAAAGGATTGAGAGAAACTACTGCTCCATCAGAAAAACCTATGATATTTGTAAATTATGAGAGCAACACGCTCGTTAGTGGGTCTTCTTTTTTAACTCTCAGATTTCTGAACTGTAGAGAACGGTGTAGATTTCATTAGCAAAAAACAATTGCAAGACAGAGGAGCCGTAGATGTCCACAAAAGAGGGACGTTGTTATGGCGCCTAGCAGCGGCGCAATTATTTTTTGAATCATCAGTTCAGGAAACACATTTTTCTTGATTCTGACTGTCTCTCAAGCACCCCTGCTCCTAGAAAAAAGATATTTCGCTTCAGGGAGACGCCAATATAAGTGGCCGGTTGTCTTCAAGGTGCAACGCGTTCTTACTGGCCATCTCATCTTGGTTGGGAATTAGAGCGGAACCATGGTAAGTCCACTTTTTCATTGACGGCGGAAGGCCCAAATTTAATTTAGAACTTTCGTAGTAGCCCTTGCACGCATCAATAGGCAAGACAGGTAGCGTGTTTTATCTGACGGCTACTCTACGTCCTCTGCGTTGTACATTCTTGGAAAAACACTGCGAGGTAGGCTCAACACAGTTTAATTTGTGCGACGTACCGTATAAACTGTTGACCGTGATTGTCCATCTATTTTGCTAAAGGTACTGCAAATATGTATAGAGAATGAATGTCTCAGTGGTCTTCTAAATTTGTGTAACCTCCGGTGGATAAATCTTGTTACCCCTGAATATAAACTTATATCTTTTAGCACGCTTTCATTTATACGCGTATACAATTTCGATTGCTCATCTTGCACACATCAAGCCCCCGTAAGTAAATAGCTATTCATATCTTCAAAATATTGGTGGGAGCATGCAGTAAAAGTAATTTCATCTGCGAATTAAAAGCTCACCTTCAGCAAAAGTTATCTTTCTGACGAGTTTCTGGTTTTTGAGGTTGTATCTCGTAAAATAACCGGTCTGGTGAACGGGCAAATATGTATTTGACATTTTGACCCCACACCAAGAGCGCCCCATACAGATCCAACGACCTTCCTCATGAAATTGCAGCCATAACCTGCCCAAAAACCTTTCTAGATAAAGTTACATCCCACCTGTCATCATGAAATAAATGTTTTGCTTTCTCATGTTAACCCCACCACTTATGAAAAACCCTCAACAAGGGGGTCTTTAAGGAAAATAAAATGAAATGAAATGAAATAGACGCCGTAAGAATATACCCTTCCCCTAAATTCATTAATCGCTGATATGTTCAGAATACCAAGGCTTTAGATCTCAAATTATAGTCAAAATGGCTGCTCTCTTTTTCGAACACTGATCTCGCGTTTGCTTCTTATGTTTTTTTTTTATTGTTCCTCACTCATTATGATCATCAAGAACGACAATGTGGTGAAAATTTTAGAGATATGCGCCCTTAGGACGACCATATCTGTTGGTTTATTTATTACGTTTTTCCAATGAGTTGTCGGCTGCAGTGGTCCTGCCAGTGAAGACTTCCGCCCCGTACATAGCCACGTTAATCGGTAGAGAAAACATGGCGTTACTGTCACAGTGAAACATGGCTTAATAGGTATATCGTTTGCAGCATTCTCTTGTGCTACATTTCGTATTTGCCCTAGAAAAAAAAATGCGTGGTTTCCTTTAGGTAAAGTGATGCCACCTTCGAAAGCAACGTTGTTTATTTCTGACGCCAATGTTATGCCATGGCGCAACTGCATCTTTCCAGCATAGGAGACCTCCAAGCCAAAATTTAATACTCTGTGAGGGGGCCACGGACGTGCAAGGTATAAAAAAAAAATCTGAATTGCTCAGCTTTTAAAAAGCCAATTTCCGAGGTTGATGACTTCTCGCCTAAAAGTCCTTCATCCTTCAAATATCGTTGGCCCAAGCGGAAGCGCACATTTTGGGTGGAGCGAGCTATGACAGGCAATTTTGTTTCGATTTTATCTCGAAATCATATCAGCTGTAACAAGATGCCGAATTACGCGAATGTTGTGCCAGCCATCATTGAGAATTCTGCGCGTGGTTACGCGCACGCGTGCGCTTATTGCGCTGTAGATTTTCCACTTTATCTGCTGCAGAGGCGTGAACTGTTCGTTTCTTTTTTTTTTCAGATTCGTGCCACCATCCTCGTGGCTCTTGTAGCCTGCGCCGTCGGTGTGAGCTTCCCTTCTGCCTTTCCCCTCTACACGTCGTACCTAAACGCCCCCAGCAAGACCTCCACTACGACGCCTAAGCCGCGGGCTGCTTCAGTTCCTACGTTGCATGCGGTTCCTGCTAGACTCCCCCCATGGATTCCCCTGGCTGCTCCCATCCCTACGGCGGAATCGGTTGCTCTTAGACTCCCCCCATGGATTCCACATGGGTCTAAGCGGAAAGGAATCAGAAGTGTGAGCGTTGCGGCTCCTTTGATCTCCAGAAGCCATTCGTATTGGCTCACACCGACCTACTCGTCGTACGCTGCTGTTCACCAGGCTGCTGCATCAGTTACCTCTCAGCCAACATTTGCGGCTGCCGTGTACCCCTACTCAGCTGTTCACCATACAGCGGCATACGTGACCCCTCAAGCAGCGTGGGCATCTGCCGTTTACCCCTACGCCACTCTGCATCCTACGGCAGTCTTTTCTTCCCAACCAGCTTTGGCCTCCGCTGTTTACCCCTATGCTGCTGTTCACAATACCGCGGTCGTCGTCCCTCAGCCTGCACTAGCAACCGCTGTTTACCCCTATGCCGCTGTTCACAATGCAGCAATTCTTCCCCCTAACCCTGCACTGGCTAGTGTGGTAGTCCAAGCAACAGCAACTCCCCACGTTACTCCCGCCGTAGTTTCAGCACCAGCCATTGTCAGCGTCCCAACTCCTGTGGTCGCTGTGAGTCAAGGTTCAAGTTCCACAGCGGTAGCTAGGAAAAACACCACGGTCGTGTCCAAGTCATCCACCCAACCGACCGTAACAACGACCGTTTTCCGGGCTCCAGGTGTAGCTGCTACAACAGTGCACAGTACCGGGGGAACTTCCACAACCTTGGTGAACAAGACTGAGCACGCGACCGGAGTCACGGCCGTACACCCCAAGGTCGTCGTGCCTGCCTATGCAGCAGCAGTCGGCGCCGTTCAGCATGTCTACCCTGTTCACGTTCCCGTCGCTCCAGCTCCGAGTCCTGCTGTCTTATTGCATCACGTCAACTACCTTCCGTACGGGTACACTGTCAGGCTTTGACGAACACATAGATACAACTTCTCAAAGACTCGAAAGCTGACAGAGTCAGATGTTAATAAAAATTTATAATAGATTTTGAAACTGACCTTTGCAAAAGTTTTTATTTCACACGCACTGAAAAACATGTATTTGCTTGCGGCATCTTGGGGACGTTCCTGCCTTCAGGACACTTAAGCACTACATTTTCTCCTATATAGTCCGCCGATATTCATATCTTCATGCTGTGGAAATGGTCACAGGTAAAAAATAAGATGACCTTGTTTTTCTTCGTTGAGCGCAGTAACGCTTAATTTATTGACACTTATGCATTGTAAACAAGTAAGGAGTACTCTGCACAACAGAGGACACTGTGCACCTTAAAGCTATTAACCTGGAATGTTATTAAGCATTATTCATGGGTAAAGAACGCAGCACCTTTACGCTTTTTCGACAGCATGTTTTTTACATGCCTCAACATGAGTGAGCAAGGTGCCGTTTTACTGAGTATTTCTACAGCACCGATATTCATTTTACGTTGACTACAGTTTGGCACCTAAGGAAATATCGATCTGAATCGCTTATTTACACTGAGGGACGTCCAGCGCGCAAGAAAACCATCATACACCTTCTGTGGCACAACGATGCCGAAAATTGTGTATCTTCCTTACAAACGCTAAAATCACCGACACTTAAAGCATATTTAAAGATATGTGTAACTGAAGTGTCATTAAAAATGTAGAATGTATGTCCTTTTTCAAGAGGAATAAGCTCAAGAGATTTATTCTTGGCGGTGCACTGGTTGTTTGTAATATCCTCTGATTGGTTTAGTTTTCGAAGTTTCGAGGACAACTGTTCTCCCCTTGAGGGGCCTTGGAAACTACCCGTAGAGAAACAGCTACAAGGGATAAGTCGACAGCAAACCTTTTGGGCTCTGCGGTTTTTGGTAAATTTCAATTAGCATTTTTTGCGATAATATTTTTTTCGCGCGTTTTCTCTAACGCCGAAGGCCTCTGCGGCCTTCGAGCAGTGAATGGAGGCTTCCGTAGAAACTGGCACAAAAACAAAACGAAGAGTACATCTTATTGTAGGTGCACGAACGTAAATATATTTCTGCGAGATATTTTTTGACCTAAAAATTAAAACGGGAAAATCCAGCTTTGCATCATGGAGACATGCAAGCGATACACGAATGTATCTACTCTTCGCAATTGCTCAAGGCCAACTAGTTCGCTGATTTCTATAAAAAGCACGCCTAATAGTCGGAGATATCTTTGATATAGCAGGAAATGGTGGGACTTTAGCATTTTTGAGCAACAGATAAAGCAAGATGTTTTCAGAGATCTAACACCGGAGAATGCAAAAGAAAATCCCCCTTAACAGATAGCATTCAAGAGCCTTCGGAATTACTGCGTGAACGCCCTCATTTTTCTTTTATTTTATTTTGTATTAGTCTTCATGGGATACATATGAAAAACATGAAAAAATTCTACAAAAGGAGGTTAAATGGTAACAACCGTCAGGGGGAGCTCCCTTGAGTTAATGTATAATGTAAAATTCAAAAGTAACTCAGCGCAAAACAAATCAAATCAAGAGCACAGAAAGCACTTAATAGTACGAAATAAATATCGCAAGGAACGTATGGACAAAAACATTGTTAGACTCTTCACAGAGAAGTGTACAAAACAAATGGAAACAATGTGAACAGAGCCATTAGTAACATTGGCAAGGAGGGACAGAAGAGGAAAGGCATGGTACCAATGGTACCGGAAAGAGTGCGACGTAAAAATCTCGTGGAGCCACATTGATCGCAAAAGGGCAAATTATACCAGATATAGCATCAGGCAGGAAAATATTACCTATAATAACATAATTAATAGGTACCTTTTCAGTCACTGATGAAATCAGGTTGAGATGAGTGATAATGCCAGCGCTGCGTGGCTTCATTAAATAGGGCATAAAATGCTAAATAAGCCATGGCACATTCTCAGGGCACCCAGTGTCCTGTCTGATTATAGCTGCCAGTCAAATGACGTCATCAACTGAAACGCGCGTCATAATTCTCCTTGTCGGCCGTGAGAAGGATAAAGGTAAATAAATTTTGTATTCGCCTGGAATGAACTTTCACTCCACGGAACCCCCTGAGCGCTTTAGCCAACTGCGGAACGCCCGGGTCAGAATTCTCTTTGTCTACCTTGATCATGATAGTATCAATAGCAGTGAAGCACCAATTAGCGATAATGACAATGATGACATTGGCAATAATAATGATGCCGCATTTAGTTGATAGACTAAACGTGATGCACTGTGTGCACCAGCAACGCTTAGGCTGTCGCATTTCTACAGTGCAGATTCCACAGCGCTCTCGGAAATTTTTAACAATTCTTTATGTTTCTACTTTACTGCCATGCTTTTTCTAATTCTGACCGGAACCGAGGTTAATATGCTATTTGGTTAGGATTTCATAGTTCCTTGGGCTACAGCCTTCAAGATCTGTGCCAATCAGTTACTATTTTGTGCCATAGCAGTCCAAGCTCTTTTTTTTTATATTACAACTGTAAACTTTACTCAGTTCTGCGTCTTGTAACTGTTTCTTTAGATACATTTTTGTTTGTATTACCATGCATTATTTTTCAAATGCGAAATCGAAGATAATCGTTCGAAGGCTCCAAAACAGTTCGCAAAAACAAGTAACATTGGCCAATAAAGTCGGTTAGCCAATTGGCAAATTTATTCCTTTAAATCTTTTAACTCTGGCCACGATAGCGAAGTTTGACCTTTCCGCTGTGTTCAGACAGATTAACTCGAACTATCGTACCTTAGAGTAGCCAAAATTGTACGAGAGCCTACCACGAATACGGTTTGGAAGGATTTGCTTTCTTTATTCCTAGTAATAGAGTTGAAGACGAGCAATGAATGCATTTTCTCCCGCTGCTAATAAATTGAACGCAGACATAAGAAACTGCACGTTTCTCGAAACTTGATACGGCTTCTGTTTAAAACCCATCCTCCTTGCGGGATTTTTGTGAAGACTTATCACCACGTGCTGCAGCCCTCTTTCCTAGAAAGGAACAAAGTCAGAACGTGTATTTTTTTTTCTTCCGTCGTCGTTGCATTCACGCTGATTTCGTGCTCCATAATGAAACAACTAGTTCAAATTGCCATCCTTCTTATGCAGAAGTGTTCCCTTAATTTTCAGGCATGCTACCACGTTTCTAATGCTTGATTTCTTCCTCTGTTTGGCTTTTTGTCTTTCACAGCGAAGCCCTTCCCCAGGTCTGCGAGCTGCTCACAAAATATGCTGTGGGCGGAGCAAATTTATTACGGCAGGTTAACCACTCTGTTTGTTTGGTTACATATTAGTCTAAAGCATATGTTTTCTGCCTGTAACAGGGAATTCTGAAAGACAATACCGGCACATGGTGACAAACAAATATAACTACTATAGCCGTCGTGGGAAGCAGGAACATTTGAAATATACTATATTAGAAACTTTTAAACGGTAAACCGAGAATAAATTAAAACAACTAAGCATGCTGTAGAGTTTTTACAAGGAAATCCTAAACATCCGGGAGCGACTGTTAAGGGTTTGCTGTCTACTATAAAAAAAAAAAAAAGATAAAGGAAACCGGCACACTATGTACTTCTCACGGCAAACATGCGGATAAATTCGGATGTGCAGGGAATTTTGCTTGGTGCGGAATGGTTTACTGAAAAGATAATAAAGAGGTGCGGAAAAAATAAACGGTCATGCTGATGTGCTACAATTATAGCGTTTTTTTCTTCTTTCCAATTTAAATCTAACAAACGTGCGCTATAGTAGGGGACGAAAGTGCTGTTTCTCATGAACGAAAAATGTTTCTTTATTTCCGACAGGAAAGGCGTGGTTTTCCTTCGAATAGCTTGATTTTTGTATTCATAACCGCACCTGCATATAAAAAGGTGTATGTTTTCTATTTTTCTGTATATTCTCGCTCCGTACATTTTATTGTTATTATTATTATTTTTTTCATTCAGGAGTGCGGGCACCCATGCGCCAAGCAGAAGAGGCATGTTCGTGGTGTTCAGCGTTCCTTCCACAGGCTAGGCTACAGTGTTCAAGGCAAAAATGCAAAATCAATTTGTTGCTGGGCGAGTTGATGACTCAATATCATGAATGAAACAGAGTGGGAAACGTTGAGACAAGGACGAAGTAGACACACACGAGCGCTAACAACTGATTGCATTTAATGCGTGAGCGTTTAAATACACTAGAGTGGCTCACAAAACAGAAAAATGGAAAGCCGCAATGCCAACTGCAAAAAAACATAAAAAGCTATTAGGCTTGTCAATCAAGAGTTAAGATAGGCTATGTTAACTGATGGAAAAATACAGCGCAGAGAAGAACGAGGACAAAATGAAGACACACAGGACACGCGAGCGCTGACTTGCAACAGTTTATTTCGAGCCTCAGAGCCTTACTATACAGATGAAAACATCCAACATCATACATGCGCAGTAGGCGATACATTCGTTTCATATGGCGATAACAATGCCATGTTATCGCGAAAAACCGATGTCAACTGACTCGTGAAATTATAGAAGCCGAAATGATAGATCGGTTGGGTGGGTCTTGCGTAGCCAAGCCTTCTATCGCTCTTACTCGCAAGGAGTTGATATACTTAAGACAAAATATGAATGTATTGCCTACTGCGCATGTATGATGTTTTCATCTGTATAGTAAGGCTCTGAGGCTCGAAATAAACTGTTGCAAGTCAGCGCTCGTGTGTCCCGTGTGTCTTCATTTTGTCCTCGTCGTTCTCTGCGCTGTATTTTTCCATCATGAATGACCAACACGCCCAGACTGCTACGCTATGTTAACTGTTGATTTATAAGCCTAATTGTTTTTTGATGTGTTTTGGGTGTTAGTTTTGTGGCTGCTCCTTTTTTATTTCTTATTTTTCGGCTTTCTGATCACCCATCCTTGTGTATTTATACGCTCATGCGTTAAATACGATCAGTTGTTAGTCAGCGCTTGTATGTGTCTACTCCTTCCTTGTCTTGGATTTTTGTGCGTTTTTTCTTTTACTATAATAAGGCATAGAATTCGCATCCTTGGACGCTATATCTTGAAGGGTACACTTGTTGCGCTGTTTTAGGATGGCCTGCTGTTCGGCATGCACTTCCCTAAGAATCATTTATATGTTGGAGCAAATGCCCCCCCCCCCCCCCCCCCCGCCCCCTTTTAAGATTCAAATACACTTCAAAGATAGCAATGAGGGCAAACGTGCGTCCACAACTGTACGAATTAAGTCATGGACCAATAACATAATTTGTGATGAAATCGCCGTTGCTTACGTAGGTGAACGTTTTTGGAAGGTATTAGAAAGAGACAGCAGAGACCATCACTGACTTACAATTCGCTTAAACCCTTATACTTGGAGCTATGGAAGCCTTTTTCAAACTGATTCCGACTTTTATTACGGCTGTCGAACAGCCGGTACCACAGAAAGCTAGGTGTGTCCACAGGTGCCTGAGAAATCAGTCGAGCTCAAATGAATGGCCGCGTATTTCCGGTCCACGTACAACACGCTGATAGAGTTATCGGAGTTGCTTTCTGCCGGCGTTTGGCGCTCTGGGCCTCCGGTTGGCACGTAGTGTCGGAAAGCGGCAGCAAATGAAGTCGGAGAGCCCGCCGAGGAAGCAGCCCCACCTGGAGACACCGACGGCTCCGGCTCGATGACTTAGCGACTTAACGAGCAAGTGCGCTAGTAGCCTTCTGTACGCGCTCGTCCTCCTCGCAAGAAAGGGGGTGCTTAAAGTCGCATGCCAGCTTTTTTTCAAACTTTATATGCGATATTAGGAGGAAGGGGTAGATTCGAAGGGAGCTTAGAATCACGAAAATACCGTGCTTACCTCTATGACTATATATGTTGGGATTTTATGCTTGTTTACCAAAGGGCGTGAATTTTGACACACTGTGAAATCCCCAAAGAATTGTTAGCCCTTTTCAAGCCTTGATAATATAATAGCCTGTTACCAGTACCAAGAAATATCAAACAAATGCGAGCTAAAGGGTTTTAATAAGGACGGATTTTTTAACGTAAAATTGTGTTCATTGTCTAATACTTCACGACCTAGGGGATTTGGGAATGTGTTCACTTATAAAAGGTCGTAAGATATGTTTAGGACACAGAGTGTGTGGTTATGTTACGGCATTTAAGTTGCCGAAAGAAGGCGTACTTTAGCCCGGAAAGGTACCGTTCACTTTTAAGTATTTTGGCTTGTAAATAGAAAGAAATGTGCGTGTTCTAAATTAAATGAGGAGACAGCACCTTCGAGTTTATACGTACTGACCTTTCTGCAATTACACCGAGCTATTTAAGAGGTAAATTGCTAATACGCAAAGCAGATTTTACCGCTAACCCTCAAACGTACTTCGAGCTAAGAAACAAAAAGCTTAGTTTGCCACAGTAAATGCAGTAGGCTTTTCTCTTGTAAGAAAATTATGAACCGATGCGTGGTAACATGTTATACAGGGTCATTAACGAAATAAATTTTAAGGGAGCCTTCCATAAGATTCTGGAAGATCTCTGGCAACGGGCAACGCACTCGGCGCCTATCTTTATTTGTTTAGGTCTTAAGGCAAGACTTCCGCTTCTCTCGCAGGCAAGCAATTCGTTCTGAAACAGACCGCGCCTGTGCCTCCTTGAGCGCCAAGCTGGCAGCATGCTTAGCCCGCAGCGCCATACTCCTGCATTACTTAGCAGCTTGCTAATTATGCGGAAGGCCTGCGATCTAACACCCAAAACAACCTGTGAAATGCGGTTGCGTCATAGCCATGGGTATGGTAGCATGGCTTGAGTTATTGGTGTATTTTTGTTCGGTTCTTTCCTCCAGTGCAGCCGATTGCATCCGCTTGTGGCTAATTCCTCGAATTACTTTCACTGATTCATCACCCGCCTGGGGGAAAATGTGGCAACCTGCCACACCTATCCAATGAACGTCACTATGTTTTTGCGCAAAGGTTCCAAATGGCTTGGCTCAGCGATGCCACAAAGCATTCAAATGATAAGAAATACAGGTACCTCGGCGAGTGTCTTAGCGGTGTGAAATAGTAGTAGTAAAGAGAAAAGCAAAAGCGAAAGGGCGTTTGGAACCCTCAAGTCAGATTTGGTGATAAGGGTCTTGGCATTTAATACTAAATAACAGACGCGCCGCGCCTCGTGGTAACGCGACTCTTGCACAATATCACAATTTCGTGAAAAGGTACAAATCATTTCAGCTTGCTACTTTGGTGAAACAATTTACATTCGTTACGCAGTGCAGAAATAAAGAAAGCGTTTTTGTATTTAGCAAAAAGAAAAACAAGAACTATATAATTCCAGTGATTATTGAAATGTATGCTTTATGCGTAAAAAATTTCCTTCCGTATCAGACCACATTTTCTTTAGAGGATTGTGAATGGCCAGACCTGTTGGCTACAAGCACTCTGCGGACACGAGGATAAAAAGGCTGGCCAAATATGATAGCGCCAGGGTTTCTGATTGCATGACACAGGAACGGCGATAAAACGGCACTTTACATAATACGTCTGTTGGCTAGGAACTCGCTCAATTACAAACTGACAGCAGTCACTATTAATTACTTTTTCCAGGACGAAGAAGGCAATTCGTTAGGGATGTTTTTCTTTCTTTTAACTTTCGTTTCGAGCGTACTAATTATTGATTTTTCGTCTTTGATTATTCGTTCTTCCTGCATTTAAATCAGCGCCCTTCACACTTTTTTCAGTTTCATCGGTTTTTGGGAAGGCTAAAACAGCCCAATATCCGATCCCTTACTGGTCTTTGCTATTCAACACGAGGAGAGCGCGAATCGGAGCGTATCACGAGCCACGCGAAAACGGGGCTAGGAGGATGGGCGCATTCCGGTCGGCTTTGCAGAATCCACAATCTGCGCCCATCACCAGGGACCAGTACATCGATGTAGGGAAATGTTACATCAAGAGGAAACGAACTGATGTAATCTTTCTCAAATCGGGTCGCCACAATTTCGCTTCACAGATATCGAAAGAAACGCAAACGTGGCTCGGCTCACGGACGAAGTGTGAGCAGGAACACAACGTCGGTAATCTCCCTTCTGACGAGGTCTTTTAATGGTCCATTAATTGCTGTAGCGAATAAGAAAGTGATACCTAGTTGCAGTATGTGTATACGCCCGGGGCACGACCCGTAGATCAGGTGTTTTACAGCGGATGTTACCTTGGGACTCTTCGGACTTGTCTCTCAGAACAGCAATTGCCTCATTTCATCAAGAAATGTGCGGATAAGTGCATGGTACTCGCAGAGAACCTGTTTGTACGCGATAGCGATTTGGGCTCCTTCATGCGAAAAGCAGTTGTAACCCAGATTTGAGAACCGACGCCTAACACTGTGTGTCAGGGAAATACGCAGTTGAATAAAATAACCTTGTCTCCACTGGGGTTCGAACCAGAACTCTCTGTGCGAAATGTGGGCACACAATGCATAGGCCACGAACGGTCGTTGCTACTAGGGCGTTAAAGGAGCACTTAGTGAACGCGTTGTGGTGCTTATGACTCGCTAACGTTTGTTTGAGATGTGTAGTGATGGTACCCAGAAGTGTGGCGCAACAAACTCCGTTACATGCGAAGAAACACAACGCAGGCGCCCATTGTGTTTGTTGCGCCACATTTCTGGGTACTATGCAGCACCAACTTGCCCCTCAAGCTGTTATTTTGTAGTGACGGTACAGCGAGAATTACTTTAAAAATTTAAATAACTTAAAAACAAAAGCAAAACTTTACAATGAAAATTATGCGCTGAAAGCGCCCTCACGTCTGCTCGTAGGGTGACGCTTGAGCGTGTTCGACTTCGTTTTTTTCAAAGATTTCATCTCCTGCTGCTTTAGTAACACGGTTAAAAGTGTGTAAAACTGGTAGCGCATTTCTCTATTTATGCGTGTATCGACCAGGGGCTTTCCACAGATAAAATGAACAAAACAAATCCTCCTACAAATAACTTGGCATGGCTTCGCTGAAATAAATTGAACTACTGGTTAATTATTAAATTTCAAGTCTGTTTTTTTTGGGGGGGGGGGGGAGGAGAGGGGGAGGAGGTAGCCTGAATGTTACATTGCTAGTGCCTTTTATGCGCGAATAATGTGTCTACCACCTAGGAAATATTGTGTCCACTATACATCTAGCCCAAAATATTGTTTCGCCACAGTAAAACTCCGCCATTCTTAGTAATATATTGTTTAGCTATCAAATGGGAATAGAACCAGACGCTGCGGTATTCATCGAGATGCTAAGTTGTGAATGGTAGACTCTGGGATGGAATACACGAGGAATACGTGGAGGCATTTTCTCGGTGGTGTTGCGTCGCTTTCACACTCAGTCGGTACTTGTTGTGTAGAGCCCTATGCGAGGTGTATAGCGAAGAGAGAGTGTTTTATGTTGTATAGTGAGGTGTGTAATTAAGCATGGTACGGAATGCGTGGACCTATGAGCGTGTCATTTCATGACTCTTCGTCACTACATAACTAGATGATTGCATTGCAGAGAAGCCATGCAACATTGTAGTGTGCATCATGTGAGAAGTTTTGACTCGTAGTCAAATAACCAAATCGGAAGCGTCTCATCAGAACCGGATGTAATGTCACCTAACCAGGATTAAGCTTACATAATACAAAACGATGACGCAAAATTAGAAATGATGGCGCCTGACCAGAAGTTCGATCATATAAACTGGAATTGATGTCATGTCAATCAGAAGAGCAGTCACGAGGACTTGTTATTGACATGCGCCAACGCTGGTCACATTATGAAGCTAAATTGATTTTGCGCACTGTACTGCCAAGAACATTATCCTTGTAAATTCAAAGCTGGCCTCCTTTAAAGGATCATGAGCAAATGTAGGTGAGCTGTAAACTTCGCTCAATGTCTCAACCATCTATCAATTCAGGGAATTGCGAAACTGAGTTCGAGCAATATGATTGTTTCGAGCGTAATTATTACTCATTCCTGATTTTCATATTAGGTTATGAGAAAAGCGGTAGAAGAAGAACTTTTTATTTCTTCAAGGCCACCAGCGCCCCATCCAATGTAGGCAACATTTGATGAGATTCTTTGCCGGATGGACTCTGTTACCTTGCGGAGTTTAAGTACTTCGTTTCTGAAAAGGAAAAAAAGACAGTTCACTTTTAGACCACTTAGTCTTGAATAATCATTATAAGTGTGCTTGTTACGAGGATAAATGCAATATTTCATCACAAGTAAATGCTCGTTGCGTTTAAATAATTGTTTTTTATAACACAATTATCTAGCTAGCTAAATAACTACGAAGTCAACAATCAATAGAAAACATATTTCTGCTTATACGCTCGACAGCTGGCCTTACTAAAGTGAAACACAGCAGACAAACCCCAGAGGGCGTTTTCTTTTGCTCTGCAAGCCTTTCGGCAGGACTACGTGTTATACTAGCTATCGCAGAAGATCATACGATATCACTACTTTTTATCAGCCAATATACAAATACGTTAAATCTCGTAACGAGGCTAAAAACTACTCACACTTCTTCCTGCGCAGGAGAGCGCTGTAGTGAAGGGGAGTTCCCAAGCCGTAGCCATAGTTGAGGCCGTAGCCGAGGAGACCGTGGCCGTATCCGTAGTGACCAACACCGTAGCCAAGAGTGCCGACGCCGTAGCCGTATGCGGGAACGGCATGAGTCAGAGCGGCCACAGCAGGAGCGTGGTGGACAGTGGCCACAGCCGGAGCGTGGTGGTAGGTAGCCACGGCAGGGGCAGCGTGGGTAACAGTGGCTACGGCTGGAGCAGCGTGATAGACTGCAGCGGCTGGGGCAGCTGCAACAACTGGAGCGGAGCGGTAGACACTGGTCACAGCAGGGGCGGCGTAGGCGACGGCTGGAGCTGCGTGGGCGACGGTGGCAACAGCTGGAGCAGCGGCCACCACTGGAGCGGACCTATAGTAGCTGGCGTAAGCCGGAGCAGAGCGGTAGACGCTGGTAATTGCCGGGGCAGCGTAGGAGATGGCTGGAGCAGCGTGGGCGACAGTGGCAACAGCTGGGGCAGCGGCAACAACCGGAGCGGACCTGTAGACACTGGTAACAGCTGGAGCAGCGTAAGCGACGGCTGGGGCTGCGTGGGCGACGGTTGCAACCGCTGGTGCGGCTGCAACGACTGGAGCGGAGCGGTAGACACTGGTAACTGCCGGGGCAGCATAGGCATAGGCTGGAGCAGCGTGGGCGACAGTGGCAACAGCTGGAGCAGCGGCCACAACTGGAGCGGAGCGGTAGACGCTCACGGCCGGGGCAGCGTGGGCAACGGTGGCAACGGCTGGAGCAGCGTGTACGACTGCAGCAGCTGGTGCAGCGTGAAGGGCCGTAACGGCAGGTGCGTGGTAAGCAGCGACAGTGCGAGCCACAGCCGGAGCGTAGCCGACTCCATAACCGACTCCATAACCGACTCCATAGCCGGTGAGTCCGGAGTAGCCAATGCCGTGGGCAAGACCATAGTGGCTAAGTCCCAGGCCGTAGCCAACGCCGGCACCGAAGGCAGAAGTGGCCAAGGCCAGGAAGACGCAGACACGAATCTGGAAGTAGTCAATAAATGACGGCTATGAAAGTGTATTTTGGAAGGCACCCTTCCAGAAGTATTTCTTGCGCTTTGCCCGCCTTTTTTGTTCCAAGTCGCTACGCAAGCATAATTCCGTTCACAGGAACAACTTGGTCATTCCAATGTTCCTCACGTTTCTTCGGAGAGCTATTTTAATACATACCGGTAAACTAAAGCATCAAAAAACGGCTTCATTTCCTTCAATACATCAAAAGTTTCAATGAATATATACTTTGCGCCTGTTTTGGACTTGATGTAATCGTTTCCTCATACGACTGCGCCAATGAGGTTCCTTTTCTTGAACTTGTTTGTATTGTATATGGAATAGAAAGTTTTGAAAGTTCTTCATTCTGCAGTTACCCGAAACATTTCCGGGCCATGACGCACTCAAAAGCTACGTTAAGACGGACCTTTGTTTTACTAAAACTCAAAGGGAGTATGCGTGAAGCCAGACCGATTATAAAAAAAGGGTGCTACGGCTCAATATTGTAATACATTTTAGGCAAGCACATGAATTCAAAATGTATTTTGTCTGAAAGTTTCATATTTTGCAGCCGGGCATTAAACACGGAGCCGAAAGTAGAGTGAACTTTGCGCTTGGCGCGTTCGACACGATCCGGAGGCTTATGAAGCATCTCGTCATCCTCAATGACAAATATTGCTCAGCACGAAGTTTAGTGATAGCTTTGACAAACGCGAGATACAATGTCCGGCATGAAAAATTATCCCCCGTTCTGTCATCTATTTCAAGAAACTACAGTCTTCTGTAAAGAGAAGGATAAGTTAGCAAGGTGCGAATTCCAATATTTACCATGATTAGTTGCGGAGCGCTGGTGAGAAGACGAAAGGCTTCCAGTCTGGCCCAGTGCAGCAGTAAGCGTGTTTTTATACGCAGAGGAAAGGTGAGAGAGGACCAAGAGAAAGTGGTTTCGGGCGTGCAGTAGAGACCCGATTGCATTCATGCGATTTCCCGCATTTTTTTTTTTTCTTTCCGGTAGCGATGCCTGCGAGTTCGATCCAAAACAAGGCGTAACAAAATAAAACAACAAGAAAACGCTGTAAAAAAAGGTAGACAAGCGGAACTAAACAAAATTCGATTAAACGGTAGAAAAGCGTATCGATATGAAGCTGGCTGGCAAGGACCTTGCGCCGGGAAGAAGACGGCCGATCCGCGACGAGAGACGCTGATCCTGGCTCACACCCCGAAGGTCAACGAGCGTGGCCTTTCTCTAGTTTCGACGATCCATTACGTGACTTCTTTTTTATACCCGCCCGCGAACGACGAACGATCTCTGCTGTGCACGGCGCTAGCTAGCTCCTCCCGAAGATCCTTTTAAGTATTCCAGCGCGTGCGACCGCTAGCACGCGCAGCGAGATCGCGCAGCACGCTAGGGGCGGCAAATGGCACAGTCAAGGCTTCGAGATAACTTCTGTGTAGGAAGCTATATCGCATCGCCATCGGCTGGTGAATCGAAACGGGTGTTGACAGTACGAAGCGTTGTGGTGGCACCAGCAAGCTTGTGCATGTAGGAATACTAAGCTTTAAGAATAATCATCCAATCCTCTTGGCTGTGAATAGAGGACATATGTTATTTATTTATTCCTGTTTGCCTGCGCCCTCTAAAGATAGAAGCTCTGCGTGCAAACCTAAATGTTACCCAGCGCAAAAAAGCAGACATCCGACGAAAATCCTGCAGAGCAACAAATTTATTAGAGTGCTTTAACACCCAATAACTTTAACGATTTGAGCGTGTGTCGTGAATGCGTAGTAGTTGGCATTCGACATCGCAGGTCGGTGTGCTAGCCAATTTCCAAACTTATATGCCTTATTCTTCTTGTTGCTTTCTTCGACACTTGTGTCGCTGTTCCTATTCGTACCTCGTGCCGTTTTTACCAGTTAGAGTTTAGATTAAGGCTTTGTAAATTTAATAGCTGCAATTTCACTATACTTTTGAGACCCGCAATAATGAATTAAGTCATTATAAGGGCATCTGCTCCCTGCAGTGCCTAATTGTTTCTCCGTTAATTCTGACAACGCAGAACGGGATACCACACATAAATGCAGCGCTCTGCTTCGAAAAAGTTCGACAAAGCCGTGCTAGTTAACAGTATAGAAACACATGGCTTCCCAGGAATGAAAAAAATGAAGTATGGCAAATTGAGGATAAGAAAATTGTATTATAGGGAATAGCGTTGAGGCATGCAATAGCGCAGTATCGAAAGCACCTGACCAGTTCATAAGACTCCAAGTGCATGGTTCCCTGAGTGGTGTTCCTTTGTTCTTCAGAGTGCCGTGATGTTTCAGTGGAACTCGATACTTACAACGTAAAGCCTCCCTTGTCAAAGTTTTGTCAATCTTTATAGCAATATAATACAGTAACGACTCCTGCAGACCCACATTACTAAGCTGTAGTTTCCAGATGACTGGGAACATTAATTAACGCGAAAGAGCCATTTAAGAAAATAAATAAATGAAAATTACCGATGAATTCCAGAGTTCTTACAAGTTCTTCGTGACGCTCTTGACCGATTGTAATTCCATCGTCAATATTTAGCAACCCCCCGTCAAGAATCTAACGTAGTACTGCGAAACAAGAGGACGTATATATAATATTAGGAGTTGTTGATTTTTAGTTCAAGAAGAAGGAAGCTTAGGCGTAATTACGTAGATTTAACCATTGGCTTTGGATTTATTTCTCAAAAATGACGTGGGTGCAAAAACCAAGAATTTGCCGACTTTCCTGTATTTCCGAAAATCTGCACCGGTGCACTGGTGAGTCTACCCGAAAATTCATGCGGCCATGCTATTTACCAGGGACTGACTAAACTGAGAGGTCATGAGCTCCTTACAGCAGGTGTCACTGACATTAGGCGAATTAATAGCTTAAAAGGCGTTGTGGAAGCTGTGGTGCCCTGAAATGAGTGAAATCATTATGAAGCTTCAGCATAAACGAACCACTGATAGCCTGCCTCAACCTAACACCAATTGCTCCACACTAGCATGCAGTTGAACATGCAACGTCATAACGTCTTTTCCCGCCGTCAAAACTATAGTTTTATGTACAGAAGCGGTTACAAACGTGCCCTAGAGTGCGATGATCACACTATAGATGTTAGCCATCGAGTAAATCTGTTAACTGGAAACGATGCGATTAAGCAATTCTTTTTCTTGGCTGCCTTTCAGGAGGTGATGAGAGTTTTGAACATCCTGTTTGAGTTACCTCGACGAATTGTTTCGTTCATAAGTTTTCTTTTGTATATGTAGGGCATTGCGCTCCAGTGAAACAATAAGAATAAAAGCAGCTTGTTTGCCACCATACAAATTTGGTGGGAGGGCAGCGGGAAATAAGCTGCTCGCAGGTCATTAGACCAGGACACAGCCGCTGTTTTTGTTTTTTAATTTTGGCAAAAAAGGACAGCACGTCATCACCATAAAAATACGCACATAAGTTTCGTAGTGGGCTGAATGTAGCAACCTTCGCTATGATTGTGTCTTGATCAAGAATGAAAAAGAAAAACATGACAATCAAGATCGTGGAATAGCATACAAAAATTCACAGGAAGAACATGTATTCAAAATTATGCACTATATATTAAGCCAAGAATCCGGCAAGAACAACTATATAAATCAAAGTTATGTGACTCGTAGAAAGTTAGAAGTGATGGTAAAGTTTAACATACATGCTGTTGGGAAATTAAGACGAGGGGTAGGACCTACCCCGCTTCCTGCCTATCTATTGCATACCCAGCTTTCTGCGTACCTGCAAACCTAGCAGGATATTGTGTTTCACTGAATCACAAGACTACGAAAATTTGAAAAATACACTAAGTGCCATTGAATAGTTTTCAAATCGTCAAGAAATAATTCCTTTCGTTCATGAAGCGCTATTTCAGTTGGTTTGTTTCTAGTGAACCCGAATTGATGTGAACTGGTTTGTACTTTTCAAAGAATTTTGATAAATGTATATGCAAACGTTCCTCAACGACCTTCGAATATACAGGCAGAATTGGCACCGGCCAAATATTTTTCGAATCATTTAGATTGCATTTTTTGATAATTACAGTTATTGTTACCATCAGCATTTTTTTAAAAGGTTCGCGTTGATATAAACACATTAAATATGTTTTCAAGGCCTGTGGCGAGGCCTGGTGCATGGTGTTTCTTATAGGCTTTATCTGAGGTCATCGATATCCCGGCATGTGCCAGTTTCCAGATATATTATTATGAATATTATTTCCTGCACAGTTGCTGGTTGCAGAAATATAGACTCACTTTTGAGAGCACTCATGGCATCACAGAGGCATTCGAAGTGGCAGTATTGCAAAACTAAGTGTTGCACTCATCATCTAAATCTTTTCCAGGTAATTCTTGGCCGAATACTATCAGTTTTTACGGTGCGGCATGAAGCTTGCGGAAGTGTAAGCGTGTGTTTAATCGAGCCCAAAGTATACCATGCCATCAGTGCTCAAGGTTTAGAAAAGAAAGATGGCATTCATTTTTTGCGCACCTCAGTTTTTTCGTCAACTTGTACTTATATAAAAAAATAATGCATAATTATTTGGGCTTAAGTGTAACAAGAAACAGTTGATACATTTCGTCTCTAGTTTTTATTTCCTGTCTCAATCCCGTCGTTAGCCATGGCATAAGTGTGTTGCAATGTTTTCGGTAGTACTTCAAGGAAAGCTAATTGACATACAAATCTTAAAATTGATCCAGAAACATGTTATACGCTTCATATGTGCCACATAAGTAGCTTTCATTTGTACAGTTAACCTTTAGCACGTCACCACAGAACCTGTTAAATGCGGTGTCGGTAACCACCTGGTAGTATATCTGGTCGTTATTATTTGTCTGCAGTCTACTGCCGTTAACACACAGAAATACAGGGAGCTGGTAGATAATAGTGTATAGTATCACATCAGCTTTTGCTGTAGAAAGTCCGGATTTGCGATAAAGGGATCCAACAGAAATATCGATTCAGTAGTGGTCCTTATGGGTTCAGTGATTACATCTTCGAAACCATTTGAAATAATAACTGTAATAATGACTTATTATTTTAAGAAAGATAGCTTAGATTTTAATCATAAAATTACTAAATTTAGAAATGCTGCCATTTTGCGGGCAACAACAAACAAAAAGTAGGTTTTTTTCTGTATGCAGCGCAAACACTTCAAAGTCTTGCATCGTCCAGCAGCAGCGATCAACTACGTAATGCTAGACAATGCATAAGAGACACCGGTGCCCTCTTTAGTCTTCGTGTACGAGCTCTGCTCAAAGCGTTGTGCATAGCTGTTTGTGGAATTCGAAGAATTGTCAAGCGAGAATAGGAGAATCACGACAGTTATGGCGCTGATATTTCTATCAAGTTTTCCCAATGTACAATGTGCCACAATAAATACCCATACGCAAAAGACAGAAAACAGTTGTGAACGTCAGGCGAAGATGGCGTGGGTAATGGCGGGGCGGGGGGGGGGGGGGGGGGGGGGCAGGGCTCAACTTGTCCTCTTCGATAAGTATCCTGGTAGAATCGAGTCGCGTATTTGTTCCGAGTTTTACATTTTGATGCTATGACTTTTCTGGTTTATATATAGACTTCACAGGCAGTATATTTGAGGTCTTTGTTTTGTTATTACGTTCATTTGTATACAACCTGGCATCGTTCCATTCATGTCTTTAAATGCATGTTTCTTTCTGTGATAAGTATCGCCAGCCTTGCCATTTACGGATTAGAGCACAAATTCCCACTAATCCTATGATTACACGCGATGCGGTGGTACTGCTGTTCGCAAAAAACGAAGCCTTTTTTTTTTGACTGCCGCATATTTTGTGTATTGGTTGGTATATGTGCTTCAGGGAAGCACGCCCTAACCTGAAAGCACGTTGTCCTTCTTCAAGGCTAAAAGTGGCGCTACTTGGGAAAGCACGATCGAAGCAGATGCGATGTAGTCACGGCGCAAAACGAGAAGCTTTCGCGATCCTATTTTGGCGCGCACATGCGGCGAAAACACCTCAGCCGAGCGACTGACGCTACTTGAAGTCAAGTCAACGGCTGAAGGAACGAGACTCTTTGAATATCAACCTACGACGTAATATCTACTTGAAACCCACACGCTGAGGTTAGTGAGTGTGACAAAGTGGGCTTGATTATAAGCCGGTAATTAAAAGCTTTTTATACTCAGAACCTCGCTAACAAACGCCCTCTAATCGTCCAAGCAGCCAGATAAGAGCCGGGTGCTAAGTGGGTGCTAAATTGAGTGGGAAAGGAAGGCCGCAGCGTCCACCTCACACTGAACTAGTGCTCAGATCTGTAGCAAAGATGTGGGCAGTTTTGGTAATGGACAGTAATAACCGTGCCGGTTGCAGATTAGCATGTCTTTACATCACCTTTTTTGGCCGTGCCATCAGTTATGAAGAGACCTACACGTTCCTTAGCAATTTCGAGTTTGCATTTACTATTTTGCACGAATAAAAATTCACTGCTTCCTATTTTTCAATGTTTGGTAGATATTTTAGAAAACTGCGGTATTTTTCCCTTAAACGTATGTCGACCACTCGACCACGTCAGGAGGGAAGGTCTGCCTTTTAATGTCCTACGTAATCGCATTGAACGCGCGGGCTGGAACGAGATTCTAGAGAAAATTGTCAGAGAAAATATCCTGATAATTCTTTTTTATAACACTAACAATAGCTTCTTCAGCTTAAATTGTTTACCGCAGGTTCTCGCAGTGATCATTGCTGTTGGTGTCGGTGTTGCCTTGCACACATCGCTTCTTGTTCGTGACTCGTGCCGCATCTGTCGTCTTAACCTGAACCATATGCGCCTACGATCACATGATAATTCTCGGCAAACAGCCCATTCCTTGAGGTGCCTTCTTACGTTGAATCGTGTGTCATTGCAAACACTTCTTTGTCGTCGAGTGGGTCGTGCGAGTAATGGCAGGAAGAGATTATTCAGAAAATCCCAATTCCTCCCATAGCGGCCGACAGTAAGACAACTTAGTAAAAAAAAAAAAAAAAATACTGCATCTCAGTATAGGTTGCAAATACATCCACTGCCGAAATAGTGATTTTCCGGCACTTTAAAAACAATGGGCATAGGAGCAACATCTCCCGCTGCGATCATAGATGGCCATATTTCACTTTAAAGCGCATCTCTTCTGAGGCCGTTCCCGTGTTGCGCGTCATCTTCATAGTCGTCGGCGTAACACACCTTTTGTCAGCCGTGCCAGGCTGTTGCAAAACTAAATACCACCTGGTGGTAGCGGGGAGACGTGGAAATCTTCCCGCATTTAGTCAGAAGAAACAGGTTGACAGTGTGAGAAGCTTAGTGGCTACAGCAGCACGGCAAGAGGGGAGGAATGCGCAGCTATAAGGTAGCTGTCACGGGAAGAACTCAGAAGGTGATTACCGTAGCAGAAGTATGCGTGACGAGTACTGAAAAATGCGCAAGTCTAAGGATAGGAGTTGACATGTAACATAGATTGCAGGCATGCGCTGGTATAGATCGCAACTTGAGTTAACAGCGGCCCACTACTCAGCAGCCAATTGGGAAGGTGGAACACGCATCGCTACATGGGAGGCCTGAATCTTGATTCCGGTCTGCAACCCCGACGCCACACACGACCTTTCGGACATGCATGGTTTAAGTGGAGATTTATAGATCCGTCAAGTGGCTTTCCGCATAATTTACCAGCTGTTTATTGTATGCTTTGTATATCCGAGATGATGTGTGAGATGCGTGATGTTAATGTAGAAAATAAAGAAGTAGTGATTAAGCGAGTAATACATTCATGAACTGAGAACGTAATGGTTCTGCAATGATACACAGCTGTGATCTCTTTCCGAAGAATTTCTCCCTCGGGAAAGCCGAGCACCGGGGCGGGGGAATGCTTGCGCCTATTTTGTAACCGGTGAATATCCACCAGCACAGGGGATTAAAGCCAGGCCTCCCAATGCGAGGCTGGTGGTCTAACCTTTATGCCACCACTTTCGAAGTCAGAAATGAAGCCACACATGGGAGCCGTTAGCACGGTCGCGCCATGCTTTTGAAGGCTGACCTTAAGATATTTGCAAACTGAACCGCAAAAAAAAACAAAAAAACACGGTAATCTCGCTTAGGTACACGAGACACGAGGTCTATGAGACACGGTGGCGAGGCCAGTACGTGTTATGCCGGCTCCCCTTTGTAGCAATGAATAAATTATTAAGGACTGAAGGCCATTTGAAGGATCGTTATGGGGGGGAAATATAGGCTAGGCGTTAAGTGCATGTATAAAAAAGCCTGCCTCTGAGAAATTATTTACTAAGCATATTGAAAACTTAAAATGATTGCAAAGCAGAGCTTAAATTTCAATAACTGATCAGTATCATACGTCTGCCAGATTTTAAACAATAAACCCCAAACAGTCGTCAAGGGCGTTGTGAAGTTTGAACCTGAACTGAATTGAGCCCCCTATCCACAGCACGGGTGCAAAAAGGCACCACGAAACGTAAAACAAATCATTCAAAACAAAACTAAAACTTCTCAAGCTACCCTGATAGCCCATCCTCAGCATGGGAACTAAGTCCAAAATCCGTTGTGCTAGCCTCAGAATGTGGATCCTGATTACCAAGCAGACTTTTAGTGGATGGGCATGCATTTGGCCTAACAAACTACCTAAGCTATAAAAATGCTACCCGCTAACTCCCTGCGCGACAAATTTCTCAGACCTGCCCCTACAGATTTCTCACATGAAAAACATGCCATTCGGAATGACGCCATCATTGCTCGTTCCTATAACAGGGCTAGTTAGTCGTTTGAAGGTATCGCATGCTTAGTCGGTTCAACAAACGTATAGAGAAATAAGAAAGGAATGACAGAACAACTCACTACGACGCAATGCGTGCCTTGTGCTGCTTTATACTTGTTCCTGTGTACGTTTAGTGGATAGCGAAAAAAATCAAAAACCAAAACGGCGTCATTCGTTTCGGGCATCGTCGAGCTTTATTCCCTTTATTTAGAATTTATAGATAGAGCTGTTTTATACACGTTAGTACACAGTTTAGTACAAACTAAATACTACCCCACAAATGTGCATAAAATTATCGAAAATTTATTACCAAGTGTCATGGTTAAGCAACAGAACAACACACGCACTTATCAGGAATGAAGGAAGAAAAGTAATCTATAAATTTTAGGTTTTAGACTATTACGTTCGGGTAAGAGCTTCGGAGAAGCGGTTTTGATCTCTTTAATCCTCCGTCACTTTCGTTTTTTTTTCTAATTTGTACATTTGTACTGATGCTTGAAAATGACGCTTCACCTAAGGGTTTTTGGCCGCTTACGTATAAACAGTGCTAGCGAGGCCTTGGCTTATAGTTAAAAGTATGCATTTATGCCATACTTTCTTCTGTTCATAAAAATTGACACTTCGCTGCAGCTTCCAGTTCTCATAGCGATACTTGTCCAGGAATAGAGTCACAAAAGTCTGAAAACAACTTGAGTTCTATTACTTCGTCCGGAAGACACGAGTAATTTTAATGGCATTTATAACGGTGTGGTGTACACTACTGCAAAGCTATACATAAAATTGCCACAAGATGTACGACTCAGTTTCGATCATATCACACGGTTACTGTTCAAGCAGATAAATGAAGGGGAAATGAGGGTGCTCGTTATAATACTTGAAAGAAAGAAGCCAACAGTCGGCGAGGCCAAGGAAAGCATTGGGGATTATGTTTTATGTCTTTTTTTTTAATTTTTACTTGGATAATCACAGAAATGAGTAATGCAATCTGCTTAGGGGAAAGACAGTTAAACACAAAGTAGAAGAAAAAACAACGTGCCGATTGTGGGGACCGAACCCACGACCTCCGAATATCGCGTCCGATGCTCTTCCAACTGAGCTACATCGCCCCCTTGCTACTTTTTCGGGTATTAATGTTGTCTGTATACGAACCTTGAGCGTGTTCACCAGCGCCACCCTCAACCATAGCGGCGGACGTGGAACGTCCTGTGTCTTGAAGCCATAGGTAGTGTAAGAGGGTTCTAGCACAGCTTTCGCCCTCGCTCTTGATCACGTTCTACGTGACGCTGGCGGTAACACAGGACGTTCCACGTCCACCGCTATGGTTGAGGGTGGCGCTGGTGAACACGCTCAAGGTTCGTATACAGACAACATTAATACCCGACAAAGTAGCAGGGGGGACAGCGGCCGATGTAGCTCAGTTGGAAGAGCACCGGACGCGATATTCGGAGGTCGTGGGTTCGGTCCCCACCATCGGCACGTTGTTTTTTCTTCTACTTTGTGTTTAACTATCTTTCCCCTAAGTAGATCACATTACTCATTTCTGTGATTATCCAAGTAAAAATAAAAAGAGACATAAAACATAATCCCCAATGCTTTCCTTGGCCTCGCCGACTGTTGGCTTCTTTCTTTCATGGTTACTGTTCAAGATATACTAAATGCATCTTTTTTTAAATATTCTTCTGCCGTGGTAATTCGTCGTCTATATGTGCTGAACTGTACTAGATATAAAAACAGATTTTGTAACAATTTGAAGCAATAGTCTTTGAAGTTACTTAAAAGGCACGCCGATGCACCGCTCGAAACAGTTCCAGGATTGTCAAGGCAGGCGTTGTTGAGTTTTGCGGAGAGCGAGCAGAAGCATTATGAACCATTTTTCACCTCTACGAAGAAAACTTACATCTCTGCCCTAAAGCGCTGAAAGGAGACCTAAACCTTTGGCCCGTTACTTACATCATTTTCAATTGCTTTTGAGCAGAACTTCGCTGCCTGGGTAGCTGACAGTAGGAAAAGCGTGAAAAAAGCGAATTTTGACAGGATGCCGGGATAAAAACAAGCGTGATAAAAATTGTGAAAACGACTAGAGAGCAGAAATGGACATCTAGAAAAAGCTTTCTAGTTGACAGAGCCCAGCTGCTTTCGCACCTGTCTTCCTTACAGCGTCCATGCATAGACGGAGCGCTGCAATAACGACGTCAAAGAAACAGGGCTCCGGTATTAGCGTTTGAGTTATTCGCCCCATTGAATCATATTTAGCAACGCATGACTAATCGCTCATAGCATATCTTCAGCACAAATTAGAAGCCACGCGTTTCGTTATGTTTAATCTCGCTTTATTGGAAGGCAACTGTGAAGTGTTCGGGACGTAAATAGGTCTAGATCATGTCCTTTTCTCTGATAATCTCGCACCACTGAATAGAACTTTTAAATGTCCTGTTTGAAGACTTTTTGAATTCTTAGTATAACCCAGACCTGCCTTCTGTCTAATGATGATGTTAGTTTGAGTTCAGACGACCTGTCACTTCAGGAATTCAAGCGACCTTTCAGTTCAGACCAGATTAAATCTGCTATTTCTGAATTGTAGGCTTAGAAATTCTCGGGGCCCGGCAGCAATAACAGCGAGTTTTATAAAACATTTTCGCCTTGCCTTGCACCTGTTTTGCCGGAAGTTCCTAAGGCATCATATTTTGCGGTTTTCTGTCCCTAACGTATTAATATGGTATGCTATATTCACAACAAAAAGCAAGGACACTATTCGCTTGAGGCCTGTTGATAGGTATCAACCGATTTTCGTCTGCAATTCAGGTTACAAAATATTATTTAAGGTTATTTGCCACTGTATGCATCTAGTAGTCTGAAATTTAAAAGGAATGCACCAGGCTTCGGTATTAGACGGCGCAGAACACAAACCGATATGCGTGTTTCATTTGGTACGGGATACAGTATCAGATGATACTGGTGAGGTAGCTCTAATTCAGCTTGACCTTGAGAAAGTGTCTTATAAAGTCGGACACGATTTCTTGTTCGCGTTCTTGCAGCATAACAATATTAGTGATATTTGTTGTATCGTAGTAAGAGAGTACACAGCAGTCGACTGCTCTAAAGCCGTCCTTCTTCTCTCCGCGTGCGCGCATGCAAGCACATTTCGTCTTTATAATATTCCCGCCACAGTTACAAAAAATAAAAATGCTGGCGTATGTCCAACTCCTCTTTATGTGGTGGGGAGTCTTTGAACCTGGCGGGAAGTCTCTTTTCACGTGTGCTTCTGAGGAGCGCAGGAAGAGGAGTAGAAGTTGCTACTATTGCGGCACACGTGGAGTGAGGAGGGTTTGTTGTTTCTGTATTGGGCGAAGTAGAGCACGAGGAAGAAGGACTGTCCGGGCTAACGTCATGCGTATTGGTGTTAGGAGAGTTTAGACTCCATGGGGTTGTGGAGGTTGAACTTTTGTTCACGTTTCCGGTACTTGAACTGATCGACAGTCGGGTGCAGTCAGTTGGCGGCAAAATGTTAGCGAAGAGAGCCGTCGGAGTTGAGGACGGAGGTTGGCGCTGAACGACTGCTTGGCTATGAGCCAAATAATTGGCCTATTTCCACACACGCCCATCATCCAGTAGGTATGAGGCGAGTCTACGCCTGTCCGGAACTCTTCGAGGCTTCAAAAACCGAGCAGCCAGTTTGCCTCGCGCAGTCGGCTAGGTAACTCGCACGTAGTAGCCAATCTGAAAGACCCGGTGCGGCTCTCCTCCGCTGGTCTGCATAACACTAGTACTTGGCTTGCTTCTCCTCTAGTCGCTGTCGTAGAGCTTCAGCACTCTTGTAACATCTGTCGAGAAACATTGATCAGGGCAAGCCCACGACGTTAAGTCTTGGGCGAGGCATCCGGCCATGAAGCAGGATGGCTGGGGCGATGGGGTGTTCAACGGTCGACAACGAGGTATTCGATTATAGTATTACGTAAGTCACGTCGCTCGCACATCGCCAGCTGAACATATGACCTGAAAACCCTATTAAATTGTTTTACAAGTCCATTGGCATGAGGGTGGTTACGCGAGGAGTAACAGTGGTGTATTTTCGATTCTTTAAGGAAAGCTTGCTGACTCGAGGATGAGAATGGTTATCTGTGATCTGACATGACCTCTTGACGGCAACCCTCGCGTGCAAAGATTCCTAGACGAAATTCTTTAACTGTTGCAGTTGGGATGGTATTTGTGAGAGAAACTCCCGGCTACTTAGTGTGATATTCGACGAGTGTTATTGCAAAGCGACAGCCACTAGAAGATTTGTCGATAGGTGCCACGATGTCAATTGTAACTTTATCCCAAGGCTATTCTGTGAAGGCAACAGGGTGCAGAGGAACAGTGGAGACCTGTAAAAAGCAGCATTGCTAGAGGAAGCATTATCGACTTGCTGCACTTGGCCAGAGTGATCGAAACGACTTGCAGACAGAATCAAAATGACTTCCGTTTGCGGGCTCGGCTTGCAATGTTGTTTTCCAGGTCAGTAGGAGACCCAAAGCGATAGCATAAGCATTCTAGTAGTGCACAAGGAGATTTCGATACGTGGCGATTTCATGTCCTGCAAGGGGTCTGAGGTGCCAGGGCGCTTTGATGTGCACTCGCATCCTACGTGTATACTGGAGCTACCTCTTCTGATATCTATTTTGCTTCACAGGAAGCTTGCTCGCACTGTCTAGCAGGGTCCACGGCAAGTGACAGAAACAAAGAGGAGCCCTCCATTCGAAGGCCTTCACGAAACTTGTGACTAGTGGTTTTCTCTACCAGCTGGTATCTGATAATTTCGTGGGCGAGCCTCCCAAACCTGCATTCGCCGACAAGGCTGCGAAAGGCAGTAAAGTACTCATCAGCTGTCTCTGCGACGGCTTGTACTCGGTGGCGGAAACGGTGGTGTGCGGCGATCACATTTACACAGGACTTGTAGTGCCTGGCCAGTATGGAAATCGCCTCGTCGAATTCGTCACGGCGAGGCGCCTCATTCGAGCATGAGGAAGAAGCAGTAGGTGTTGAAGGGGACGATGGTGGTAATGTATAGAAAATGCGTGGACCTTCCAGTCCCAAGCAGTTGAGCAAGGTGGCATTTCGCGGGTCTGCGGGAAGTTTGGTGGCACCAGATGCCAGCATGTAAATGTGGAATGGCCGCTCCCATTGCTCCCACGCAGAGGAAAGGCGACCAGGAGTCGGCAGGAATGGCTGCAGCGGCTGAAGGCTGCATAAGCTTATGGTGGTAGTAGCTTTCTCTACCATTATTCTGTGAATTCTGTGCTGTTGGATAGGGTTGATGAAATTAATGACCTTGGTGTACTTTTTGACCGCACCCTCACCTTCTCCTCTCACAATAACCGCATTGCTCAGCGGGCTATGCGCACACTCGGATTCGTTTGCAGACTTTCGAGAGAGTTCCATACTCCACTTCCGTTCCTAAAACTGTACCTGTCCATATGCCTGCCGGTCTTGGAGTATGCGTCGGTTGTTTGGAATGGCACTTGCAAATCGAACTTGGACAAGGTTGACAGAGTACAAAAACATTTTTTACGGATATTTCATTATCGCTTTCCTTGCGCAACTTCCCCCTCTCGCTCCACCAGGAGCGCCCAACAGAATCTTCCTTCCCTTCACTGCCGTCGTATCAGACTTGATACCATATTTCTGTACAAACTCCTTCATGGCCACATTATGGGCCCTCAGCTCTTAGAGTACATCCTACTGCGCGTTCCGCGAAAGAGCATGAGGGAATTCAGACCATTTCAGGTTTCTCCTCTTCATTCCCACTCCCCTCTGGACAGGATGCAGTGGTTATTTAACTCTTTTTGTCCTCACCTTGACATCTTCCAAAACTCGCTCTGTTCATTTACATTGGATGTTCGTAGCGTTGTATTCTAAATAGTACTTTATCACATATAACTCCCACTTTCTAGCCTTAAATTGTATTTACTTCACCTTTTGCTTTTTCTCCTGTTCAATGCTGTCTGTATCGTGAACTACTTTTTATCCGTTTCTTACTTGTATATCAACTTTAAACTTTATATTCGAATCTTACAGTCCCTTGTTTAATTTTACTTCTTTATTGTATTATTCTGTATTTCTAGCCTGTGTTTTAAGTACCATGCAATTGTTGCGCCTGGAAGGGTTGTTTATTTTATGTATATTTCTATATTACTATAATCAATGTCAGTTATTTGTTGTTGTTTTTTTTTCTCTTCTATCTACCGTTCTTTTTTTTTCTTTATTTCCTGGTGTGCTAAAAAATTCTCTCACTGTGTATATAAGTGATGCTACTCATTGTTTGCTTACTTTCCGTGATACTTTTCGTCTCAGTTTCATTTCATGTATTATTTACTTCTTTTTTGTGTTCTCTCTGTGTGTGTAAACATGTTTGTGCTTTTTCATTTTTGTTTCTTTTTTTTTTATTTGTGCTGCAGCACAAAGACCACATGGTTGTTCCTGCGCACATTAAATAAAGATTGATTATTATTATTATTATTATTATTATTATTATTATTATTATTATTATTATTATTATTATTATTATTATTATTATTATTATTATTATTATTATTATTATTATTATTATTATTATTATTATTATTATTATTGCGTTCTGCACCTTGTCGTCTGCGCTTGGCAAGACACGCTCAGTAGACCGTGAAACTCCTCGGTAGGAGGCGAGCGGCGTCTGCTTGGCGGTCAGCGCGGCGCACCAGTTGCGCGAATCTGACGTCACTCAACTCCTCGCGCATGTGCAGAACTGGCGAAGCGATAGCCACAGCGAAGCGGCGAGACTGCAGGTAATGCAGATCTCGCTACAATTATTACAATCACCTGGGAGTTTTACTCCAGTTCTGTAATCGAGCGTCTGCTTAAGCGGAACCCTGAAATGAAAATGGAATGTAATGCAAAGTATTTGACCCTGAAACAGATTTCGGTGGAAAGGAAGGCGCAGTACCTCTCTGAGGGCCTTTATCTGTGGCAATGTCTCCTTTCGGGGCTCGGAAATGCTCCTTTGTGCTGTGACATCTAGCTCATCTCAAGGTGAAAACAGCACGATCGCCCATGGCTGCCCGAGGTAGCGTAAGGAAGTTTTCGCTTGAAAAGGTCCAGTATATCGAATGCCGTTCTTATATGAACGCAATCTTAAGCAAAGAAGCAGCGTTGTCAAAGTCAGAAAATTTGTCTTTCATTTGTGCATGTCTTGCTAAAACATGTTTTCTTGCTTCAACAACGAGGGCTCTATTTTAATAAACAGTGGTGCATTAGAAACAAGAATTTCTTCCAGTGTTGCACACAAAATGTTGCTGAAATAGAATGGCTTGCATCTGGTCTTTAGAGTAGAGCTTTTTTCCCGGATTTAAAACTCACGGAGACAGCTCTTTATTCATGTCAGCTTTGTATATGTTGTCATAGATAAGGAAACGTTGATAATTGCTCATTTTCATGGAATTCAAAATAATTGAATCGAAGGCATTTGCGCAATAACATTTATTCTCATTTGAGCACGGCTAGGTTCTACTCAATCCCGAAATTGTTATGTATTCTCAGGAAGATGCATTTTCAGATTCATGTTTATTAACAGAAAACTGAGGGGCTAAAATCTCTGCTTGGGCTGTAGGATTGTTATGAGAGGAGAGTCCGCTGCTGTAGCTAAGAACAAATGTTATTCTTTTTTCGCCTTCTGAGTTCATAGCACTGCAGAGTTTTATTCCACTCGGGCATTCCGAATAAAGTAATAATAACAAATGCTCTTTTGGCTTACTTTAAAGCTCTTTATAAATCGTCTGAAGAATTTTTGTTAGCACCCTATGGCTGAGGATTAAGTAACGTTTAATCAGAGTATGCAGAGGTATATTTTTTTTTCTCGACAGAGTACACCAAGTAGTTGTACGACTAAAGAATGGAATGCGTATGGATATGAAATAATGCTTAGGTTTTGATTTTAATAAACAAATCATCCTTTGTGACAGCATTAAAACGTTTTTATTAAATTTATGTCTGATTAAAAAAAGATTTTCATGAACTGCTCTGAAGTTAGCAGATGTGTAGTGTATAATTGCGTTTTAGGGTATGCGAGAATAAAAAATGAGGTACCATGATAGTGGAAAAAGAGGGTGGGGCATCATCAATCAAATAATGCAAGTGATACTATGAAATCTGTCTGAGACGATGGGAGAAGTTATTTCTGTTGGGGGGGGGGGGGGTCTGAATTATTATATATGTTTTGGTGTTAAGATCATTACCTAGACATACAGAACACAGACCAAAAAGTTGCTTCCGATCCACGCGCTTGCGTGTGTTAGCGCAGTGAATTTTGTTCTGCAACGCTTCTCTAGGATCCAAAGTCGGACGGCCCAGTTCTGAATAGTCGTTATCATATATACTAATATATAAAAATGTTGCCCGTGTTTCTCCGCCATTCATTTCTAATTTAAAAATCTCGATTGCATATTCATGAGTCCTATGCAAAGGTATCTTTGAATCTGATAGAGAGGTTGAGTGAGATTTTTTTTACGTATTTTTAAAAATCATGTAATCGTGTGATACGTTTATGGAATTATTTTGCTTATCTTTTCCAGCTTTCTAGCTTTTTATTGCAGCTTTCTTAATGGAACTGTTTTAAAAGTGGGGAGAGAAAGTGGGAAGACGTACAGAGAACTAATATAAGTTTTATTTCCTGCAATTTGTAAGGGGATGTGATTCGCAGCCTTGAAGATAGTGTTGTGTATTACTGCGTGCAGAGAATGTGTAAACTTGCGGGGATATAAAGCCAAGATTTCACTTATTCCAAATGACGAGACGCGGATCGAATATAGCGTATGTCACTTGGCGTAATTGTAAGTCATCAGAATGTCCTCATTTTCCGCGGCGTAGTTAAACGTGAGTTGAATTTCCTCGCTGTAGTGGTCCTTTCGTTGGCAAGCCATATACCAGAGTTGTGCGGAATTTATATTGGCTACTTATAACTCACTATAAAGGCACTAGATGGCTGTATCTGTCCACGCTTTCACGACGCTTTAGAACTGATGGCGAGGAATCGTAAAGCTTGGTGAAATAAAATCGGTGCTGGCTCTGTCAGACGCAGCATGAGGATGGGCCTCCTTTCAAATGCTTATTTGGGATAGAATGCGAAAAGACTGTGCATGTTTCCAGACATTTTACTTGTTAGTCCCAAGAAAACACAACCTCCGTTGCTTAAATTCTCGTCGCGCGTACGAAACAAACAGCCACATAGCGTTATCTTGCGGCTGGGAATATATTCGCAGCTTTGAACAAGCGTTAATTTTTCTTCGAGTACTTCAGCGCCATTTTGCTCCTGGTATAGAAATGCTTCTGAATATTTGCGCGGTGTATGGTAAAAAAAAAAAAAAAAATGGCCGTCTTTGGGGCTGAGAAAAACGTCGAAATATCTCGCTTCGAAGTAACACAGATAACCAAAACCAATATTTTGGCTTTGTAAATAAGACATATGGGGAAAGAAATCGGATTTTGTGAATATATGAGACAGAGAGCAAGTCGATAGCTAATCAGAAAACCGAGGATGCTGTTACAATTTTTTCTTTTGATTTCAAATGAAAATATATACATATGTTTGTACCATACGAAAATATACAAATATGTATGAAAACATCAACGTGTAAGCAGGAGTATACGTGTAATGGCATAAAAAATCTTGAACTGATATATATACATTACTATTTTTAATCACCTATTAAGCATTGCCAAGCGTTACGGCGCTTGAAAATGTTCGAACAGCGCTCAGGTCTAAAATATTTGCTTCAGCATAAGTAAATCGGCTTTTAATTGCGGAACTTGCAGTAAATTTTGTATTTATTTTCTAGCGTCAAATGACACAAATTCATAATCGCACACGCACTTTATTTTTTATTCGCATGTGTCCGTATACGGGTTGTTTCAGCTAGGATAAATATGTTTAAAATGAACTTCTTAGGTTATTTATACGACATTTAAAGCCTATCAAGAGACCAGTGTTAGCGCTAGTAATCTGCTTTACTAAATTCTAATAATTCCTTTTGAATTATCACACGTAGTTGCTTGAATGTAGTTAGAGCTTTCTGGCCGTCAGTACTGGCGATTTCTAAAATTTTGAAAAATAGGCTTGTTGCAGCGCCAGACCCAACAAATTTCTTTCACAGCCCACCTTTTTCGAAAAGCGTGCCCTACCAAGTGACATCAAGTTAGTATAAATTAATTTGTCCTTCCTTGTCCTCGACGCGCTGCACTGCTCGCCACTGGTCTGTGTTGCGGCTTACTCTCGGTAGAGGCCACGTTGCAGGTTAGCCATGGAGTAATGTGTAATGACTTACGTCACTTCACCGTCTGTCAAAAACGCGCGCCTTTTGAAAAAGGTTCGAGGCGACGCAAAAATGTTCCGGCACGGCGCCCACTGTAATCGCATTCTCGAAAACCAAAAAATTCACATGGCGCTTAAAAATGCGCCGAAGCAAATTTTTGCTGCAGACCAGGACATAACTGTAATCAGAAAAAGTTAGCTATTATAAAATAGTTAACCAGCGCACATGTTAGCATAATGTGCATATTTTTTGAATGCAGGAATACAGCATGTACAGAGCCGCAGCACCCATGTTTATGCCTCAACACGTCTAAGAAAATAATGGAGTACACTTAAGCTGCGCCTTTAAGGGTATGGCGCGATAGATATCACACACATATTTAGCCCCCGCTTTTACCAAGCCGTATGAACGTGCCTGCGAGGCCTAGGGGTAACGTGAATCGAAGGTTCATAGCAGGCTAATTCTTATATAACTCTCCCATATGAAAGGAAATCCGGATTTTTGGTTTACGTGGATTAATGCTATCGTGCTAAAAAAAAGTCGTGTTCACCATCGCTGCAACGCCCAGTATCATAAACTTATTTTTGAATGCGATTCTCTGGCAATACCTAATCATGTGGGAGCCATGATATTTGTAATCCTCTCAAGCTACTATGTTTTAAGTCGAGGCAGTATCTGACGACAGGAATAAACAGCCTCCTTCTATGTGCTGCTTACCTTTACGAATACACCCACAAGGGCCCCACTGCATGGCTGCGCTGCAATCGCGTTCCGTTCTTGTATTGGCCAAGCCTGCTTTAACTTGAACCTCCTTTTTCCACTTAGAAGGTAGACTTAAGATTCAAGTGTGTCCTCGTAAAAACAGCGCACTGCATATCTAGAACTTTTATGCACCTTGTTTCTCCTCACAAGCAATACGCGAAAGAGCAAAGATGACAAGAAGGCCTGCGCAACCCTCTGCAACATATCTAAATCATAGGCACCAGCATATGCGACATACATAAGACGGGGCCGCAGCAGGTGGAAGGATTGCGGATCTTATCGGGGAGTGGACTTTGCTGTCGTCGGGTCAGGAATTCCATTTACCACCGCGCTAGCAACCTTACAGAAGCAGTATCCCCTCCCATTTTTACTGACACAAAATTCAGGGCATCTCGAGCAATAAGTTGTCTTTGGATAAATGTTCAAACTTTCGAAAGCCACGCCCAAAAAAATATTCGCTTGCCCTCATAACGACAGAAAAACCAGAAACCATGCACTGTTGGATATGACGTCTCGTTAACAATTCGATTGTTATTCCTATCGCGCATACTTATATAAACATATTTGAAGCAATATCAGTGCGTCGTCATCAGTTGCCAAACTTTCGCTGCCATTCGCGTCTGGGCGAAGAAATAGATACCTTATTGCTTAATGATGCCAATGGTGCCCTTGTGTGTACTCTGCAACACAGTTTTGTGGCGCTTAATTTTTCGAATATTTTGGCAGGTCTTGAGGGCAAAAAATGATGAGGTGAATTGACGTGAGGTATATGACATGCTTTGCTGCGTTTAGGCCATGACAAGATCATTTCACGGCGTGCACGGCGCTTTTTGATACCCGTTTAACCGAATATTGTTACGAGCACAAAACCTCTCTGGTTTGTGCCACGCTTGTGAAGTTAGCTTTCAATACTGTACAGCCGACCAGGCTTCCGCTTATTGTTGTATTTGTGCCCTTGAATAACTGCACATACGCACGAGGAGGACTGGCCACAGATGGAAGCGTTAGAAACAGGGACACGTCTCTGAACCGAAGCTTCGTGTGCTTTTATTCCGCCCTCTTAGCACCTCCGCGATATTGTTCGCTTGCGCGGCCGAAGCTTACCGGGCAAGTTATGATGTCTCCCAAAGGTCGTTCTGACAAGTGACGCGTGGTAGATTATAGGGATAATTCATAGGGCTATAGGGTTCATGACCCACATATTCATGTTGAGATATCATATCTGAAAACCGGCACAGCCCAAGCTTACTCGTGCACTTCCGCTGTGCCTTCGATAAACCCTATATGCTGCTGTGACCTAGGAAGCATTTCTTCGCCACTCTTGCAACGCCACCTGGCGCAAACACTTTCCTACTGTCGACTGGGCAAAGCCGATGCTCCCCTTGTTGAAAGTAGCGGCTTGAAACCCCTAGCAGTTCGAAAAAGCGTAACGCGCACAGTACCTGCCGTCGTACTGAATGAGCCCTCGGCCGCACACACCTGTCAGTTAATTGCGTCGCGCAGCCACTGTACTCATACTTCTAGAGCAGAGAATGCGTCGAAACACCTCACCCGACAGGTCAAACGGTCTTCGTACGCCGTCCTACACCGCTGATCGCGTCAACGTCGCCGCTACCACCTCACGACAACGTCAGCTGCCTCGTATATCGCCGCCATTTTGCTTTTGGGCGGTCACAACGAGTTGTGAGCAGATCTCATCGCTCCCAATAAATGCTGTCAATTTAGCCCGTGGTTAATGCCATCACCTCAAGCGTGTTAACGACGTAAACCACAGCCGTCAAATATGCAGAAAGACTGCCATGTCGCCACTGGATAATAGGGAGAGGGTGGTTGTGAGCCTTCCGCAATTCGGGTCCGGTATAAAACACTTCGCATTCAGGAATCTCACGCTTCGTTTGTGAAAAGCACTGATTAATTCGCTCGTCCATTATCTGTCTTTAACATTACGCTCATTCCAAAAATGACGTGCGCACGGCATCACTGCGAAAGAACTGCGTCGCGGTGACTCTAGGTCGGTATCGCCTGCTAAAAACAAAGAATGGAGGGAGACTTGCAAGTTCATGTGACTGCCATAATGCGACTACTTTAAGCCGAGAACAATCGGCAAGTTGTCCGGTGGTGGAAAATCTCTCTCTCTCTCTCTCTCTCTCACACACACACACACGTACACGGCAGAAAATACCGAAATATGCGCCAAGAAATCCTTATAACGTCAAACGTTCGTTTATTTTTCCACGAGTGAATCAGTGTGGGTGGTGCACAGATCGCTTCACTTGCGCTGAGCAACATAGGTCATGCTAGGTAGCTGACACAACCTTGCAATTATACAATGCTTCAGCGAAAATACCCTTGAATGTTTTGTAGAACGCCGTTTAAATGGTATTGCAGCCCTCGCGTTCAAGTCCGCTTTAAGGGTGATCCCCGATAGTATCTCGTGATGCGAAATAATGAAGATGCTTTTTATTGCGCGGTTTATCCTGCGCTGGAAAAGGAATACTTTTAGCGCGAAGAAACTATGAAGGGACTAGGACACAGCCCGTAGAGACAAACGAGCGTTACGCTCAATTAAATGTATTTACAGAAGAGGCACTTTGATCACTGATTTCAAGACTAGAAACTGCACACACGCCAAAGAGAGCGTACGTTTGCACGTGCCAAAGACGCCGTCGATTGCCCGCCATCGTCGACTAAACCTATCTGAAAACTTGTATTCGTTAAAGTAGAACTTCATCGAGGGCTACTGACATAATCAGGCCTCTTCTTCTGATGGGGAACGCCTCAATCAACCCCCACGATAACTCATTAACTTTTCGGATTACCCGTGTCTGTTTAGCAACACGCGCATGTCCCCAGCAGATCACGCGCTTTACAATGAACAACCGGGTTCCTGCCAGTCGCCTGCATAAGGCATCCTTTATGTTCCCGCAAGCGTTCTTTCAAACAACGTCCATATTGTCAACATATACGCTTCCGCAAATGAAAGGTATGCACAGCCTTCTTGGCATATACGAACGCATGCAGTCGTTTGCATCTGCGCAGTTTCAATTTTTCAAATCAGTGTATAAAATTACTGTTTCTACGGCCAATAATATTTAGCGTTCTTTCGTGTGTATGTGCTCTGTCCTCTTTCCTACCTAGTTGTTTCGAGCTGAAAGTATTCCTTTTCTGTTCCACTATGAACCAACTTACCATTAGAAGATTTTATTGAACTCATTTAGCCTGCACTACCGGCTCCTTGGAACATTTTCGTTCTAGCATTCGGGCATTCTTGCATTTCTGCTGCTTGGATACTGGGCATTGCGGTCAGGACAAGCTCTTGTGACCCGGGGCACAGTGGCCGAGAAACAAACCCGTTACAAGATGTCGCTGCACTTCCTCGACGAGAACCCTACTAACCATATTGGTCTAGAGTTTTGTTGATATCTGAAGTTTTTAGCACGAACATGGCTGCTCACCGCACTTAAAATAAGTGTACTGTTCACTTTTACGCAATAGCATAAGAGTCCTATGTCGCCGAGGAGCTGACATCGCTGTTATTTGTGCAGACGGAGGTGACAAAAATTATAATTGATCGGCGAGATAAGAATGTCATAGCCGCATGGGAGAACGAGAAAATTTTAAACTCCCCCTAATCCTCACGTTCAATGTGATGTAAAATTTGGAAAGAAAGTTAATAACACATGACATATTATACTAAAAAAGGCTAGTAATGTTTTGAATAGGTTCACATTAGAAAGCATTTTGTTCTCTAAAGGAACTTTTTGTTTGGTTTTAGCTGTGTTCCTTGGTGTCCGTGTCAGACGTCCTAATGAGTAGGCCGCGCAAAACAGACTGCTACGTTTGGAAGAAAAGCTACAGGATTTATTTACAATGTGCGCAGCGTTTAAAATAAAGCGCCCATGCACTCACGTCTGTATGTTTTAGCATCGTCTCAATTTCCTATGTATTAATGGCCATTTGTTTCATAAAATTCGTTCATTTTATTTTAAAATAATTCTAAAAACCTGACACTGTTCACATAGAAATGCCCATCGAGCACACACTAGGTAAAATGTAATTATGCGGAATTTTCTAGAGCACTAGGCCATTTCGAAACGTTTTTTTTTTATAGTATTGCGCCGAATGTATCTGTTATTTTAGCTGTGCTGGCTTTACTTCACTTGAAAGGGCCTACAGAAAAGAGCAGTTCATTAGAGATAAACTTGTGCCAATAATTGATGTCGCAAAAATGAACTTCAGTGCGGCGGCTAGAGAAATTAAGTAGCGCTGGGGCCTCTGAAAGTAGCGAGAAAGCACTGAAGCTGAAATACAAGAAATATATGGCAGGCTAGAAGCTAAGAGCCTAGAAATACCTGCAGTAATTCTAATCATAAGGAGGAGGCTTACACTTCGCCCTAATGCTATAATCGATGACACCTTTATGGCGCCTTTCTATTGCGCAATTTTTTGAAAAGTTTTCGCTTAAATCACATAACTATATCTAAATGTATTATTACTGTAACGTTATTATGCAAACGAAATACATATCAGTAAGTCCCGCGCGACAAAAGGATTCTTTTTTTTTTTTTTTGTACGCAAGCTTGCCATAAGGCATATTATAGAAAACTGATTTTTTAACACGTCTGGTACGGGCGACGCTTCTTGGCCTATGCGTTGCTTGGTCGCCTCGCATGCACGGGGCTCAATTCAAACATCGATGGTGAAAACTTGTTTTATTAAATTGGTTCTATTTTCTTACATGTCACATCTGAGGAGCCTATTCACCGATTTCGGCTTCATGTGAATCCGCCTCCAATTAATTAGCTTCAGTTGAAAGTGGGTTTTTCGAATCCGACGGCCTCTGGCGCTGGATAGGTATACACAAACACAATACACACACAAGAGAATTAAACCAAGACGTTCACCCAGGTGATGCGCTCGCTACCAACTGCCTGTTTTTGTGGTACGAAGAAGAATGCATCACAAAAACATAGGGTTACGATAATAATAAGACGAAAGCATAAGATTCAGAAAAAATGCGAAGAAATTCAGAATGAAAAAATTAAATCAAAATAAAACGAAAATAATAAAAAATTACGTCTAACTTCTTCTCACATTGTCCAAACGGAGAAGTATCACCTCCTCGCTGTTGAGAACCACCGACGGAACACTCACGCATTCCCCTTCTTCCCCCGAAATCATCTTGAAAGCTTCAATAATCGGTCTTTTAAAACTGTCTTTTGCGTCTGCCAGCACCTTATTTTTAGTGAACCTTGGGACACAATGGGTGCCCCTCACGTCCTGTTGATCGTCTTCCGTTTTACAACGACTGCAGTGGGTCGCCAGGTTTCCTGGAGCAGACAATGCGGTACACGAATTTCTGTGTTCCCTTAGCCTTTCATTGATGCGTCGGCCTGTTTGCCCCACATAGGCCTTCCCACATGTCAGGGAATTCTTGTAAACGACACCTATGCGGCATTTTACAAAGCGTTCCCTGTGCTGTACACCGCATCCTTCCTTAGTCTCTCTCGTTTCATTCAATTTCCTTCACATACTTTTTAACTTCTTCGGTGCAGACAGCACGACCCTAATTTCAAATCGGCTGGCTATCTTGTTAGGACTGTGTGATATGCCATGTACGTAGGTCAGGACAACAACATGTCTTCTCTTTTCACTCTCTTTATGTTCTATTGTTAGGAGTCGCATATTCTTCAAACGGCTTTCAGCCGAAGATATCAGCATGCTCCTCGGATATCCGCTTCGTTTCAACCTTTCAATCTGTATGTTGACACTTTCGCCCATCAAGTGCGGACAGGATTTGATCAGCGCCTGCCGTAAACAAGAGACAACCAGCCCCCGCTTAATCAACTTAGTATGACCGGAGTCGTATGGAAGAAGGCCTTTTTCCCCTCGTGTCCTATAAAACCAACTCGTGTGGTCTTCGTGAAGCACAAGTCAGATATCCAGGTACTGGATCTGTGCATTTTTTGATTGCTCAAAGGTGAACTTAAGCCCCGGATGTGCTTAAGGGAATAGTGCCACAATGCTCTCGACCTTTCTCTATGTGTAATCTTCATACCAAAAAATTATCAACATATCGAAATGCCTTAGAAATGCCAGCTTCCTTCATGTGATGAAGAAGTGTCATATCACTCTTAGCGAGGAATAGGTTACTCAATATAGGAGCAATTTAAGTTCCTATGCAAATTACATCTTTTGGCTCCAAAGCACTTCCCTCAAACTCAACATATAAGGATCAGATGTAGAGCATCAACAGACCTAAAAACCGGTCAGTGCTCATACCACTTTCATACTGAAACTTCACTGCACAGTAGACATATATTGCTTCTTCGACAGCGAGGATGGCCTAATGCTGTGGAATGTTGTAATACAGATCTTTTGCGTCAACAGAGAAAAACTTGATAGGCGCAGCCTGTTGAAGAAATCCAATCAACTCATCTGAATTTCTCACCAACAAGGGGTTTTCATTCTATATCACACAGTCTTAAGAAGATAGCCAGCCGATTTGAAATTAGGGTCGTGCTGTCTGCACCGAACAAGTTAAAAAGTATGTGAAGGAAATTGAATGAAACGAGAGAGACTAAGGAAGGATGCGGAGTACAGCACAGGGAACGCTTTGTAAAATGCCGCATAGGTGTCGTTTACAAGAACCCCCTGACATGTGGGAAGGCCTATGTGGGGCAAACAGGCCGACGCATCAATGAAAGGCTAAGGGAACACAGAAATTCGTGTACCGCATTGTCTGCTCCAGGAAACCTGGCGACCCCTTGCTCCCGTTGTAAAACGGATGACAATCAACAGGACTTGAGGGGCACCCATTGTGTACCAAGGTTCCCGGAAACCAAGGTGCTGGCAGGCTCAAAATACGGTTTTAAAATACAGATTATTGAAGCTTTCAAGATGATTTCAGGGGAAGAAGGAGAATGCGTGAGGGCTCAGTTTGGACAATGTAACAAGAAGTCAGACGTAATTTTTCATTATTTTCGTTTTATTTTGATTTAATTTTTTCATTCTGAATTTCTTCGCATTTTTTCTAAATCTTTTGTTTGCTTCTTCTGCTTATTGTAACCCTACGTTTTTTGTGATGCATTCTTCTTCTTCGTACCCCAAAAACAGGCAGTTGGTAGCGAGCGCATCATCTGTGTGAACGTCTTGGTTTAATTCTCTTGTGTGTGTATTGTGTTTGTGTATAACCATGCAGCGCCAGAGGTCGTCGGAGTCGTATAGCCAACTAGCTCGCTCGCAAGCACTGCTGGGTTTTTCGAAATTAGCGTGCTGGATCATGAAGTCGCAACGTCATAACCCTTGCGACAAATCAGGATTTTCGTAGACTGCCGTATACGGCGGCGGCTGCTAGCGGATAGAACTGTAACATCTATCGCATAACATGCCATTTTGGCACAAGTAAATGTTGCTCATGATTTGGTGGGAAGCCAGGATTACATGCTCCAAGGTGCCCCAGTGCTGAGGAACATTAATCAGACGTGGAGTGTTATTTTCTACTTTGCGGTTGGGAAGATATTCGATAGAATATCTTTATACTTTTGAACAATGCAGGATTATTTTCTGTAGCAAAACAACGTCGTTCTGTGGGGCAAAATGTCTGGAATAAAATGTGACACTGGGTCGGCAAGACGTAACCGGATCCGGGACCACTCCGTCGCATACACTAAGCTTAGATGAAGGCTCAATCATCCTTGCTTTGAGGTGAGGCGGGATGTCAGTTAAGGTGTTAGCAGAGCATTATAGTAAGCACGACTTGGATTCGCAATGAAAACCAATGGCTATAAAACGTCGCTGCTTTTGTTTGAACGTGCCATCAGAGGAGCTTTACCATCACGCACTTTGAATAGTCACATTTAATAACAGGTCGCCCTCATTGCTTGCTGTAGTGGCTAGATCTGCGCTAGCAACGAGGCAAAGACTCGAGAGATTATACTACTTGCCTTCTCCAGCGGATACGTTTTTGGTTTTCCACAAGCCTGTACCGCGTAATGACGGATTTCTCAATCCATTTTTATTTCTTGCATTGATAAGCGCCCCTTTCTATGCTGCAGTTGATCAGTGAGAAAGACATGAAAAGGTGAAGAGTTAGTCTCTAAAATAATGGATCTTATTATAAATCGCACGCATGCAGGAAAAGAAAAATCAGCCGGTATTTAACTTGCTTAAATTGACGAAGACGTGCGAAATCCCTAGTTGGCTTGGCTTTTCTTGCAGTTTAGCATTCGACAAACTGGTGCAGTTTGGCAGTTTTAAGCATCTTTATTGCAGAGCACGCAATTTAAGTTACATATGTTGCCAGTCCATTAGCACCTAAATTGACCAGCCGATGAATGCGAAATGGAACGCGAAATGGTATAACACGACTCTGAATGGGGTACAAAGACCTCTTGCGTCAAAATTTTGGCATGAAATACGGGAAATCCGGAGCGGAACGGATGTCCGTTAGTGATGCCGTAAGGTCATAGGCGTGGCACAGGTAGTAGTTGGCAGAAACCCTCCCACAGGGGCCCCGTCACAAGGGTGCCCTTTATGCATGCCGTCGTCCTACTCGCCGTATCGGTTATTCGAAAACGGCTGGCGTCACATTAGTCATGGCAGCCATCCAGACACGAGCTAGACTTCTGATCGGCTTAGAGGATCGCACGATTGTTTTCGCATAAAGAAAAAGCTTTAATCTTCAGTTTATTATCTTGCGGCGACGTGTCAGTACATTAAATGGTCTTGTTTTTTTTTTTTTCTGGTGTTCAGTACCACCAGCAAACTGAAATTCCCCAGAGGGGATGGAAAGAGGGAGATGCCCGAGCGGTCTCATGCGGCGGAGTCCGTAAGGAATGTGCACTTTCGAAATAATATTTTTTGTTATTATTACTTTTTTTTCATTCGATGTTCCTTTCTGCCACACCATACCACTTCAACGGCGAGGCAGTTAGGCTTTCTGGGACGTAGCGGATTTATTCAAAAGGATCATTCAGCATTATAAGGAATTGAGGTGTGTTCAAAAAATGATTTATTATACAAGAAGTATCGTCGCATGAAATAAATCCCGCAATTTCTTGTCGACGACAGCTTTGAAGTGACATTTCTTAAATTCCTAGAACAGAACAAGTATTCCTGAAAAAGAAGAAAGAAGAAAGAAATTAAGTATTTTCTCTTATTTTTGTGGATATTCATTTGCCACCTGAAACTTACTATCAAACCTGCACATTTAGCAATCCGCTGCAGTCGCGACACCTTCTAAAATAATAGATCTTGACACCAAAAAATGGCGAATCCTCATCTGAAAATAGTTCTTCTTTTCATACTATCAAGGCGGCTGTTTGCTCAAAGGAATAAGGAAGATTATCAAGAAATAGCCGCCTTTCCGAGCTTGAACTGTGAGATCTATATCTTCAGAACTGTGGCTATACACTTTAAAACGACTGCGACTGTAGATATGCAGAGATTGTTTCATAAGTTTTGCCATGAATACTTACATTTCTTCTTCCGTAGAAGATTGGTGTAGTCGAAGGGTGTGCCGAGACCATAGCCGTAGTTCAAACCGTATGAGCCAAGACCATGACCGAAGCCGTAATGGCCAACCCCGTAGCCGAGGGTGGCTATGCCATGACCATAGACAGGAGTGCCATGACTTACGGTAGCAGCAGCTGGAGCTTCATGCACAGTGGTGGTGGTAACGGCTGGGGCGTCATGAACAGTTGTGACAGCTGGGGCAGCAGCGACAGTATCGAAGGCTGGAGCGGCGTGGTAAGTGGTAGTGGAGACAGCTGGCGCTGCGGCAACCGTAGCAACTGGAGCAGCAGAAACGGTGGCAACAGCCGGGGCGGCATGATAAGTGGTAGTGGAGAGAGCTGGAGCAGCAGCAACAGTGGCAACAGCCGGGGCGGCGTGATAGGTAGTGGTTGAAACCTTATATGGAGCGGCGTAGGTGGCGACAGCCGGTGCCTCAGCAACTACTGGAGCTGACTGGTAGACCCTAGTGAATGCTGGAGCTGAGTGGTACACCCTGGTTATAGCTGGGGCTGTTGCGTAGATGGCCGGAATCTTCGCGACGGCTGGAGCCGCATAAGTGGCGACGGCTGGGGCGGCGTGGTATGTGGTAGTGGATACAGCTGGGGCAGCGGAAACAGTGGCGACTGGAGCCGCCGCAACTGTAGCAACAGCTGGCGTGGCGTGGTAGGTGGTGGTCGAGACAGCCGGCGCAGCAGCAACAGTTGTGATTGGAGCAGCTGCAACTGTAGCAACAGATGGAGAGGCATGATAGGTAGTGGTGGAAATCTTAGACACGGCTGGAGCGGCGTAGGAGGTAACAGTGGGTACAGAGGGAACCACAGGTGCAGACTGGTAGACCTTAGAAAAGGCGGGAGCTGACTGGTATACCCTGGTGATAGCAGGGGCGGCTGCGTAGATGGCAGGAACTTTGGCGACTGGTGGAGTTGTGTATGTGGTGACAGCAGGGGCAGTCTGATAAGTGGTGGTGGAAACAGCTGGTGCAGTGGCAACAGTGGCGACAGCCGGGGAAGCGTGATACGTTGTGGTGGAAAATTTCGAAACAGACGGTGAGGCGTACGTGGCAACAGCCGGAGCAGCAGCAACCACGGGGGCAGAATGGTAGACCCTTTGAAACGCGGGAGCTGACTGGTACACCCTGGTGATAGCTGGGGCGGCTGCGTAGGTGTTCGGTATCTTCGAGATGGCTGGGGCATTATAAGCGGTGATTGTTGGGGCTGCCGCCACTACTGGATCAGACTGGTACACCCTGGTCACGGCTGGTGTAGCGTGGTAAGTAGTAGTAGCGACCTTAGAGACAGATGGGGCGGCAAATGTAGCAACACCTGGAGCGGCAGCGACAACTGGCGCAGACTGGTACACTCTAGAAAAGGCGGGGGCAGACTGGTAAACCCTAGTGATAGCCGGGGCCGCTGCATATGTGGACGGAATCTTGGCTATGGCTGGAGCAGCGTAAGTGGTGACAGCTGGGGTGGCATGGTAAGTGGTGGTAGCGACTTTAGAAACAGCTGGAGTAGCGTAGGTGGCAAATGACGGAGCGGCAGCAACCACTGGAGCACTTTGGTAGATCCTACTGAAAGCAGGGGCCGGTTGGTACACTCTGGGAATTGCAGGGGAGGCAGCGTAGGCTGTGGCAACCTTGGTGACAGCCGGAGCCGTATATGTAGTGACAGCTGGAGCGGTACCCACAACTGGAGCGGACTGGTATACCCTGGTCACTGCTGGTGCGGCATGGTAGGTTGTGGTGGCGACCCTGGCGACGGATGGAGCGGCATAAGTAGTGACAGCTGGGCCGGCGGCCACAACTGGAGCGGACTGATATACTCTTGTCACAGCCGGTGCAGCATGGTAAGTTGTGGTAGCGATTTTGGAAACAGAGGGAGCGGCGTAAGTAGTGACAGCTGGAGCAGTAGCCCCCACTGGAGCGGACTGGTAAACCCTAGTCAAGACAGGGGCCGACTGGTAAACTCTCCTTATGGCTGGGCCTGCGGAGTAGGTAGCCGCAACTTTAGCGATGGCTGGAGCCGTATAAGTGGTAACAGCAGGGGCGGCAGCCACAGCTGGAGCGGACTGGTACACCCTGGTCACTGCTGGTGTGGCATGGTAGGTTGTGGTGGCGACCTTGGAGACAGTTGGAGCACCGTATGTAGTAAAAGCTGGAGCGGACTGGTAAACCCTAGTCAAGACAGGGGCCGACTGGTAAACTCTGGTGATGGCTGGAGCGGCGGAGTAGGTAGCCGCGACTTTAGCGACGGCTGGAGTCGTATAAGTGGTGACAGTAGGAGCGGCAGCCACAACTGGAGCAGACTGGTAAACCCTGGTCACGGCTGGTGAGGCGTGAAAAGTACTGGTGACTGCTGGAGAGCCAGAGTAAGTGGTGGAAAATTTTGTTATTGCTGGACCAGAGTACGCAGTGAGAGATGGAGCAGCAGCAACGACTGGGGCAGATTGATATACCCTCGTCACAGCGGGAGCAGCATGGTAAGTGGTGGCTATCTTTGTTACAGCTGGTGCGGCTGCCACGACGGGTGATGCTTGGTAAACCCTTGTCACAGTAGGGGTAGTCTGGTAAGTAGTGACTCGGGACACAGCCGGAGCAGCAGCGACGGTAGCTACTGGAGCAGCTGCGTACGTGGCAACAGGCGAGGCAGTGTGGTAGGCGGCCGCAACCCCCGTGACACCTGGAGGCGCAGCATAGGTGACTGCTGGAGCAGCGGCGTATGTGGTGACGGCTGGAGCAGCGTGAACGGCAGTCACGCCTGGAGCAGCGTGGTAGGATGTGGAGACGGTGCGGCTGACAGCCGGGGTAGCGACCGCATAGCTCGCAGCTGGAGCATAGCCCACGCCATGACCGATGCCAAAACCGGTCAGTCCAGAGTAGCCAATACCGTGGCTGAGGGCATATCCACTGTAGCCAAGGCCGTAGCCATCAGGGATGTAACCACCGATGACACTAGTGGCCAATACCAGCAGGACGCATACTTGTAGCTGCAGCAGGCACAAGTTGAGTGTATAAATCGGTTTAGTAGTTGCGCATAACCACTTTAAACGATTCTGGCAATTTGCGAAATTCTTCATAAAAGGCCGTTTGACTACTGGTCAATACCTGGATGTTGTTACAAGATAATGCATAAAAATGTCGTCTTATTAGGCGAATATTTTGAGCATATATTTTTACAATAGTCCCTTATTACTCGAAGTAAAAGGGTCTTTTATAAAGATTAGCATTGCGTGAAGAATGTTTTTGAGATTTTATATAGAGGGCCTATACACTCCAGATGTTGACAAAAGTTGCATTTGTGAGCGTGTATAAAATGTTTCATTGCGTGAAAACGTGATTGTTGTGCATCTGATATGCGAAAAACAAATATAAGTTTAGAGGCGGCGCTCGAAGTATATAGTAATATTAAGTGCCTGCTAAGCCATCGCATCTCACTTTTATTTTTTATATTTTCTCGGAAAGTGTCAAAATTCGTATATGTCGACGTGAGGAGCTCGGTGGCCATCAGCTCAGACATGACTAACTGATTCTGCTTTCAAAAGTTCTGCGTTTGTGTCAGGACTCACGTTCCTTATATTTCATTCACATTTGTACTAAAAGCGTACTGTCATTTTTTGAATGCTTCCTGAGTCGCTTATGATAATGCTTCTCTGTCCAGTGGCGGCATTCAGTGCCTGCTTGAGAAATATCTTCCAGGTGCGAATCAAAAGTATAAGTAGTTCAATTTCCTATATTAAAAAAGAATATAACAAGTCAGCTAAAGAATTATGGTTTATTTCGCTGTTCATTTGGTCCTGCATGAGCAATGAGGGACTCTTGGTCTAGTGTTATGAACAAATTATTCGCGTAATGAGACGGAACCATTATGCATTATCTGCGAACAATATTGCCACTATTTGCTGTAGCTAATACGACTTCAGTGACAGTATCACCTGAAAGAACGTTCAGAACCTACCCCTCCACAAATCTTTCTTTTTACACCCGTGTACCCGTTTCAGCACATGCAACTAAGAACCACCCCTCGATGCTAGGTTTATACTCCGGGCACTGTATACTCACCATTTCTTTTGTTGGCAGAGCCGTGGAGAGAACCAGGTCCTGCTAAAGCGGTAAAAAATTCTTGCTCCATTTTTATACCGTCGCCCGACGTGAAGGAAAGAAACGCACCAGGAGGGAGGTACTTTTCAGGCATGAAGTTTCGTGAGCGCTCTGCAGTCCGTAAGCAACGCCTGCTCTCTACGCCGGCTGCCTGCTTAACGGAGCAGTATCCGGTTCAGAAAGTTCCCCCCTCAATGTGATCGATTCAAAACGGCCTTCTAAGTTTCTTTCGCTAGGCAACGCTAGTGAGGGTTCGGGGAGAAAAAAAATGTGCACGCCCTTAGTCCAGTTTTTTTTTTCTCTTGATTTCTTCAAATCAGCTATATTCCTTTGCTGGCACTGAATCATCTTTGCTTTTTTCTTTACTTTTACGTGCGTCCGCATAAAGGCAGCGTTTACCTCCGATTCAGTTGCAGTGATCTGCCATTTCTTCGGCACTCGCAGGGCGCTTTCAGAATGAGTCTCCGTAACCACGTAAGGCGCAAAGAAGGTAATGAAAGGTGGAAAGGAGGGCTCAGGATAGATTATAATCTCCATCTTTCCAAGAAAACTGGTCACGCAACCACACTGATACAGGTTTACTGTCCCACCACTCGCCATTTTTAGCAGGCAGCGGTCCATACCAGTCCTCCTTGAGGCAACGGATTAAGTCTTGCATCGCCGGATGCGAAGAGTGCTATGCTTTGCCCTGTCAGTTCATTAAGAAAATCTGCAACGCCTCCCATATTCTGTCACCTCTCTCGCACGCAGCTAAAATAAGCATTTCTTGAAATTTGAAAGGAAAAACATCCCGGTTTCAAATGGTAACTGAGGGAGGGGGGAGAAGAGGACATTCCGGCGTTTTTAACGTTGTTTACGGAACGTGTGTGTCATTTTGTAGCTTGTGCTCGGAGGGCAGGACTGTAAAAACACTTCTTTCTAACAAACCTTATTAAAAATCAGCACTCGCCTTTCCGTCTTCTTTCCTGCCACCTTGTGTTCTCTGCATTGCGCAGTCTCCTATACTTAGCGCCTTTGGCAGCGTGAGCTTCACCTTAAGATTTAAGGGGTCTTTCCTGAGGAAGATAGTGAAGCCCCAATAACGTACGCTGATGCAAGATATTCAGTTTTTCGCATGCATGACAGTATTAGTTCAGTAACCTAAATCAGTTCGGGTTCAGGCTGGTCTGCAATTTCGCCTCGAAGACATCCTGAATGAAACCTAATACGGATAGACCAAACGATAGGGAGCGTAAGCTTTATATCCCTCCAAATCCCCATTGTCATTAACCTGCGCAAGCTATAAGGTACTGCCTTTGTGCCAGTTTCATTCGCGCATCCGCACAGCGGCGCAACGCGCTTACTCCTCGGTTCGCCGCCGGTCGAACCGCAAATGACGTCCGCCTCGCAACCTGGTGACCAGCCACTGCGCCGTGTTCTGATTTGAACCGGTGTTCTCGCCGCCACATGACAGCGGCTTAGAGAGGGTATATAAGCTCCCCAACAGTGGCTCATTTGCTCAGAATAGCCATTGCAGATGCGGCGCTAGGGCCGTCGATGTAAGACTCTGTCGCAAGCCTCAGGCTGAAGGTCTATTCACACTTGCGACTAAATGAGGTCGCGCGACTGGTAGTCGCGCGTCCAGAGGAGAGGAGCTCGCCACTACCGATGTTCACACTTGCGACTGTCGCCTCCTCGAAAACCAAGTTGGGAGTAGGAGAGCTGCAGGGCGATGACAGTGAACGTCGGTAGCAGCCGCTTGCGACACTTCAGCTTTCTCAGGAGAAAACGCCGACGACGAACAGACGGTGTCAATCACCGTGGTGTCAATATAAAATGTTGCGCCTGCGTGAAAAACCCATTTCTCAAAATTTCATGGTACTTACCGGATAGTCCGAATATCTTTCCGATCTCCTCCCAGCTAGGCCATATCCTTCTCCCTGCCTTTGAATTCCGGGTACCGTTTGTTGAAAACGTAGGGGTATTCTTTTATTGCATTGAGAAGGTGCTCGATCTAGTACTCCGGGACCTCGCTGGTTGGTGAAATGGTTTGCAACTAGTAGTCGCGCGACTAGAAATTCGAGCAGTGCCCGATCGGCTCGCGGCAATCGCTTTTCGACCGATGCAACCATTTGCGACTGTCGCTTTTCGACCAAAACGGTCGCGCGACCGCTGCTAGTCGCAAGTGTGAACGGGCCTTGAATCTGGCAATCCTGTTGATGTGGCCCAGCGCAAGGCCGATAGAGCATACGCGGATTAATTAGATTCAGGCGAGTTGTACCCCGGAAATTTTGATTCAGTGTGAGCTTACCCGCTGAGGTGTCTATTCTCGTATTTCCGCGAATGCGAAAAATGAACGTTCGCACGGCGGCGAATATCTAATACGAACCCCTGAGGCGCTGAAGCCACTCTGTCATCTTAGGAGGGAAAACGTTACGTACCGTGTGGTGCGTGCATTAGAAACGCAACATGCAAGAAAGATAGCATAGGCCGGAACATGATTCCAACCCACAGTGAAGTATTGCAGATGAGCTTTCTTGGCTACTCATTAGGAAGCAGTGTCATCGTCGCTTTCTCTTTATTGCCTTTATTTCCCAAAACTAGAGTGACCGAATTGCACAAGTGACAACTTTACATGCAACACGTCTCATTATAAAAAGTTCTAATTAGTTTACATAATATCGCGCGTATCGAGCAGCCACTTTCTCACTCTGTGCGTCATCGACTTTACCATTTTTCATTCTTGCGCAAGACAGTATACAGAATCGCCTATCATAGTGAATAGGCAACTCTTGCTGTCACCATCTGCAGTTCATATGCTAGCACGGATTAATTTTGGAAAAAGAAAAGGCGTGAAGCGTCCTTTCTACTTGAGCGCTCTCCGCGCAGGTAGAAAGTTTCTTGAAGGGAGCTGAAAGCGCTCCTGTCTTCTTGAAGGATGTGAACAACACATGTGTTTACGCAGTATACATTGAAAAACGCAAAATAATGTTCTATATCACCGCACACACCACATATGTAGCGCAGTGGATGGAATTGCAGGCATGTCTATACCGCCAGGCAGTTGTACGAAAAGAGCCTGTGCGAATGCGATGTAGGAAATGTTTTGTAATCTTTTTATTTGGCTTAGTCAAACATATCTTTCCGGGTGGTCTTAAGAAGCTACTGAAATGGCTGAACAGTGTTTATTTAGGACTCTTGGCGAATTGAGGAAATGTCCTTGGTGTATAATTGCCTTACTGCGTTTTATGAAGCAACTTTTAACATGCAGTTTCATTCAAACTTTGAAATAAAGCGTTGCTTTGGATTTCATGACAGTCGCTTCAGCCATACATTAGGGAATGTAAGCTTGACTGGAGAGCACTGACTCGTGACTGGTGCATTAACAATCAATTCATTTATTTGCCCTTCTTACACAACTACATGGAAGGAATACAAAAGTAGAAATTCGTGGATGATCCATGAGATTCCTGAAGCATATACTCTGTAGCGTTAAGGTTTCCGCATCATGCTGCATAGTTCTGTTACCATCCATGCATGCATATATACTACCAACCAACGAATGAGTTCCCGGCTGTGTAATCTCTCAACTACAACCTTCCACAGGTACGGTCATTTCTTCAAGGCTGCGAGGTTTCAAAGGATAGATGCCGAGGACAATAGAAAATTTTTCCGACGTGTTTGCTAGTCCTCACTCTACAAAGTTGGCCACAGGCAGCTGGCGCCGTCGGCTAACCTTGTTGTTTTAGAACCAGCACATCACAAATCAAACTGTAGTCATGCGTAAAGTGGCATCGAAACCATGTAGTAAAAAAACTTTCGGAACACATAATCTCTCACCTTTAGAGCACAACGCGACATGGCTAATGCGTCATAATCGTATCCCCTTGCGACTCTTTGTTCATGCACATGCACTCTCCTTCTCCTTTAAATACTCATTCAATTATTTGTGCTCACTATGACATACATACGACTGACTCCTGCCGTTAGAGACGAGGAAGAAGCGGGCTGTGGCGCGGGGAGAAGCGCTCGCGCTAGGCCTTCCCGCACTCATAAAATCGTCTTATACTCACTGGTCATCTTCTGTCTGTTCTCTAGCTCGCTGCCCGGCAACAATTTGGTTGGGGATTTAGTGTATATTATTCCTTCCTGATTCTGGCTTCGGAGCTTCGGCTCCCCAAATCTGCTGCCACAATCGACAGCTGGTCCCTGGAACGCATCGCCTGGCTGTTGTTTCCCAGCCTTCCAGACCCGACAAAACCTCACCGTTTAACTGCGCCGTCCCCGGCTCCGACTAAAAGATATAAAGGAGACGCAGCCAAATGACCCCACTGAGCCGAGAAGCCTACCAAAAGACCCCAACGACCCAAGGTTGCACTAGACATGAGGACCTCACCCCTGCCCTTGCCATGCGGTTCATGCCTGGGCCTCAGCCATCGGATTTTGGTGACCTGTGGCCCGGAAGATTCCTGGGCCGTGCTTCTTCTGGGGATTATCGTGGTGGCAAGCCAATGTCTTCCTTCGCTTCTGTCTCCACTCGTCTAGTCACGCTCAGAGCCATGCCATGCATCTCTTCATCTTCGTCTTTCTTTCTTGTCCAAGATCTGGGTGATCCCTGGTTGGCCCCGGGTAGTTTCAAGGACGAAGGAGAAGAGGTTAGTGGCGCGGGCAGGAGTGGTCGAGCTAAGCCCGCCGTCATTCATTAAAATCGTCTCATACTCAACGGTCATCCTCTGCCCGTTATCTAGCTTGCCGCCCTGCAACAACACGCTATCAGCCTAAATTAAAGGCAGATCTCTATTAAGTTTCAAGACCCGCTTTAACCAAGCCACAAGTATGAGCCTTCTTATAGTATACAGGTAGGGTGTCCGCCTCAAAAACCTATAAGGTTCACAGTTTGATTTTCCTATCAGCCTCGTATATCAAAGAAGCTACGTTAGTTGGCAGATGCTGCTAGGTTTGCCACCTCATTCGGTCTAGTGACGTCACGCACCTCGCCACCCAATCAGCGTCATGCTTTGTCAGCTGCTAGAGGCATGTTGGTCATTTTGCGCTCATAATGGTGATATTGCAGACTGAAGAGTTTCTTGAAAATGGGACATTTACGCAGTCGTGCCATTAATGCGCCATAAAAATGAAGATCATTGCTAGACATACAATATGAATGAACGCTCTATTTGAACATGGTATAGGCGGTCTTGTATATGTTTATAGCGCCATAAAGAACATTTTAATCAGATGCAAATGCTTTTAGGTTTAAGCTGATGCTTGATGTTCCCAGGTCCGGTAGTGCAGCCGAGGAGATGGCGCTGAAATTTACAATAGTTCCACATAAAACGCTGGAAAGGAGACATGTATCTCCTCCTTGGTTAGACTGTACGCACCTGTAAAGAAATGTGCGTTGTAGAGAGGAGTAAGGTCAATATACACTGGGCCAAGTAGCAGCGGCCATTCGCATATTAGACGCAAATTCCGCTGCATTTTATACAAAACACAGCTTGTGGCTACCGTGGTCGGCACTTTTCTACCGCCGCGGGCAGCAAAGAAGATATATGCCTCCTACTAACAATTTTTTGTTAACGCAATACTATTGATTTTCGTCTATACTCTGACTCCCTTGCATTTATGTTCTTATCTACGGGACGCAGGAATTTCAGCTCCTGTAATGCTACAAAATAGAGATGAAAAAGTGCTATTTTCACTCATATGGCAAAAACACAAGAACCGAGTACACACGTGTTCATGCCGTTGTTCTATTGATTTTGGTAATCCTGAAATCACGAACCAACTCTCATGATCATATGTTCATATAAATTTTAGCCTCGCTCAGAAACCCTTTCGTTGCGAATTGACATTGGCTACGTGTACTATTTCCACTTGGAAACCTTTATTCACTCCCAAATGTCTCCTGTACTTCAAATGTTGGAATAGCAGAAACATGTGCACAAGAAAGACTTAAAGAAAATTGTATAAGTGTACTGATATCAAGACCTCCATTAACCCTTCTGTTGTTCGACTTTTCTTATTTACTCCTGAGCGGTCGCTGCGAGTGCGAATGCCTTTGAAACGTGTAACATATTAAAATGAGCCGACAGTTGAGAAAAAAGAATGACACGCGGTGGTAGATTTATTATACGTCTCTCTGATAGGTGTAATAAGAGAAACAATTTCTCAATAATAAAGTTTTGCTCCGGCCATGGGTGTCAAACAATATTTTAATCGAATGCGACTAGACCAGTCTCTGCTTGAATGGCTGCTCAGGCCTACTGGAGCGCTGATGACGAATCACTTGATCTGAAATTGCTGGGGTGGCGCAGTGGTTACGGCGCTCGACTACTGTTCCCAAGGACGTGGGATCGAATCCCGGCCTCGGCGGCAGCTTTTCGGTGGAGGCGCAAAAGAAAGGCGCCCGTGTGCTGTGCGATGTCAGTGCTCGTTAAAGAACCCCAGGTGGTCGAAATTTCCGGAGTCCTCCACTACGGCGTCTCTCATAGCCTGAGTTGCTTTGGGACGTTAAACCCCGCAAACCAACCAACCAACCAACCAACCATCTCTCCCGAGCACATCAGAACATCGCGCCACAACAAACATATGGTACCTCCGCTATAAATTCGTTTCACGTGTTTCGTAGTTCTCATCACTCAGCGTACGTACGCATAAGGAAGACTTTCCTCAGCCGCATGCGAAGAATTGTAAGTGGTCCATAGATGAGGATTCTTTGCTGCCCGGATGTATTTCCGTCGCCTGCCATAAAGAGTATATCAGATATTCGCATCACTTCCAGGCCTCTAACTGTACGTGCGCGGCTTATTTGTAATCTAAACGCTGTCAGCAGCTCGGAATAGAAACAAGCTGAAAGATGACCTTGATTTATACAATGAGGTGCCTGCAGTCACATAGCGACCGAAGGGAGCATTCGCGTCGGTCAAACGTATTCCACAGAAGCCCTGTTGTCTTGGCTGGCGTTGCAAGAACAATAATTTATGTAATCTTGACTTCTTTCGCGAACCTAGTGCGATTGCGGTTCTTCCTTATGTCACATGCGTCCCCCGGAGGCACAACCGTGGGTAATAAAAGCAGGGGATATTTGGAAAACTGTGAACTGAAGAATACCCATGGCCTCACCTTCACTTTGACCCTTTTTCTGCGGAAAAAGGCATAAATACATAGGCGGATATCCTGTCTTAGGCACTGTTTCAGTTTTCAAATCCTGACATAACCAACCTAGTATATTTAGGCGGTTTCCCTTAATATTGCACGTTTTTAGACTACATGTGAAGCTCGCTACAAATACTGAAGGCAATTGTCCTGGCATCCAACACTGTACGATGGAGTTTTGCCTGTCTTGATTTGCTTTTGGAAGGGAATTTGAAGTGACAAAACATACAAAGAACAGAAGAGGTGTGTTACTATCGCGACATATATGCTCAGAAGATCGCTTATATAATTTATATCTTGCAGGCATCATGCCACGTATATTACTGTGTCATTTTATGCGCGTCAAATCGTGCGGCAGGTCATATCACGAAAAAGACTAAGCAAAGCACGCAGTTTGCAAATTTCTCATTCATGCTTAGAGAAATGCAGTAGGTATCAGCAGCACCAAGATTTATCACTGCAAATGAAGTCATCTGATGTGGTAATTGTACTTCAGAGGGCATCCATGCAGTATTCAAAGCGCCTGCATGAGGAAAAAAAAAATTTTAATTGAAGAAAAGCTAGTATTTCTACAGGGAAGCCAGCACGAAGTCTCGCAACTGTGGCTTTCTTGTTTTTCTTTTTGTAGATTGCATACACAACACCACACAAATAGAGGTCAACATGCACGCTGCATAAACGCCATACAAAAATACATCATTATCATTATACATCAGACTACACCTACTGCAGGACGAAGGCCTCTCCCAGGATTTTCCTCTTGTTAACCCGGTCTTGTGCTAGCTGCATCCACTTATACCCTGCGAACTTCTCAATCTCATCCAACCGCCTAATTTTCTGCCGCCCCTTGCCACGTTGACCTTCCCTTGGAAAACATTTGGTTAATTCTCTCTTCTAACTACATGTCCTGCCCTTGCCCAGTTCTTGTTAATTTTGACTAGAAGACCAGTAACTTCAGTTATTTCTCCGACCTTTGTACGCTTCCTATTTCTTAACATTACACCTACTATTTTCCGTTCCATGGCCCTCTGCGGTGTCCTCAATTTGAGTAGAATTCTTTTCGTTAACCTCCATGTTTCAGCCCCAAAGGTCAATGCCGGTAGAATGCAACCGATATACACTTACCGCTTGAGTGACACTGGTAGGCCGCTAGTCATAATGTTTCAGTATACTTCAAAATGCACTCCATCCCAATGTTATCCTCTCATGTTTCGTATTTGCGGTCACTGCCTGTCCTATGTAGACGCATTCGCCTACCACTGCCAACGCTTCGCTACCTATTTTAAACTGCTGTTCTTTTCCCAGGCTCTTTAGCATTATCTTAGTCTTCTGCATATTAATCTTAAGGCCTAACTTTCTGCTTCCCCCGTGTAGATCATTTACCGTTAGTTGCAGTTGGTCGCCTGAGTTACTTAACAAGGCAATGTCATCAGCGAATCGCAGATTACTGAGATATTCTCCGTGGACCCTGATGATTAACTGCTCCCATTCCATTCCTTTGAATGGAATGGAGCAAGGTGCAAATAGCACAGAGGAGAGCGTGTCTGCTTGCGTAACACATTTCGGCATTGGAATTTTGTCACTTTCTTTATGCAGAGCTAACGGTTGCTGGGCAGTAAGTATAGATATCTTCCAATATTTTCACATACGGCTCACCTGCCCCTTGATCTCGCAGTGCCTACACGACCACTGAGCAAAATACAAGGTTATATAATATTCTCCAAGATTGACAGGTCATCAGTTATTCTCACCCACGCAGGGGGTACGCTGTGGGCTTGATACACCTGTCTAATGAACAAATCACTTTCCATGAACTTATGACGTTGCGAAAGTCATTGAACCCTACATCACGAACAGTACTTCTCGTCTTCTACAAATTGTCAAGACCCAGGAGCATAAGCATATCTTCATATGGTGACATTGTCATATAAACATATGGTGACATTGTCATTACTGCGCTTCCGTCTTCTTCCCTCATAAACAGTAATCTGACTAGATTTTCCCAAAACGACAATTTGCTACTTCTCAGAGTTAACACTAATTATGGCAAACAAATCCTTTTGTTTTCAGCTATAACTCTATGGGATGCACTACCCTCATATGTTAAAACGGTTCGGCCGTATAGGCTATTGCCTAATAACATCAGAATATTTTTATTAACGAAGTAATTATAACCGCACAGTAATGTTTTTCTTTTTTTATGCGTCGTTCTTGTTGTTCATGGATTTCAACATATTTTATTGATCAATTTCTGTCATATTTGTGAATTTGTTTCAAGCATTTTGTTATAGGAGCTCCCCCTAGACAGCTTCGCTTTGGGACCTCCTTCTTTACCAAATAAATCATACTAATTTGTGTAATATATTTCTGAAATAAAAAAACCTGAAAAAAAAAAGCCTGAAACGGTACATACGGGAATGTCGTTATTGAGAGTAGTTGTAGAATATCTCTATAAATGTTGGCCTCATATGGCCTCAATGAAGGCGTGATCAACTGTTTCAAATTCTTTTTTTTTTTTTTTTGCACAACAAGCAGTCGTCCAAGGTACAAAGATTCCTTTCTTCTCAAGCCATGTCATAAAAAAAAAGGGGTGGTGGAATGCAGCTGAAAGAAAAATATTTTTAATCAACAGGTTTTACATGTTTCCTTTTCACTCTTTGAAATAGTTTTTCTTAGGCCTCCACTGTGCACCACCGTATACAGAAGTCTGGGCGTCATGTTTTGGACTAATTATGCTCACAGTTCTTTTAATGTCGTGTTACAGACACCAAATATTCCGAGAATTACAGAGTACTGCGCGTTTGCGCTGTAGTCCCCAGAATGATAAACCCAAAACAAACAGCCAGTAAGTATTAACCAAATATTTTCCAGAAAAAACGTGCTCACAGTATTTTAACGGACGCAAACTGTCGGTAATACCCTGGTCACTTTTCGGCGGACGACACTGAATTGTGATGCGATAAATACCGGCAGTGTTCTTGCCATTCCAGCTTGAAAATAGTGCGGAGAAAACACAGAGGAGAAAAAAGAGCGATAAAATCTGCTTTATAAACAAGTGAGATAGGCCAAGGTCTCCCTCGCGAACTCTGTGAAACAATCCGACTAGTTCGCTCCCAAATCGAATTCTAGATAAAGACGGGAAACACACGATGCATCCTTTGCACTTTTATGCGAGACGTGAACATCTCTTGCAGTATTAACAAGCCTTGGCAATCAGAAAAGCATTGAAAGCTGCTGCCTGCGCGAACGCTGATAACCCACGACCTTGTCACGCTTTCATCGCCTCACTTCTTTCGTCCCAGATCTGCTTCGGATCCGGATAGCGCTGTAGGAACACGGCAACATTGAGTGCAGGCACTGTAATCCAATGTACACCGTCAAAACTTGTGGCTGCCACACCCCAGTTTCATGCCACATGCTATCACTTTTTCCAAGGTTTATCTGGCCTTCCAAATACTCACAGCAAGACTTACCAAGGCGAACAGCCTCGACCACGCTTTTTCTGTCATCACAGAAGATCACAACGCGGTGTGCATAGGGAGGCATTTTATCTTCCTACTGCTTGCAGCTTAAACACACGTATGTTTGCATCTCGCATGAACGCCATGCAAAAAGGTTCGAGGAATAATGCAGTAAAAAACAGAGACGGGACACCCTTGCCTTACTGATGAATGAATAAAACCAAATCGTATGTTTCGCCGCAGTCGATGACAATGAGTACACGTTCGTCAGTATTGCGATTTGCAATTAAATTTGCCCATGTTCAAAACTACTCGACCTACTCCCGACAAGACTTGGCACGCTGAAAAACGTTGAGTGCTCCACTGCCGATTTTAGGCCGGAGAGTTTTTAAATATGCAGGGACTGCCGAGAATTGAAGGTCTTGGCAATATATTACGCTGACTGGTGATGTCATTCCGCTGTATCACAACTGTATCATTCCGGAACGAGCGCAGAAGAATGGCTCTTTTTTATGGTCTACAGTATTATGTAAATAATACTGTATTATTATTTATTATTTGAATAATACTGCATACCTCGTGTGGTAGAAGCACGAATTGCAGACTACAAGACACATTTTAAAAATGCCATAAAATCGATACATAGGGTAAAGTTTCAACACATGAGACAAATGAGAAAAAGGCAAAAATATGCATTGCACTATACACCTATACAACTATACAAGGCTAACCAAGATTGTTCTGCTTACGTTGAGGACAACTCAGAGGGCTATGGAACTAAAAATGGTAGGGGTAACATTAAGAGATAGGAAGCTTGCAGAGTGGGTCAGAGAAATAACTCAACTTACTGACATTCTAGTAGAAATTAAGAAGAAGAAATGGACATGGGCAGGACATGTAGTGCGAAGAGAGGATAACCGATGGTCGCTGAGGGTAACAAACTGGATTCCAAGAGAAGGAAAGCGTAGCAGGGGGCGGCAGAAAATCAGGTGGGCGGATGAGGTTAAGAAGTTCGCAGGGGTCAAGTGGAACCAGCTAACACAGAACCGGGTTAAAATATGAGAGAGGCCTTCGCCCTGCAGTTGGTATATTTAGGCTGATGATGATGATGATGGTGATAATCTCCAAGGTTTCCCTGTGGACAAACTTTCAGGCAATACATTCTAATCGGTAATAGTAGGCTGAAAGTGTGATTATTTAAACGCGTTTGGTTTTGATGTCGTTAATGGTGCAACGTAAGGTGAAGAAATTTCCAGCTTTCCCTGGATGAGAGAACAAAATTTGTCTAGGAATTGTTTAGTCTTAAATTCCATTAGAATATGCTGTGGAAGTTAGGAATCGATTTCAAGAATTAGATCTAGAAGACAGAGAGCCCGAAGAGATGTGGACTGATGTTCGTGATATAATACAAGAAGTTGCTACAAAGGTAGTTCCAAAGCAAAAGAAATGCAAGAAAGCAAACTGGTTATCTGAAGAGTCTTTGCAAATAGCTGATGAAAGGAGGATGGCAAAAGTTATGGGGGAAAGAGAAAGATATAGGGTTCTCAATGCAGATTTTCAGAAAACAGCAAGGAGAGATAAGAATGCCTTCCTGAACATACAGTGCCAAGCAGTTGAGGACATCAGCCAATTAGGCAACACAAGAGCTCTGTATAAGACAATCAAAGATATCAAAGGAAGCTTCTGTGCTAAGCTGGGCGTGATAAAAGACAAACGAGGCAAGGACCTCACTGAAGCCTCAGACATAAAGAGGTGGCAGGAATACACAGAAGAATTGTACAAGAAGGACCCGAATGTGCAAAGCCAACATACGACTGTTGTGATTACACATCTCGAGCCGGGCATCCTGAAGAGCGAAGTTGAATGGGCCTTAGCCAGCCTTGCTAAGAACAAAGCTAGCGGAATTGATGGCATTCCAGCTGAGTTGCTTCAAAACATCAACCATGACGCTTTTAACATTCTGCATACATTATGTCAGAAGATTTGGACAACCCTGCAGTGGCCACAGGATTGGAGGAGGTCAGTTTACATTCCCATTCCAAAGAAAGGCAGTGCCAAAGATTGTTCCAACTACCGCACGATCGCGCTTATTTCGCATGCTAGCAAGGTGATGTTGAAAATCCTCCAAGGTAGGCTGCAGCAGTATGTGGATCGGGAGCTTCCGGACGTGCAAGCTGGGTTTCGCAAGGGCAGAGGAACTAGAGACCAAATTGCTAACCTTCTCTGGATCATGGAAAAAGCAAGAGAGTTCCAGAAACCCATCTACTTCTGCTTTATTGATTATGCGAAAGCGTTTGACTGCGTAGATCACAGCAGATTGTAGCAAGCTCTCCAAGAGATGGGAGTTCCAATTCACCTCATCTGTCTCCTCAGGAACCTGTATGAAGGGCAAGAGGCCACAGTCAGAAATGGGCACGGTCTTAGTGATTGGTTTCCGATCGAGAAAGGAGTGAGGCAAGGCTGCACACTGTCGCCCTGCCTATTTAACCTATATGCAGAGTGGATCATGAGGAAAGCCGGTCTGGACGAGTCTTCAGCTGGAGTGAAGATTCCTGGAAAACGTATCAACAACCTTAGATATGCGGATGATACCACTTTAATGGCAGAAAGTGAAGTGGAACTCAAGAGACTTCTGATGCGCGTACAAGAAGAGAGTGAGAAGTTTGGGCTTAAATTGAACACTAAAAAGACAAAGGTCATGGCGTCTTGCCCTATCAAGTCCTGGAGCATCAATGGACAACAAGTAGAAGCTGTGACAGATTTTCTGTTCTTGGGCTCCAAGATTACCCCGAAAGGAGACTGCAGTCATGAAATTAGGAGACGCCTGCTTCTGGGAAAGAGAGCAATGGTTAGCCTTGACCGCCTAGTAAAGAGCAGAGACATTAGTCTGCCAACCAAGATCCGTATAACTCGTGCTATGGTCTTTCCAGTTGTGATGTATGGATGCGAGAGTTGGACTGTGAAAAAGGCTGACCGCCGAAGAATTGACGCGTTTGAATTGTGGTGCTGGCGAAGACTCTTGAGAGTTCCTTGGACTGCCAGAAGATCAAATCAGTCGATATTGTCAACCATAAACCCTGACTGCTCATTGGAAGGTCAAATTCTAAAGTTAAAGCTCAGCTACTTTGGTCATCCGATGAGAAGAGAGGAGTCGCTGGAGAAAGATTTGATGTTGGGAAAGGTTGAGGGTCGCCGGAGAAGGGGTAGGCAGCGAACGCGATGGTTAGATGGCATCCTCGAGGCACTGCAGATGAAGTTATGTGATGTTAGGAAGATAGTGAGAGACCGGAAAGCATGGCGTGACATGGTCCATAGAGTCACGAAGAGTCGGACACGACTGAACGGCTAAACTGATATGAAGAGGATTAACTTTGTTGGCGGCAATTAACGCGGATGGGGAAATCAGTTCTATTGAATTTATTGTAAATGAGTCGCACAGCCCGTATTCGTGCGTTTTCTATTTTTGTTATGTCTTTTTTTGGCGTTCGGATCCCACAGAGCCTAAGAGAAACGTTACGGTATAATTATTTTTATTTTTGTTATCTTATTAGCGAATACTGCGGGCAGCTACACTGCTCAGGCAGAAGAGAAAAAAATTACATATTTTTTAATAATAGCTCAGTAAGCATACTTCCTTTTTTGGTGCATTCAAAATTAAATGGAGGCAAATAGTTACGCTAATGTGCTTTAAGTGGAAAATATGAATTCTTCAAAAGTTTGGTCCTGGCGAAATAAGGGCGTGCTACTTTGGAGTTGTTGAGTCTACTCAATCTGTGAGGGGCAGCAAAAATATAGATGTCACTTGACACACCAGACCTATTGTTATACAGTACATGAAAGGACTTCAGCCTAGAGACCTGACGGTGCACTTTAAGTGGTTCATAGTGACATGACTGGGAGCTCAGTTCAGCTTATGTTTGAAGAATTTAAGTTGCTTAAACAAAGATAAACGGAGGGCCGCTCCAGTTTAGCTGAGGATTTGTTAAACACCTAAATATTTATATTTATTAACTTCCAAAATAGTAGCGTCACAAGAATAGTAACTGAAGTGGCGAATATTGTAGTAAAACGGCAGTTTAGGCGAGTTGGTTATGCATTCCTTTATAAAACAGTACGTGGACACTGGAATAAAAAGAAGGAAATGAAACACATCAGCCACATTTATTTTCTTACCGTTCGTTTGCAAGAGACAGCCCTCTCGGCTGATGCTTTTATTTTTCTTCTTCTTGGGGAGGGGGGGGGGGGGGAGGGGCGGCAATCCACTTTGCCAGCTCACCTGGCACGCGGCGAGAGTTCATGGTGCACAACACACCTTTAGGTGCGACTCCGACGGACCTCCTCGCGTTGCCGAAACCGCTGCCGTGGCTGCGACGAGAACAACATTATGAAATGTCAACCATCAGGAAGGTTTCAAGACACAAAGGTGCACATAACGCTCTCTGACAGATGTTTGAGTGCTGTACATAGCCTGTACCCGTGAGCCGTCATACGCAGGTGTGGCTGGACATGTGTGTGTGTGTGTGTGTGTGTGTGTGTGTGTGTGTGTGTGTGTGTGTGTGTGTGTGTGTGTGTGTGTGTGTGTGTGTGTGTGTGTGTGTGTGTGTGTGTGTGTGTGTGTGTGTGTGTGTGTGTGTGTGTGTGTGTGTGTGTGTGTGTGTGTGTGTGTGTGTGTGTGTGTGTGTGTGTGTGTGTGTGTGTGTGTGTGTGTGTGTGTGTGTGTGTGTGTGTGTGTGTGTGTGTGTGTGTGTGTGTGTGTGTGTGTGTGTGTGTGTGTGTGTGTGTGTGTGTGTGTGTGTGTGTGTGTGTGTGTGTGTGTGTGTGTGTGTGTGTGTGTGTGTGTGTGTGTGTGTGTGTGTGTGTGTGTGTGTGTGTGTGTGTGTGTGTGTGTGTGTGTGTGTGTGTGTGTGTGTGTGTGTGTGTGTGTGTGTGTGTGTGTGTGTGTTGGTGTTGGAAACCTGTCTGAGCAGGCGTACGTAGACTGCGCCATTAAGGCTGCAAAAACTGCGTGTGTCTCCGCCCGTGCCGATCGCAGTCCGTCTGTGAGCGTGTGTGTAAGTGATCTCTGTCCATCCGTAGGCTGAGCATGGCCCGCATGTTCTACGCATTTTAATTTGCGCCGATATATGAGTGCAATCCGATGAGTATGTATATGTCTATCACTGATTAGAATATACAATACTATCGTCACCACCACCACCATCATCCGATGGATTATACCCACTGCATGGTGAAGGCCTCTCCCGTACTCCCTTAATAATCCGGTCCTCTGCTAGCTACAGCCACTTGCCCTCTGCAAACTACTGAAACTCATCAGCCTACCTAATTTTTTGCCGCCCCTGTTAACCTTTCTTTCTTTTGAAATCCAATTCATTACCCTTATCGACCATCCGTTATCTTTTCCTCGCAATTAGTGTCCCGCCATGCTCATTTATTCTTCTCTATTTCGACCAGAATTCCATTACCTAGAGTTATTTTTTTTTACCCATTCTACAAGCATCGTATCTGTTAACGCTGCACATGCTATTTTTGGTGCCATAGATTTCTTCGTTGGCATTAACTTAAATAAAATATTTTCGCTAGCCTCCACATTACTCCATCACAGGTAAGTTACAAATGTTATATAGATTTTTGGTCAGGGATTGCGTTAAGCTGCTAGTCGTAATCTGCAAGTACAGCCCAAATGCGCCCCACCCCAATATGATTCTCATAGTCATTTCCATTTTGCAGTTCGAATCTGTAGCTGCCACCTATCCCAAGTTGACATGTTCTCCTACCACTACCAGTGGCCTCCACCGATTCTAAACTGCTGTTCCTTGAAACCTTGGTAAACAGTACCTTAAGTCTTCTGGATATTATCTTTTAGACGTACCTTTCACCTTCTTTTGTCTAAAGCTCATCAATCATTCTATAAAATTCATCTCCTGTCATTGCCTGAGTTACTTAACAAGGGAATATCACCAGCCAATCACAGGGTAGTAAAGTATTCTTCATCAACCCTTATTCCTACCTGCTTCCATTCCAAGTCCCTGAATACTTCCTCTAAGCAGGCGTTGAATTGTACCGTGGAGACTTGTCGCTTTGCCTAAAAGCTTTTTTAATGGAGTTTTATTATTTTCCTAATGAAGAAGTATGGTTTCGTTTGGTTTGGTCGATAGGGTTTACAAAACCGTATCTGCTCGACCTTCGCTGTAGTGCACCAGTGTGCATTGAATGGTTTATGACTGTCAAAGTATGCAGGACGCATTTATTATACACGTAATACAGATGTTGATGACACATTACAACTGGCACAAAGATACTAGAGCACGCATATTAAAGCTAATAAAAGTAAATATGTATTCAGCTACATTCTTGAAGAAAAGCGAAGTATTAAGCGTTCATTGTATGCGCAATGATGGAGCGACGCAGCTGCGGCTATCCACATAGAATACCTGATGGCTTCTCGTACAATGCCTCAGTACTGTCATTTAGAACGCTGAAGTTAGCTCAGAGCAATTTATTGACTACTGCAAGCGTTTTTTGAAAAAATGCACCATCTTGGCTTTTTCGCCTATTTCTTAGCTGTAACAAGGTTTAATTTAGAGAATAGTTGCTCGCAGTCAAAGTAGCATCGTCTACCCATATTTCTATAGTAAACAATACGGATAAAAGGCTTTTGCATGCGTTCGATCATTGCGCACTGTACAGATGCCAGCCAATTTCGTATACCGTTTGGGAATTCCCATTCTGGCAGAACGACTGAATTTCTCAAATGTCTGCATGATCGCTGAGGTTTCGACCTAGACAAATCCACTATAGTTAAAACTCGATTAGCGAACTAATCAGCCCGGTCTAATTGTTTAGCTTATTTTCAATGAAGAAACAGGGGATATTCGCCTGCGGGGGTTTCACCGGTAGTGCGAGTGCACATTTCTTCTAGTCCACAAGCACTTTCGATGCGTCCTCGGCACCCTCGTGGCCTCCTGCAAACCACCTGTGAAGATAGACAGGGTCCCTCACCTGTCTAGGAGTGGGCACATGAGCTTCGGCGTCTTGGGGATCGTCCACATGTTTCGACTGCTCTGGTGCACCGGTGACGAACTGGAGGGTATCTTCGTTATCTAAGGGCAATTGGATGTTTTAGCGAGATAGCGTTAGAGCACACACTTGAGAAAAAACCCATATCTGTTAAAATATCAAGGAAACAAACGCTTTTTTAGTCATTTATTCGAAGCAAAACTTCGTTAAGTAGGGTTTGTTGGCCAAGTTAATTCACCTAATTCCGGTTGATTACGAAAATCAATGCTATGGGTACCCGCGTAGGAATGAAAATTTGTTCCATAGATCTGCAACGTAATAAAATCTGTTTTATATAGGTCAATTTTAACTTTAAAATACATTTTTCTCTGATATCATAAATATCAATTTTCATTATATTTCTTTCCTTAAAGGGCGACTCCGGAGGTGTTTAAGGATCGCACATTCCGATGAAAATTTTGCGAGTAGTTTTCCTCCCCGCCGTGATGCATTCTGTAGGATTTGGGCGCTCTGCGCTGATTCATTCTATTGCAACTCTACTTTAAAACGTGGAGTTTTCGAGGCCTTAGTTAAGACAATTTCTTCGTACAACACTGCATTTATTTAGTCACATACATTAAGCCAACATTACTGGCCGCTTCCTGCGTGACAATAAAATTTTGTGACCTGCATTAGGCTATCTCAGGCATTTTATGCCCTACGTCATCATTTCCAGACTTTATTTCCGCCATCCAACGTGCGTGAGAGTTTTTTTCGAACACTGCATATGATGTCACCCTTATGTCAACTGGAACGTCGTGTCTTACTAGGAAACAAATTTCGTTTCCACCGATTTCATGTCCTTTTAATTAAAAATAGTTCCACTTGGAGTTTAGAAAAGCTTAATTTTGTGTCAGAGTCTGGACACACCGAAGAATCTAATGCAGTCAATAACTCACAATGATCAATAAAAACCACCCGAGTTGACCTTTAATTCCTTTTTTTTTCACTTTTCCACACCATGAAATAATAGTCAAGCAGTCCAGAATCACGCTTTCTCCAGACGACCTCTAAGCATCTCCGCTCGTTATTATTCACTTTCTCTGAATAAAATATTTCAGTCAAAGCCAGAAGAATTGCGTAATGACAATGTTAATAGCCAGAGGGTGAAGTGTAAAGCTAACAAGCCTGCTGGTAATCAAAATGCCACAATTAAATTAATAGCATTCGACGTCTTTTACATGCACGTTCAGCAGAAAACACACCCTGCATTAACTCGCATTGTTGTTTTTTGTTTTTGTTTTTTCATTTTTATGGCGAATCAGATTTTGACACTGAATGCCATTTGTGTTCGTAAAATGAATTTTCGCTAGTACACACTGCTATTTCATCATAAGGATAGGCTGAAGACCATTTTATTGAAAGCTATGCATTATGATCATTGCATATTCAATCTTATTTCTTTAGAACCTTTGTTTCACTGATAATTAGTACAACAGTAAACCCGTGAGGTATATTCAGTGTCGGTTTCTACAGTAATATCAATGGGCATTCATACTTGTCAAGTACAGTAAGCCTAATTGCAATACGTCGTCGGTTTTTCAACCTAGTCTTCCTCCCTTTGTTCCCTTCATGGCGTGCACGCGCCATTCGTCCTTTCGCAAGGTACACAGCTTCAGTTTCCTGGTTTTGACATCCGGGTTGGGGAGAACGCGAGAAAGCTACAGACAGGTGGGAGCGATAACATCTGTCTTAAAGGCGGATATATTTCTTTTTATGTCGAGAATAGAAAAAAAAAACAGATGTAAGAAGACCGATACGTTGGCGCTCACTCAATGATTCTCTGTCTGAGGTTATTTGCCAAGTTTTGGAGACCACGGTGACTGCCACGGCGCACATTTATATGCACGCCACATTGGATTTAGAGTACTCAAGTGCGTGTCTCCACTGTCTACAGGGCGTTAACGGGAGAAGCCGCTTCAAGATTGGTCAAAGCTCGCTGCAGCACGAGCTGACGCATCTTGCTATCTTTGTCATTTGAAAACCAAACGAGCTCCGCGGCAAGACAGTGGTTGCAAAAGTTAGGTTTCCGGTTTGCCGTTTTACGGCGAGTCATTGGGGACGGCCGCTCAAGGCGGGGCAGGTTACTAAACCTGTTTTTACAACAAAATTAGTGCTATGCTGTGCCAGCTGGGGAATAAGTATTTTGGATTAAGCGCTTTTGTATAGTGAATGCAGAAGGCGAAACCACTGGACGTCTCTTCTCGTCATTGAGTCGAGATCATTTCCCACATTGAAAAATTGCGTGTTGAAAATGCGCTTCGTGCTAGCAATGAAAAAATTATTTTTGGATTGTAATTTTAGTCAAAATGCATCAGAAATTAGCGCATGCAGACTTTCAAAGTATTTACGAAGAGTAGTCAGTTATGATTAGCTCAGCTTGCTGCTTTTTGAATACTCATACCTTAGTACGAGTATTTAAGAGCAGTACGATTTCTTTGGCATCACTGGGAAATGGATATCATATATTCACCTTTTGCCCTCCTCCCTAGTTATAGCCTTAGGTAACGGGATAGATTGTGGCAAGCTCTCCAGAAGATGGGAGTTTCAATTCACCTCATCTGTCTCCTCAGGAACTTGTATGAAGGGAAAAAGGCCACAGTCAGAACTGGGCATGGTGTTACTGATTGGTTTCTGATTGAGAAAGGAGTGAGGCAAGGCTGCATACTGTCGTTCTGCCTATTTAACCTATATGCAGAGTGCATCATGAGGAAGGCCGGTCTGGACGAGTCTTCAGCTGGAGTGAAGATTGCTGGAAAACGTATCAACAACCTTAGATATGCGGATGATACCACGTTAATGGCAGAAAGTGAAGTGGAACTCAAGAGACTTCTGATGCGCGTACAAGAAGAGAGTGAGAAGTTTGGGCTTAAACTGAACATTAAAAAGACAAAGATCGTGGCGTCTTGGCCTATCAAGTCCTTGAGCATCAATGGACAAGAAGTGGAAGCTGTGACAGATTTTCTCTTCTTGGGCTCCAAGATTACCTTGGAAGGAGACTGCAGCCATGAAATTAGGAGACGCCTGCTTCTGGGGAAGAGAGCAATGGTTAGCCTTGACCGCCTAGTAAAGAGCAGAGACATTAGTCTGCCAACCAAGATCCGTATAACTCGTGCTATGGTCTTTCCAGTTGTGATGTATGGATGCGAGAGTTGGACTGTGAAAAAGGCTGACCGCCGAAGAATTGTCGCGTTTGAATTGTGGTGCTGGCGAAGACTCTTGAGAGTTCCTTGGACTGCCAGAAGAACAAGTCAGTCGATATTGTCGACCATAAACCCTGACTGCTCATTGGAGGGTCAAATTCTAAAGTTAAAGCTCAGCTACTTTGGTGATCTGATGAGAAGAGAGGAGTCGCTGGAGAAAGATTTGATGTTGGGAAAGGTTGAGGGTCACCGGAGAAGGGGTAGGCAGCGAACGCAATGGTTAGATAGCATCCTCGAGGCACTGCAGATGAAGTTATGTGATGTTAGGAAGATAGTGAGAGACTGGAAAGTGTGGCGTGACATGGTCCATAGGATCACGAAGAGTCAGACACGACTGAACGACTGAACTGAACTGAGAAAATAAATCCCGTCATATTCCGCGCAATATTTATCTTTCGGAATGAAAAGGCAGCAAGGGGCACGTAAAGTTTTCAGTAATTTATGTGGCTACTTATCTTCTGGCGGAAATCCTTCTACACATGAGATAAGTGATGACGATAGTAATAACCATCGTCGAAAATGTAAACTATGTTTGAAGTGTTCGCAGCATGAAAAAAACGATGACAGGAAGAAACACACACGACGGGACGAATTCTGCCTTTTGTATGTGTTTCTTCGGGTCGTCGCTTTTTCGGTACTGCCAACACTTCAAAGATGGATCAGTACCAACTGGCCCAATTGTTAGTGGTATTGAACATCAAAATGTATGGCATAGTTTCATAACATGAAATGCAGTAGTGAAAATATTGCTGCCTGTCTCCTCAAGTCTAGGTTTATAGGTTTCATAATCGATGTTAACATTTCTCGCTGCAGTGATGTCATCTCCTTTACTGTCTGCACTATAGTATCCTTCAGGCTACTGCGAATGTTATAGTTGTCTTTAAGAGTTAGTTTCTCGTAATGAAGGATGATTGCATGGTAGCTAAGATCAGTCAATCTAGGTAGCTATTAACCATGCGTCGGAACCAACATCACACATAACAATCATCATCATCATCATCGTCATAAGCCGCTCTATACGCACGGCAGGGAGAAGGCCTCTCCCATACTCCTCCAATTAACCCTGTTCTGTACTAGCTGCATCCAGTTAGCAGTTTAGCAGCCAGATGGAGCTGCATCTAGCTGCTAAAATAGCCTCAATAGATGGGTTACTAGCGGTAAAGGTAGCCAGAGTCCCATTCCAATGGTAATTTGTCCGGAGCTAGAGGTTTTTAGCACCCTTTGCTGATTTACAGGTCTGACCACCGCCGTGGTCAGTTGCTGCGCAGCTGCTGAGGATTGAATGCCAGAAGTTTGCTGGAGTATTCAAAGGAGATTGCGGACGATTACTGTACCAGTGTTGCCAAATCATGTTCTGGGGAGGGAATGCGTTTCCAGAGGTGTTCGCCTGCATCAGATCGCACGACAAAGCCGCTTATGCAATTTCATTGACACACGAACTTCTTTATTTTGTCACCGGGATTCGAACAACAGTTCTCTTGCACGCCAGGCGGATTTTACGTCTACACCACCGCTGCACTATACACATTGTTGTGTGTAACACACTACACATCAACGAAGTTGCTTTAAAATGTACACACATGCTTTGTACAGATACATAACAGCTAGTACCTAGAAAGGGGGTGCAACAAACACAATCACATGAGAAGAAACACAACACACCACCAACAACAAGCAGCACTAACTAGCCCCATAAGCTGTTATTTTGACATAACAGCTAACAAACGAACTGAGCAAAGTCAAGACAGGGTGTCAAAAAGAAGGCTGTCTCCTATACTTTTAAAACCCACAAATGCACAGCTTACAGGTGCTCATCTCACGAAGGAAATGCAGAAAGGAGCGAAAACAGAAAACGATCATGGAATAGAATGTTGTCATTAACTCCTCCCGTTGGCTCAGTGAATTAGGACTCAACTTCTGATTCGGGACACCCTGCTTCGACCTCGGGCATGGTGGCCGTGTTTCAATCCAAGAGCGCAAGGCATCCATGCACTGTCCAATTTAGGCTGAAACTAAACATCCTCGTATGGCCGAAATTATCTGTAACTCTCCGCTACGGCGTCCCTCAGAGCCTCTTTAGGATAATAAAATCATGTACACCAAGTCAAACTATAAGGTCACGTCTTACATAGAGCACAAATATGCAAAAAAACAGGCAACGATGTTTGTTACGAGAAAACAATTCTTTAATACATACGTACAAGTGCAAAAACGTTTATGCGACATGAAGAAATAAAAATTTAAAAATCACTCCTGAAAAAGTGTCTTAGTAGGATGTTTGCACAAGAAAAAGAAGAATGAAGCATTATAAGAAAAAGAAATACTAAGAATATTAATGTTTATAACACAAGCTTCATTTACGAAATGATGCATCTGTTCCTAACGTGAAAAGGTTTTGCTTGCCTTGTGGAAGTTTTATCTCCCAAACCAAATCAGGCTTGAGAGACGATGTAGTGGAGGGCTCCGGAAAATTAGATCATCTGAGGATCTTTAAAGTGCACAGACATTGCACTGCACGCAGTGCCTAGCATTTCGCCTACACCGAAAAGCGGCTGCCGCGGCCGGGATTCCACTCCTTATCGTTGGCCACAGCAGTCCAGAGTCGTAATCACTCCCCATCGAGGCGGAGAGACAAATATTTATTTCCTAAACCTACTTTCATGGCCGTTGTTCGCAATGTTTTAGTATTCGCTTTGGAGGCAACGATCCCCGACTTCTGTAACCATGGGCTATATATTAGCAAGGTGTTTTCATTCCCACCGCTGCTATGTATGCGTCTTCGTTTTAAATTAGCTCGAGAATTTCCTTGGCCTGATGCTCCGTTTCTTTGCAGTGAAATTCTCGGAAATCTGGATCTTTCATTCTACGTGGCGTTTATCAAACACGTTCGCCGTGACACTGTACAGCGGAATCGCTCGTACGGCAATAAAATAAATTTGTCGTCAATCAAAATAAAATTCTGCCACGAGGGGTGCCAGTACATTTAGAGCGTTTCGCAAAATTATGCTTCAAATGTATGCCCATATAAAATGATAAAACAAAATTTCCCCGAACGGTGACGGCCACTTAGAGGCATAAAATAGTTGATAATCATGTTGTGTTTTAAATTTGTTTTTAAATCCAATAGCTAAAACCATCCTCATGCTATGCTGCCGGCGATAGTGAAGCAATTGATTTCAGGTTTGGAAATTCATTGTGAAGATCCATGAAACCAGATCCGTTTTACAGTCAAGTTTTAAACGAGAATCTTTTCCGTAGCCCCAGCAATTTTTGCATGTATCTAACGATACGTTTGAAAAACATTCCACTTACACAAGGCTTAGCTGAATGTAACAACGAAAAAGGCAAAACTGACAAATATTAATGAGCCGCGAAAGCATATTAAAAAAACGAACTGTATACGAAACAGCGGTAGTGTTTAAGCGTACGCATTCAGTCAGTGCAGCAAATCTATTTTATAACACTACCAAAGTACCTTCCAAGTTGATATGAGGAAGGATGCTCTGCGAACACCTCACAGGCACCGCCAGCCATGAGCTTTATATTTTGTAAGAAATAATATATTTCCATTTTTCTTGCTTCTCTGTTCCCCAACTACCGTAACCGGGCAGGCATGAGAATTGGCGGCGTTTTTGCAAGGAGATGCATGAAAGCTGCAGAGGCCTTGTCATTTATCAGGATACCAGCTCAAGCGTGTAATCAACGAAGCAAGAGAGCAGGTTTTACCGAGGCCGCTGCATTTGCGGATCTGCGCCACAGACAGTGGAGGTTTCGAATTCCATGTGCCTGTACACGTGTTCTTGCACATCTTGTTTTGTACCGTCTGGGTATGGTGGGAATTGTTTTCGAAAATCAGGCTGCACTGAGCTGCGACACTATCGGCCTTTAGATCCAGGTAAACAATCCATGCCAGGCAAGGCTCTTCAGCGCTTGCCTGCCTATCCAGCGATCGAGAAGTTTGAAGAATCGACGTGAATCGCACTTTATTTTACGAGCGAATCCGGTATCAGCTGCTTCCAGCGCAGCCTTTGCTCTGTGCACTGTTCAGATTCGCTTGGAGGGGACTTAAGAGACGAAGCTACCACGCACGGCGCCCCGACCGGACTGGCACGGCCTTGCGCAGTAGTCGGATCATCTATCACTTGCGGACGGTGCCCGGCTCGATTAGGAACACGTTGCTACTAGGAAAATATATGCCGCACGTGCCTAATTACATACAGCTATAACACTGTATCGAGGGCAGGTGAATGTAAATGCAACTAATAGTTTTTGAGCATCCTTTTACGCTTTGTACAAAAGCTCATCTTTGCCTTCAGAAAACAGTCACAAAAATACGCAACCCTTCAAGAGATAGAGAAAATATTTTGCAGTTTCACCGTAAGAGTGCCCAATCTGCAGTTGGAAATCTTTTTGAAGTGTAGTTCTGTATTAATTACTTATACTATGTTGCACTTTTCGCAACTGCCGAAAATTTTGATCCTACTACAAAAACTTCTATTGTCGCGGCATTAACACGGCGAAAAACTGCACTGGGATTTTCCTGTGTGACTACAAATATTTATGTTGCTTTTTTCGACTGCGAAGCAATTATTTCAGTCGAGCTCAGGAAAAACCGCCCATAGAACACCCACAGTAGACAGGAAGGCTATTGCAATAAATTTATATGACGCTGACAAATAACTGTGATTTCCATGACTAAATACTTATTTTGTGAGATGATACAATAGATGGGCTTATGAAGGCAAACTGAGACTGAAACCTGAGCACGCCAGTGATAACATCCGTGTGTGCTGCAGGCTACTCTAGCTGACAGCATTGCGGGAGAACAACAAATTTTGAATGTATGTGCTTGTAATATGAGAAAAAAAAATGAAACAAGAGAAATCCCCCCATTGGTGACTACCAACAATAAGAACAAATCCAAGTTATATTCATGAAAAGAAGTACAAAAGAACTTGTTTAACACTTCTAAATTGCACTGTCCGCAACTTGCATATGAAACTAAACTGATCTAGCAGTAAGCTTGCCGAGATACGCTCATTTTGTTATTTTGTCGCTCCTGTTTCGGTTCTTTTATTTTCGTTTCATTGGTTGCTGATATTACAGGCGCTTGGCTGGCTTACACCGCCGAGGAGAGCGAAAGGAGCAAAGCAGTCTGATATGATTACCCCGAGGCTGTAAATTGTAAGAGCTTAAGCAGAAAGACTGAGCCAGGTGATCTTAACACATGAAGCAAAGATTTAGAGGCCAGTCCTTGTTTCAGTGTGTAGGTGCTGTTAGGGACCGCGAAGAAGGCGTAATAAATCTAGCTGCTAGAAAGCGCAAACGCGTTCAACCTAAGGACGATTGCAATCTGTCAAGCTATCAATTTAACGGAAGAGATCACACCGTTAAAGCTCGGTGCCAAAAGCGTTGCAATCGCTTGCAGCTAAGTTATTCTTTTTTTCTTTCTAAGTGAACACCAGCGAGTCTAAGTTTAATGGTCTGATTGCCAACAAAGTTTTATTGCAGCTGGCTCTGGATCACGGTTGAAATTGCATTGGCGTACGCCATACGAAATGATCTCTGGTCAAAATAAGGCTTTAAGATTTAACAAATTTCTACTAACCACACCTGACCAGTCTTTCAGCTGATTTGAAGAAAGAATAGCATGACCCAGATAACAGCAAATGATTTGTGATACGCTTCCATGGTATAGAGGCAGGATATAAAAACACAAGCAAAAATACAAGAATCCATAACTGCTGTTACGGAATTAAATTTGTTTATAAATAATATCCACAAAAACAACTCCCACTTTTGTGTGAGAGAAGTAGCTTCGCGTCAAACGAACAGGAAACGAACGTCTTCTGAATTCGCAAGTTGAGGGGGAAAAAATATGGTAAGTCTATGTATCTGTCATTTGGGAAGCCCAAAGAACAAAAATAAACCCGTTCCGCATTGGTTGCCAAAATCTACACCACCTTTAATACTGCCAATATATACCGTGTGTTTCAGCGGCGTTTTCAAAACTTGCTAAGCATAACGAGTTCAAAATAGAAACAAAAATATTTGCGGAAGTAAAGTCTCGACCGCGACGGACACAGTATGCTGAAACACCCCTCTAATTATCTAAGTAATTGACAAACATCTACTTATTACCAGGTAAAAATTCCAGTTGGGTAGTTGGTCCAAAAGCGGAGCTTGAGCCGTAAACAAGATGATGCCATATCAGTTTTTCGAAGCTAAGTAAAGACTCCCTTCTAAAGCTCGGAAGTGCAGGGAAATTAGATGTGTTTTTCCGTACATAACAGAAGCTGGCCGAAAAAGACGAGTAGGAAGAGAGCCGGCACTTCCGCGACGTCTGATGATGATGGATGCATTGGCCGTTGTGCTTAATTGTCTATTTTTTAATTATTCTATACTGTCAATCCCATCAGGTATTGTAAAAGGGAGGGCATTCAAAAGTACAGAGGCACAAAATATAGCAATGGTAATTAATCAAAGTACATATAAATATATGTCACAAAATTGTACATCATAAAGTGCGTATAGCAATTAAACCAGAATGAGGAGCGTGTGATAAGATTTTGGCGGACAAAAAAAAAAGATCTTTAACGTGCACTGACATCGCACAGCACACGAACGCCTCATCGTTTCGATGGAGGCGAAACGAAGAGACGCGGTGTGCTGTGCGATTTCAGCGCACGTTAAAGATCCCCAGGGGGTCGAAATTATTCCGTAGATCTCCACTACGACTCCTCTTACTCTCTTTCCACTTTCACTCCCACCTCCCTCCCTTTCCTTACGGCGTGGTCAGGTGTTCACAAAAACAAGTGTGACAGATATCGCCCCTTTCTCTTCCTGTGAACCAATTACATATATTAGAAATAATACCACAAGCGAAACACAAACGGAGGGAATAAATTCGTAATGACATAACAACTCAATGATTACTGAGATGTAAGGAGTTGATTTTCCACACGTGCGCTAAAAGCATTTATTGAAGGTCTACTAACAGTGAATGTGTTCAAGGTGTTCCATTCGCGCATCGAAGTGCAACCGGTATTGCGCCATGTCATGTGCATTTGTTTTCCTCTAATCTTGGTGCAAAAGAGAAGCCAGTCACTGCCAACTGCTTTGTCGCTATTTTTAAAAACGATGGGCAGAAATAAAACGCATGGCGCTTCTTAGAAAAACAGGTGATTCGTATTCGGCGCCGTACCCGCAGCATATCTCATCACCGATGTTAAAATATTGGCAAAATATTGACTCGCAGCCGGGGTTATTTTTTCCTCCCTATCTCTCCCACATTTCGTTCTTTCGGCAAAAAACTGAAGAATCGATTTGAAACGGCTACCTGTCAGGTGATGATATAGCGCTAAATTGCGTACAAATGACAAAGTTTCTGTAATAGTGTACTATAGTGTACGTATTTGAACATTCTCTGGTCGTTCATTTTAGGCGGGTTTCGACTTCTGCTGGAAACCGAGCAAAATTTGTTTTCTCGAACGCTTCTTTAACTCCGATATGCCCTCTCTTCCTCTCAGGAAAGCGTGCGCAAAGAAGAAAATACTCGAATGCCACGCTTCTGTAGTATACCATATCTTTATTATTAATTCTGCCGAGTACTTTAATTTAACAAGTACGGTGCTCACTGTTTCGTTTGTTGCTCTTCAGAGAGCAACATTTGCCGTTATACGCTGAAAGCTCCTTCTTTCTCATATCAAGGTCTAAATCCGGCAGTTCGAGGACACTGAATGAATTGCTTTGCGTGCATAAAAACAGCGCTTCTTTGAGAGGCTTCATGGTTTACTTCAAGGCTTTACGAGAGATTAGTGCTTCTTTTTCTCTTAGAAATTCCAGCTGCATTTTTCCCAAGTCATGATAAGATGACAAGGAAATCATGGAGGCTGAAACGTTTAAACATTGCAGGTACTAATGCCTCAGGACTAGGTCAATCTTGATGTTCGAAAAAAAAAAGGAAACAAGTTATCGCGGACGTCTGAAAGAGCCTGAGTCGCTTTGCAACGTTTTACCCAATAAATCAAATGAATTCAAAGTAATAAAGGTTTTGAGGATTCCAAGACCCAAACGTGTGATGTTCTTTTTTTATTTAGTTACATATGTGATGGGCAGAATTTCATTGTGTAATATTTGAATTGTTTATTATTTTATTAAATGAGCGTTAAGGGGGAGTCTTATTGTCGTTCACTTTCAGTGGAAAGTTAGCGCGTTATAATTACTTTTAACCCCGTTTCGTCCGGCATCAGTGAAAACCTACTATGAGGATTCTGATTTTTGCTTTCCCACAGTTGGTATTTGACGTTTACAACCTTTGAAGCTTGCGTCTTTCACTCTTCTTTGTTATATATATATATATATATATATATATATATATATATATATATATATATATATATATATATATATATATATATATATATATATATATATATATATGTAGGTATGCATTTTAAAATAATTCTTCCCTTGTGAGAACAGGCCTTTCTTTGCGCCTAGTCATATGCTTCGTTGTTTTTTCGGCAAACGTTCCAGCCAACTAGCCCAACAGTCCGTTTTAAAGCAGCGTACTCAACTGACTGTTAAGTTATGCCTTTTTGTGTTCACTTTCTCTGTGATTCGTTTTCCTGTTGTTATTTTGTCTTCATTTTTTCTCTAGTTAGATATGGGACGCTTGCTGGTGAAAGGTTTAACTTTAAAAGATTTGCTCCTTTCTCCACAATTTTTTTCTCTTAAGGTATGTGCACCTGTTTTCACAATATAGAAAACTAGCTAGTTAACTATCTCTGTTCACCTTTTCCCTTCTTCGTTACGGTCCGAGATGAAAAATATAAGGTTGATAAATAACTAGCCCAGCAAAGATCTAGCAGCTTCAATGTAGCTGATGCCTGCTTTGGACTAAAATTTTAAATAGCTGGCTTTTTTGAGCATGACAGAGGGTTTTCTCAACACGTATGCTCTATCAGAATAAAGTTTATTCTAGCCCCCCCCCCACGTCCAAACTTTTTCAGTTTTCGGAAAGAACGGAATTCTTTCAGGCAAAAATAATGTTTGGTTATATGTAAGAGAGCAGTTAATCTTCTTGAATATATACCTAAATAGGGTGGTGTAGTACAGCCGCGGCTCCAACGATTTGAGCTTATCAAAGTCAGCGTGCGATGAAGCATAAACTTGAACATCGTTAGGGCCATGATAGGCGTTCGACTGTTGCGACCCCTCCCACTATCCCCCCCCCCCCCCCCCCCCCCCCCCCACCCAGTTTTTGTAACGAAATCAATAATATATGGATCGAGCTCTGATTTTCGTTCTCGGCATTCTATTACGCCCACTTTTTTATTTGAAATAAACAAAATATGCATTCCCTCATGAGATATTTATCCAGCGCTTAGGTTGTCACAGCATTTTAAGCACCTTAGCTTCAAGACAGATTTTACGAGCTGGCTTCTTTGCATGCCGAATAAGGAGTGAGTTTGTGGTTAGGCTGGTGTGCGTTAGGGTGTGGCATATGCTCAAGGTATCGCTTCTTTACCGAGACGGTGTAAGAAGTCGGCGCAGAGCACGACTTCCTGTCCTGACTATAAGCGTAGTTAGTGGCCAACGCGCGCTCAGGAACTTAGCGGCCCTGGCCTGCACAGCGTGGACTTCGTTACTTCCCGGCCAACCGGCAGACTAGACGGCGGGCGGCTGGGTATCCGGAGGAGCGCACTTTTAAATGGCTTCTACCCAAGGGCGTCGCTCTGCAGCCGCTTCGTTCGTCCGCTCATAGGGGCTTCGGGTCACGTTCGGCGATGTCGCACGATACGGCAGCGTCCTTGGCGCGGCCTGTGAGGACGGCGGCGGTGGCTGTGAATTAGCGGCGGCTCCCTTCCAGGGTTCGGTCCGCGGAACCGCTCCTGGATGGTCGCCCGCATTCTCATTACGCGCAGATTCCGCTACCGCAGCTGAATGCGACATCATAATTCGCGGGCGCACTTCCTCGGCCACTGGGCACGATCACTGAAAGAACTTTCGCCGCTTTCCAAGCACTGATTTTTTTTATTTGAGTAACCTTAATAAGGACAACTGAAGAGCTGGAGCGATGAGCACGAAGATTGGTTGAGTTAGGTAGAAAATTAGTAAAAAGAAGGCAACGGCGTGATTGCAGCAAAGCGTTGCTAAAAACCTTCTCTTGAAGCTAAATTTTCATCGTAAATATAAGTACGTATATGCTCAGTAATTCGTGAAAAACAAAATATATATTTCTTACTATTCTACACAAAACAATCTGCCTTTCTTTTGTTTTACAGAAGTGTAATACAGGATTCCGAATGGATCCAAAAAGTTGCTTTTGACTTAACAACGTAGCAGCAAACGTGCGGTAGTTGTGACTGTCTGGAGAAGTTATAATTCGTCTAACCGGTATATATGTTGACTGCGAAGACGTCCCTAGCTGCCTTAGAACAATACATGCGGCCTCGTCTAATATCTGTTTATTGATAATGCTCGAACATTAGTGCAGCCTGCCTACTCAAATGTGTTCGCATTCTATATGACTACGCGGCCGAAACTTGCCACAAAATGAACCTTCTAGACTGTAGGAGGTTGCTGTACGGCCTAAGTTCAAGCATTTGCCCTCAGCCAAAAGTCGAAAGGTTTGAAATGTTTTTGCATGGGAAGATAGTGAATAACAACAGCCGTTTCACATCGCCGGTGTTGTTATAGCATGAGTAGACCACTTATAGAAAAAAAAAAAAAAAAGAGAATTGCGCTCAGCTCGCGTGGTACGCCCAAACGCCTCCCACCAAAATCTCTGAGGGCTTTGATAATAGCTATTTCAAAGCTATGCTAAGGCGCCTGGCTCTTCCACTTTGTCGTTTCATACCACTTCCGCACATCGCGTGTACAGGAAACTTGGCGACATCCTTTTGAGGTGGCAATTTTCGTTCCCCGTTTCGAGCACATATTTCTTTTGAGTCTTCAACGGTAGGATCATTTGACGACCCCCTTACGTAATGTTAACCTATTAACTTCTGATGCAGAGCATGCAGTGGTTGGCAGCGACTACCTGTGAGTCTAACATCACTCTACTGAAAAACCAAAAGTTCTACAAGGCAATAACCTCATAAAAGCTCTTCAAATCTCATAGACTCTCATACGGTTCACATCACTATCATAAAATATCGTACATAATTTATAATAATGGACAAGAAGCTCTAAGATCGTGTGCAATTATATGCGACTTGTATGTGATTTCCTATGTGAATTGAGCGAGATTGTGTAAGAAAATGTGAGGTTATTGCCTCATACAATTTTTCAAGTAGGGCATGACTGACAATTTCCGGCGGTTTGCTGCCAAATGTTCAAATCGGAACCAGTTCGTAAGCAGATCCGCAGAAATTTACCACGGTAGTCTACCTACAGTTAAATATTGCCCCTTTCACAGAGCACCCAAGTACTTTGTGCATGCGCACTCAACATTCGCCCCACTTACCAGCCCCCAATAGGTCCGTTGAGCGATTTCATCCCCTTCCCAAGAAATCCACCGTATTGTTTGGTCTCTGCACGTTCTTCCTTTTAGGCGTCAAGCAACTCTTATTAAGTTCCATATATTCCTAACACCTCGGTTATACATACCGAAAGTAGTGCTCGCCCCTTCGTCCAATAGAAGAGCCGATCTCTTCCATAAAGCCCCGCATGGTGGTGTCCCGTAAATGACCTTCACCAAGTAGCGCTAACGTTCGTATGTCTTTCTTTAGCTGACAATCTCACCGAGTGTGCTCACTTCCTTGAAACAGCCTACAGAATTCGTAACCGCGTGTAAGGGCATTCACTAAACCTTTAAGCGTGCCGAGAATGCTGTTCAGAGTAGGAGTGGGTACCATCGCAACGAAACACGAGTTCACTTTCTAAGCTAGAATTTGTGCTTGAGATAAAGGATACAAGGACGCTGATACGACCAGGCGAGTTAATAAACATAATGTGAAAGAAGTAAAAAAAAAAAAAACTAACCGAGATTTTCCAGGTTATGCGCTCGATCAAAACTCTATTAGCATCTACTATTACTTGCAGTTGACAGGCATGCATATGCATGGGGACGTAGCCAACCACAAGGAAATAGAATGTTTGAAGTTCGAGTTCAGCAAGGTCGCATCTGCATGCCTTAAAAGGATTCCATTTAAATAGAGCCTGCTTCACTTATTCGGGAGTACATATTAATCCATTAATCTGGTCCTTTCCGCATTTTTCTAGAGCCCTAAGGAAGTTAAGCTGGCTCCGAAACGGTTGGAATGATACCGGCATAGTGTTTCAAACCAATGACGAGGGCAGATTTAGTTCATCGTATATTGCTTTAAACATCCAAACTATGCTCGTGTGTTTTGATAGGTGCCGCAGGGCGGAGGGTTTGGATTTATGCCACCCACCTGAGGATATTTGACATGAACGACACGGTATTTTGCATTTAGTCTCCATCAAAATGCGCCACTGGAGGCTTTACTTACATCTGTCATACAAGTTCCACTGCTGTTCTGGACATTTTTGTTTACTTTATAAATAGAACTGTTGTCGAAAGTGTCAGTAAGGTTTTGGCACAACTGCCCAACAATACTGGCTCTCAGTAATCCCTATAGCTCTGTATCCATCTTTTGTATTGTTAGAAGCTTCTCCTCAGTCTACTTAGTGAAAGTTTTGGACCTGTAACGGTTACTGATCACAATTTTTGTTAGTAAATATTTGCATATATTGAGAAATAAAAGATAGCCGCATACATTGGCGCCAGTTTGCGTCGAGTTCTAGTTGTTCGGCAAAAAAGTCTATTTTACGGCCAGTTCTGAAGATTTCAGCTCTGTGTGCCAAGAATGGCGTACTGACTCCAGCTTAGCGTGCCGTAGTCGCTTATTTCAGACTGTTATACCCAGTGATAATTGTTCTAAATACAGCAAAGTAGGATGAAGTAGCTTATCTCTCGAAAGCAACGAAATGAAATTAGTGTAAGTGTTTCTTCGGGGTAGGTATTTTAACGAGGGAAAGGCATTGGCTGTCGTGGTCTCGCCCGCACTTTTTTCCCAGTGGTACCTTTCAAAACGACACTGTTGAATTGGCCGGAACATCTAAAGCAGTACCTTTCGTTGCATGGCAAATAAGAAAATAATTCTTTATATTCTCACGGACATAAATTATGGAGTATAACACGCTTTTGCGTATATTCTTCAAAATTGTGCTTTTTTTTTTTCGTCGTCGTTCTTTAGCAGCGTAACTTACACAACCATAATGCATCTTTATAATATCGAAACGACAACAGGAGGAAGATAAACATCCATTTGTAGAGGGGGAAGCCTTATGCAATGATTTCCTCGCTGTAAGGACAGCATAGTGGCCTACAATTGCTCCCATGCGGAAAGCTGCAGATCCCGCGGAGGGGTATGTCGTGTGCATGACCACGTTATGTTGTATAGGGTGGCCCTCTGCTGGCATAATCTACAATAGGTGTATATAATGCGAGATATGCACGGGCATAGACAACCGGATGTGGGAAGGAATGTGTCTCTAATTTTTGCCACATGAGTTCCCGTGCCTCCTTGAAACCCTGGGCCCTTGGAGGGTATAGAGTACGGATTTGACAGCAGTGTAGAGTGAATTCCGGATAGGAAACTATGGGTCTCTCATCGACCTCATGAAAGATAGTCCAAACCCCGGCTGACTTGGCCTAGGAAGGAATTTTAAAGCAAAGCAAATTTCTAGAAAGTAGTAGAAATATTAGGCTCAACTCATGCAGTTCTTTTTAGAACTTGAAAACCATGGTCTTATATCTAAGCCACAATTACAACTTATTCTTGTCTCTACTTTAAACTACTTCTTATTAATGTTTCAGCCGCTATAAGTGCAACAGCAAAACACAATAAGGGCATTATGTCCAAGCGCAGCGAAAACGTCGAAATAGGCGTCGATAAGCAATATGTAAAAATTATGAGGTAGCTACAAAGAATTGTTGGCAGCGTTGTTCTTGGCGTAAAAATAACTGAAAGGGACGAAAAGTGACGATAGCTTTAAAAGGAAAGTCTACACATACTGAAATGAGTTCTTGGACACGGGAAGCATGTGATTTAATAATGTGCTTTCAGCCAACCAGAGTATGGTGGAGTAGCCTTCGCTTTCTTGGCTCAGCTAAATGTCACATTTAAGCATGACATGGACAATTGAAGTATCAAATCATAGAGCACAAGCGCGCACATATAGGATATGGAAACAATGGAGCCTTATCTGCCTTTATTGAATTCAACGTAAGCAGGACTCAATTTGGTACTCGGATAGTTTTGCGCATTTTAATTAACCCTACGTAGCTCGTTTTGCGATTGACAATGCACGCTCTCACATGTGGCTGCAAATATCTATCCAAAGGAATAAAAAGAGTTGAGCAACAGCTTCGTCTTAAGAGCAAAAGCGGAAAATCCTTCAACAGCGCCTTTTTATTCTTCAGTTGTTTATTTCTTGCTTGGGTTGCCTTTCGGGAAGGGGAACGCGCAGTGTCTGTCTGACTTCTCGTTGGACAACAAGCCTCATATTTGCCGGCACAAAATAGGAGGCACAAATGTCCGCAGTTCGACTCTCTATCCGGAACTAGCATCTAGCTGCAGTAGCAGATTGGGGCTAATTAGAAAGAGGAAAGGTGTGGCACCACACTGAAAACTGCATAAATAACTGTTGCGGCGCGTATTTTCACTTCACCACCTGGACAGCTCATACACCGGCATTTGTGCGATACGGAACCCTTATAAGCTACCTTGTCAAACGGTGCATTAGAACAAAGAACCAAGGGCTTTTAAATTAGCAGCCATGGGCTTGAAAGCACCAGTGAGGTGTGTATGGGGAGCATGTTTAGGAAACTTGGTGATCTACGTATTAAAAAGCAGCGTGGCATATTTCTTGAAACCTGAATTTCCACTCTGCGGTGATTGCTTTAGTAAAGAAAGGTAAATTTTGACCGGGGATGCAAATTTTAGGTGAATTTTTACAGACGCAGCCAAGTATAAGTTTCGGGACGTGAACTGCTAAAAGCACGTTATCTCCCGTCACCAAAGAAAGTGAAACACATTATTGTACTCTGGGGCGGCCACCACAATTGCGGAGAAAAAAGTTATAGAATAGTGGTTAACGGTGATAGAAGTTACATCTATATGGGTCAAATGTGGGTACGTTGAAGTAGTCGCAAACACCTTTCATTTATGTCTTCACCCAATACAGATTTCATCCAGCGCAACACAGTATGCCTTGCAACGTATTTTGCCAAACTGCCTCCTCACAAACTCAAAAATAAACAAAAAACCGTTAGGTACTTTCTGAAGCTCGAAGCTGTACACATTTTTCGGGGTTCGTGGGTTCGTCGATGGCTCAAGTGTTTTATTAATTCAATAAATGCTAATAAATGTTTTAATGTATTTTAAAACATCTAAACAGAAAAGCAATAACAGCATTAACTTGACAATGTACGTCGAAAAAAGGTTCAGCTGCAATATTAGCCGTAAGTAATGAATTTTCAATTACAAAACAATACAAATATCACTAATGCTCCAAACAATAGCTTTGCGCGGCGCAAACTACGGAGGACTGTATCTCCATACACTCAGAAAGAAATTATACAAGCAGGATATAATTTATTTTGTACACAGCACGAAGGCCACGCGTCAGAGACCCCGTCACTTTATCTGAAGAATCTTGTTTACTGGTCGGCAATATCCGTTCTATATGAGTGAGGTTTATGACAAAATTCTATTGCACATCAGCTCCCTGACGTTGGTAAGTGGGCCCTTAGCTGTTCTATCCGGCATTTGCGAGAAGAACACTTACAGTAAACCATTAATCTTTTAATAGACTAAGCTTGTTTACAAAGTAAAGCTTGTTTATTTTTTTTTTCCCCTTAAAAAAAGATCTGCCATGTCGCACAGAATGAACTACCACACACACACACACACACAAAAAAAAAAAGAGAAAGTGGCTCCTGAGCAACAGAAAAATTTGTGCGCAAGGAGCGAAATAATTTTCAGTCAACAGGGGCAAGAAGTTCAGTGTCTGGGCCGCTGCTAAGCTAAGACAGTCTGACAGATTGTTCATTACGCTCACGTCCCGACGCCCAGGTCCGGAGACCAACATTCCCGCGTCAGGAGCTGTACCGTCTCCGCATAGTACGACCCGGCTGTTCGCAGTGGTGTCATTACCAGTGGCGAGGGTAGTATCAGTGTCAGCAGGCAAGAAAACCGTGCTGGGAGAGAGTGAACAGCGAAAGAACAAAATACCAGACCGCCTTCATTGCTCTTCTACTCTTTCTCCCTTCCCAGCGTACTACCCTGCGAGCGTCTGCTCGAAGCACTCTTCGAAGACTCTGTCTCTCTCTCTCTCATTGGAGATGTTCCAGTTTCCGCCGCAACCTCCTCACCGCAGGCAATGTGTGCTTCGAGTGCGCGGTTGCATCGGCGCATTCTCAGAGCCGTCGATCGCTCTCGCTTTACCAAGTGGAACGCGCCCGGTTTTTGCTGCTACCTGTGCAACGCGGCCTTCACAATGTCAGGCTCCTTTTCTCCGCGACCGCGCGTACTACCACCGGCCCGGATCACGCGAGCTGATGCTAATCGCAGAGCGTCGCGAAGCGGACTGCTTAGCTTCGCTTTTGTCGCGAGAAGTATTTTCCTCAATTCGTTCTTCTCGCTTTTCTTTACTCTCCTTTGTAGCCTCGTGCGAAATCAGGGACGGCAGTGAAAGCCGTGATCTAGAAGACATTGAAATGCACAGCATAGCGCCCCTTACGGTGTGATCGCGCTTTCAAAGTTACTGCCCAAAACGTCTCGAACTTTCCCGTTGTCAGCATATGTCTCGCTATACCTAAAATTGGTTCACAGGAAGGGAAAGGCGCAGTAACTGTCACACTTGCTCTGTGGACACCCGAACCGCGCCGTAAGGGAAAGAGGAAGGAGGGAATGAAAGTGGATAGAGAGAAAGGGGAGCCGTAGTGGAGGGCTACGGAGTAATTTCGTCCACCTGGGGATCTTTAACGTGCGCTGACATCGCACAGCACACGACGCCTCTTCGTTTCGCCTCCATCGAAACGCAGCCGCCGTGGTCGGGTTCGAACCCGGGAACTCCGGCACAGTAGTCGGGCGTCTTACCACTGCACCACCCCGGCGGGGCCTCGCTATACCTGAGGCCTTCTCCTGAAGTTCGCAGCTTCGATATCAAAAAGTTTGCATTGATAATTATTACGAAGCTCTTGAAGTGAGCTCGACATGGAGAAACTCTCACGACCAGATTTGAGCGAATATTGTTTTTTTCCCTCGCTGGCCATTTAATAAACTGAGATTCCCTCGGAGTGGAGATACGGAAGGGAAAAGTGTTGGGAGAGGACAATCGAATGAACGTATGCATGTCCCACAAACGTCAAAGATGGAGTTCGGTTTTTACTCCATATAGAGGCAGTTTATGCCAGCGATGGGCAATTGTTTTTCCTTTGATGCTGTTTAGGAAGCCCGTACGTGTTTTGAGCACCACGACAATCGGGTAAACGTATGCACCGCATGAATATTTCCAGAATACGGGTGTGGTCCCGTCCCTCTTTTGTACACCTCGGCAAGGCTGGGGACCCTCACAGTTTACCACGCAGCTATACCTCGGAAGTTGAGCTAGAACTTATCCCACGTTCATCGAGATGAATACCATTCATTGCCGGGCCCTTTAGGAAGACATGCAAGATTGTACATGGGGCCAATGGGCCTCATATTTACAAGGCGTGTCATATGTGTCGCATGCTCCTTTTTAAACTCCGGCTTACGTTTTATCGCTCCTCACATCGCATTTTAGAATTGAGCAGCTTTTTCTTCCTACTGTTTAAAGAAAGTGCATAAGGACATACGCCGTCACTTAAAAACTTGATCGTCAGAAACATGGAACAGCTGTTATCAAAGACTGCGAGTCAAGGAGAGCCGTTTGTACCGCAGTCGGTACTCGAAAACATCATGGTGACTTTGAAAAATGTTCTTATTTCCTACAACTGGGACAGGCGATTCACTGAAAGCTGTTACTAGCTCAAAGTTGGCCCGAATGGACCGTCTGGTGGAAATGAAACGTGGTAAGCGCCTATGAACAAAAAGCAATATTTTCCTTTTCTACTTTAATTCCGCTAAAGTATACAAGGAAGACTCGGTGACGTGCTGCTTTGATTCGGTGACCTGCTGCTTTGACTTGGTGACGTGCTGCTTTGTGGTAAGCCCCCTAAATTATATATTTTTGAGGCGACTGGCAATTATTTTCCCTGCACAGGCGAAGATTCAAAATATTTCCTTTAATGTTTAAGTTCGTCTCGAGAGTACTTGGTAAAATGGCGAAAAGTTGGCGGTCAGATTAAGTGATCGCGTCATGCTCTTATTGGTAGTGGTAATTGTACGTTTTTACTGGAGCAGTAAGTGTCAAGCCAACGTTGTTATAAACGTATTATAGATGTCGATGAAATTTACAGAAACTGTGTAAGGGTTTCATTCAATGTGCATGACCAGGTAAGCCCTCGATCGCGAAGAAAACCAACGCGGACTCGCGTGTTTCAGTTTCTTGAAGTAAATATCTTGGCACCAGTGATAGCGGATGGTGAACGTGTGCGGTGACAATATTCACAGACAGTTCAGCCTCGCAGTAGTGATATAATAGCCTGCGGCTTCATGGCCGACTTCACGTGTACTGCTTGTTTAACACTAAAGGAGGCAAATAATCACTTGAAATGGAGCGTATTAAGCTTAACCTAATCTTTTTGTCTGACCACAGTAGGAAACAAAAGTAATTCATATAAGCAGAAGGCAAATTTGCGAGCATATTTAGCTACTCAAAACAAGATCTCCGATGTACGTAATATAGACATTACTATGAGAACGGACAAAAACTTCGGTAAGGGGAAAGGAAGAGACATTCCATCTCACTAGCACGTCAGTAGAGAAGTTACACAAGCGGTAACAAACAATTAGATAAATTTTATTTCTCTCTAAGATTACCGGCAGGCAAAATATTTTCCTACCAAAGAAACTACGACGCAATGTGAAACGTCTTGTAGAGATTGAAACTATCCACCTCCTCTCTTCAAAATTGTTTTATAATTAATTTTCAGATTTTGCTGAATACTGTACAGTTACCAACGAAGTTGGTTAGTTTCTCTCTTGAGGTCAGAAAAGTTGGAACTATTGAGCGCAGTGAAAACGGAATGAGCACCGATTGTTGCAACAGCATTGTGGAGAAAATTAATCTTCCCCGAGACATAATTCAAGTTTTGGTACCGAGGAATAGTATGCCCGGATCAAATCCAAAGATTGCATCGAGAGGAGGGTCGGGGGCGAAGGATCTCATTTAAAGCTTAATATCTGCCGCGGTATCGAATAATTTTGTTAAAATTCGTTTTTCTTGCTGTATATGCATGTGCCGCTTTTTTGGGCACTCCTTTTAGACAGATGTAGTTATATTTTCAGTAACTGTGTTTTTTCACTACAATAAATAGGCTCAATAAACCCATGACTGCCCCTAGCAGTGACGTTTGCCACATGCTTTGCATCATACCTGTCTACTCGGAGTCCATAGCTCTACTCTTCGCACTGCAACTCTCAAGGTTATTTTTCACTTGCGCATTTGATCTTGAGCCTCCGTAGAGAGCCTAGCGCGAGCGCTGCTGTCCACGACTATGCCCGTTTTTCGTCTTCCTCGTCTACAGCAATACTCAGGACCACTGAGTGATCATTCTGATCGTGGACACAGATACTCTCCCTTTTATAACACGTGAAAGGGCGGAAGATTTAGCAATTGTTTCGCTGGAACTTGGTTGCTCAGTCTCGCCATGGTGGAGGTGCGTGCAGATCCCTGTACGTCAACGCTTCAGCGCAGGCCTCCGGCTGAGTCTCATAATCATCGAGCCTATATAGCTTGCCCAGAAGCATCAGCAAAACGAAAGCGTGATCGAATGGAGACATAAGCTGAAGAGCATGAAGCTCTCAAGAGAAAAAACGCCAATATGAGCGTGTAACCACGTATAACAGATCTTACGCTCGGATAACTAGGTTTGACCGGAATGAACCTTCGAAGATCATTTCTGTATCGAGCTTTCCCATCACCTTAAAACTGCTCATGTACGCTCAGATTTTTTGTTACTTAGTGACGGCTACTGAGTCAGAAAAAAGCAATCAAATTATTTACTTTTTTTCTTGCTTAATTATTTCAGACATCGAGCTATTTCAGGTAGGTGTGGCTGTCCAACGCGGGAGGTAAGCGGCGTCGATAAACGTTTGCACGCAACGCAAATGCCACTCGTGATCTCGCTCATGGTTTTAAACATTCGCAGAGACTCTGGTAGGCTCAGTGGGGGCCCCACTGTTCTCACCCCTAACGTTTACAACAATAGTCACTGCCGTCCACCCACTGGTCCTGTTCGAGCTCATCTCTGAAATGTAATTTTAACGTCCGTAAAGCACTATAGGGGGTAGGAAAACACTTCAGGCGGGCGCTTCATAACGCAAAATAAAAGGTAGAAAGCACCTAGAGAAACGCTTTTAAGCTATTTTCTGGGTGTTAGCTGTCTGTTTATTGAGAGTAAAAGACGAGAGATAAAAAAAATTTCCGGTCCTAAATAGAATAATTCTTGCTTAAGAGTATTGCAAAATGCCACCTAAAAGGCGGCACGCGCTCTTAGATAAATGAACGAGGACTTTCATCGTGTGGATCGGTTAAATGAAGAGCGCAAGAGGGTAGAAGAAGAAGTTAGGTATAAACTGGCTGTCATACACGTGTTATTATCCTGTACCTTTGTCCTTCACTCCTCCTTGCAGAAAGGCCTTGATAACTGTCCCCTTGCAGCTGTATTCTTTATCAGGACCGTTTGGAATGCTTATCCCCTCTCAAAACACGCGTGTCAGCATCGAGCCTGCTCAACCGCGTCGTAAGGGAAGGGAGGAAGGTGGGAGTGAAAGTGGAAGGAGAGAAAGAGGAGCCGTAGTGGTAGGCTACGGAGCAATTTCGACCACCTGGCAATCTTTAACGTGCGCTGACATCGCACAGCAAGCGGAAGCCTCTTCGTTTCGCCTCCATCGAAACGCAGCCGCCGAGGTCGGGTTCGAACCCGGGTACTCCGGCACGGCAGTCGATGCAGTGGTAAGACGCCCGACTACTGTGCCGGAGTACCCGGGTTCGAACCCGACCTCGGCGGCTGCGTTTCGATGGAGGCGAAACGAAGAAGCTTCCGCGTGCTGTGCGATGTCAGCGCACGTTAAAGATTGCCAGGTGGTCGAAATTGCTCCGTAGCCCTCCACTACGGCTCCTCTTTCTCTCCTTCCACTTTCACTCCCACCTTCCTCCCTTGCCACACGGCGCGGTTGAGATGTCCACAGAAAACAAGTGAGACAGTTCGATCGCGCAGGCATAGTCAAGCAGCTTACACTCGTAGACGGACGTCTAGGACCGTCGTTGGAGAGCGCAACCTCAGTGCTCTGCCAAGAGCTTGCTCCGGCAGCTGATGTGGCTGCTCGCTTACTTTTGACAAAGGTGGTACGCAAACGAGAGTTCGCAAGGGGAGCCAAATAGGGTGGATATTAATGCTGTCGAGGTATTAAATGCAAACCTTAACTATGCTTTCCAATTGTTTTATTGACAACTGGCGCCAAACAATTTTTTTTTCCTGTTGTGTGACCGCACCTTTCCCTTCCTATAAATCAATCAGTTCTTTTTTTTTTTTTGCTTTAGGCGCTGACTCATCCTCTACATGCATTGTAGTTTTTCTTGCTGATGCCGCTTTTCATTTTCTTTTCCGGATTGGTTCCAAGCTCAGAAATTCATAGCGATGAAACATTTTCACTCCTTGCACTACATATTTCCGCTTACCCTGGCTGTTTTTTTTTTTTTTTTAACAAAAATTCTAGAGGGCACTTTGGACTAGTAAAATGCCATGAGGCGAAAGCCATTATAGCGTGGTAGATCGTAGCCCTCCACTACGACACTTCTATATTGAATTAGAATACTATTCTAGTTCACTATAAGCACCTCTATCTCCCTCTCTTCTTTCCCTCCCATCTTCCTTCCTTCCTTTACAGCGTATACATGTGTCCGCGGATAATTGTGAAAGGTACTGCGCCTTCTCAATCTTGTAAATCAATTTCAAACGGTGCCGATGCCTGCTGTACTGACGCCTCCTAGACATGTGGGTCGAGGAAGCGGCAAATGAAAGGCGCCGCACGGACTCCTGGATCGGACGCACGCCCGGCGCAGTCAGCTTCGTATATGCATAAATAGTCTGGTGACGTCATGACCTGTCGTGACGGTACATCATGCGATCCTTATCGAACACAATCAGCATTTTATTGAACGCATTAAAGTTCACTGGCGTTCTATAATTCGTTTACAGGAAAGGAAAGCCTCAGCATCTCACGATAGACAAGGAGAATTAGAAGAGCGTTTCACGATCCGGTGGTGGTAGAAAACATTTATATAGGATACAAATACAGGAGGTTATGCGTGAGCTGACTCTGAAGGGGCCAACCCTCACAAACACTAGGTGGAGGTCCCTAGTTCGGGACCCCAGTGGCGTCTGCCGCCGCTCGGACTCGCCCGACTAAGGCCCGTTGGGCCTTCAGGTCGGAACAGCCGAACAAGGTCACCTCCCAGTCCTCCCGGGTTGGGTTGGGGTGAGGGGGGATAGCCGGATTTGAGGGGCAGGCCCACACCATGTGGTAGATGTCCGAAGACACCACCCCACAGTGCGGGCAGCTGCCAGAGAAAGCAGGGTCGAAGTGTTTTAGAGCTGCCGGGCACAGCAGTGTGTTGGTATAGAGGCGGAGTAAGAGCCGCTCATCCGCCTTTGAAAGGCCTTTACATGGGCGGGGGTAAAGGCTGTGGCTAGATTGGTAGTAATTTACGATATCTTTGAATGTATAAGCCGGATTAGGATCAGCGTCCTGGTCGGAGGGGGAGGAGGAGGAAACTTCCCGGAGAGAGAGCGCGCGGGCGGCGGCGTCGGCAGCCTCGTTTCCAGCCAGCCTCTGATGAGCATGAGCCCAAATAATATATCGAGTAGCGGGGTCCCCAATGTAAGAGCTATGTTGAAGTATTCGGTAGGCTAGATAAGGGGTCCAGCCCTGTTCGACGTTCCGACAGGCCCCTCGCGAGTCGGAAATTATATATTTTGAGTCAGAGTGGGAAGCAGCCAATGCTATGGCGACCTCCTCCGCATGAGTTACGTTGCGGGCCCTGAAGCTAAGACCGTTGACTGTTTTCGCCTCGTGGACGACTGCGGCCGTGTACCACCCCCCATGGTGCGGGCCAGAGGCGTCCACATAAAAAACGCCGGGTTTATAACCATAATGGCGTGCCAGGGCTTCCGCCCGCGCCAGGCGTCTGCCATCATGGTCTTCGCGTGCCATTTTGGCGGGAAGAGGGCGTACGCGGAGGGCGCATCTACACGGCGTTGGAATGCGTGCCCGTTCTTCCATAAGTGTCGTATGTTTGATGTGGAGTCGGGCAAGAAGGCGGCGGCCCGACTGCGTCTGCGACAAACGCGTATATTGATTTGTGAGGTGCGCTTCCCTCAATTCCCTGAAGGTGTTCACCATTCCCAGCGCCATGAGGCGCTGGTTTGAGGTATTCACCGGAATATCGAGGGCCCGCTTAATGATTTTGCGGAGAATGACCTCGAGGGCATCCTCATCTTGCTTCCACAGGTGGAGATATGGAGTCGAATACAGGATTCGACTGGTTACGAAGGCGTTTACCAGCCGCAAGGCATCCTTGCTTCGTAACCCCCCGCGTTTATTGGAAACCCGGCGGACCATGCGGTCCACCTGGTCCCCCACCTTGCGGAGTTTAGCCAATGTGGTGTCTGGCTAGCGGTGTTGGTGAATGAAGAGTCCCAGTACTCGGACTTCTTGTGTTTCTGGAATTCGACCTGATTGAAGAGTAAGTTGAATTTTAGTAGTGCATTTGGGAGAGGGGCGGATGTGCACAAATTCCGATTTCTGTGGGGAGCATTGAAGGCCGCAGCGGCTAGCATAGCAGTCTACTATAGTCGCCGCCTGCTGCAGGCTGGCCTCAATGTCTCCAAGTGAGCCCTGTGTAGCCCACAGGGTGATGTCGTCGGCGTACAGAGCATGCTGCACGCCCTCGACAGCACCCAGCTGGGCCGGCAGGCGCATCATGGCCAAATTGAATAGCAGGGGAGAAAGCACTGCGCCTTGCGGCGTTCCCCTGGTACCTAGGGGGGCGTGGCGCTGAAAGAAATCTAACGCAATTCTCTCTGGATTATTTGTTTGGTGTAAAGAGAAAAACGTTGTACCGCGATCTGTGTGATATTGTCTTTCCAGAATCCTTGTACAGAGCCATATACAGTGGAATCTCTGGCACAGATGTATTAAAGGGTTAAGAAAATACAAGGGCCGCCAGAAGCTAAGACCTTTTTGTTTTTAAATTACATACCGGTACATTACCAGCAAAGAAGTTTTTGGCAGGAAGGGCTTTTTTTTTTTTTTTGTTACCGTGGGGAGCACATTGTTTAATCTCTAAGCGGCCGGAAACAACAGATCACGTTTTATTTTTACATTGTTGGGAAGGGGTATATTTTTGGGATGTATTACAACGGACAAATAAAGGACTTTCCACTACACTCCCACAGCATTTGATATTTAACCATAGAGAATGAGGATGGGGTCCATTTAGCGTAGTTATTTTTATGGGCCTCCACTGTATATGGCGCTCCAGAATGGAAGGCTATCACACTGACAGGGTTGCAAGACCTGCTCAAATTTATTTTCGAGAGAGTATGCACTGGTTTATTGCCATTGAAAAAGTGGCTACAGAACCTCATTTTTCGTTAAGTGATTGGCACTTGAGTTTAATGAAGTAACACACACTCAACCTTACCTGTTACGCGCATCTCGACACCACTACGCTCACAACTTGCTTCTTTTTCGCGCATGCATTAACTTGTTTAAAAATTGTTTCTTTCCTCCTACTATTCATACCTATCTGGTGGAAGGTCTCTTCGTCAATATTTCCGCTCTATATGTCTAGTACAAGATAATAAATATTGTGTTATTGCAACTTAGCGGTTGCAGAAATACGCTCCCCTGCTTGAACTCGTTGAGCAGGCGCAGTATTCACAAATAAACCAAGTAAGTAAACATGCAGAATGAACCGGAGTAGCAGCGGCATACAATGCTCTGATTATGTTCTTATCCGCTCTCTTAAACATTCTTGTTTTCGCTAGGTGACGCAAATGATATTTTCACTGTAGCTTTGGCATTTATGAAATGGTCATTATCGGTGCTGCGCAATCATAGCTTTCGTCTTCGGATTTCTCGCAATAATAAGTGACGTTTCTCCATCCTTCAGGACGTTTTACATACTGCGGCAAGGATATCAGCGCGATACAACACTTCAGAACAGCGGAAGGATACATTCTACTCGCTGCCTGGGCAGAAAAGCGAAGGCTCAAACGCAACGGCTATATATAGGTGCTCGCTTAGTCTGGTCATTGCGGACGATACCTAATAACCTTGCTGTAATTCAAGAACTCTTCCTTATTTGTTCTTGCTACTAAAGTAGTCATAGGAGACTAAACCTATGCAGCATTGCGAAGAAAACAATTCTAATTTTGCTATCTGCACTTCGAATATTTGCCGACAGGCCCACTATAATTTTGAAAACAAACCTGCTGTACAAACATGACATCATTTCATGACTCATCGTTATTTGATTCCGAATATTTGCTTATATGTTTTCAGATCTTGAAATGCTTAAAAAAAAAAGAGATTCAAGCTTTAAACAGAGCTTGAACAGGCTACATGCGAACCAATTTAGACTTGTGGACTTCTTTTAGCGGTACAAGTAACCTCTGGTCAGCTTGGTGCATTGAGCAGAGCGATGAATTGAAATTGTCTGGTATATGGTTACCTTTTCGTCTCATCACTACTGATTGCGATGGGATCTGTTGTGATGTTTTGAGCAATGGCGATGTATTGATTTCGGAATGTAAACTATGAAACAATTTCTGAACATCAAACATAAGGCACCTACATGCTACGCTGCACTCTTGCGTGGATGAAATGTCGTTGATATCGCCTGTACATGTCTATTCGTTACACTGATGAGTCCTGTCGACGTGTATTGCTTCGCTTAAATGTATGAAATAAAGATTACTGTCATTAGAATTGGTGTGTGGGCTGTAAACAACCTTCAATCAGACAATTTTCGGAGGGTTACTTTGTCGTATTTGGAAGAAACAAGATCGCATAGGCTAGAAAGGCAGAAAATGTGGTATTCGTGAGTGCGTTGTACATTTTTTTTCCTTCAGTAATCAATTTTTCGGCAGAAGTTATGTTACAAGGTATGAACGTGCCAGAGCGGCGCATGTGCTATGAGAGATGCAGCACTAGGAGGATTTGAAATAATCTAAAACGGAGTTCTTTCGCACGCTCAGGCATACAGAGAATTGGTGTTTTAGTGCTTGGTCTTCATTGCAATTCGGCTTCGTCATTGAAGTTTTCCAACTCATAGAGAAAAAGAAACGCAGCAAGGAAACATTTTTATATCTTCTTTTTTACTGGTTTGTTGCAGGGGAAAGAAATGACTAACAACGGAACCTCTTTGTTATGGGAGTGCCTACATAAGAGGATAGCAAAACGTACCGCTTTTGCCAAAAGTTACTATGCTGCATGTTTTGCTTCTCGCTTGCGTTCTAAAACCAGCACGTATTGCCAGAGGATCGCAACTTGTTGAGAAGTGAGGACAGGAACTCGCCTTTACTTTGCGCAGATTTACAGCTTCATATGTGGTACGAATTATCTGCTACCCGACTAAGAAGCAGAGCACGCAGCCTGGTTACTTTTGGCAAAGAGAGTACATTAGCATCTAGGCAGAGGTACAATCAAGGCCACAGGATACGGTTTAGCGATTTTACAGACGACAAGGCGCCACGTACGTTTGCGTTTTAAACACGGCAGCGTCCGTGCTTTGTAGAGTGAGTGAGTGCTCGCCTCGACTTGTTTGTTCCCCGTCTGACCCTTCAAGATAAATGTTAAATGGCCTCTTGTGCAAGCTAGCGATCTATTATTAACTTCGGCGATCGACAGCGGTAGTGGGGTCCATATCTCGTTTAACGGTACGCGGATTTGCGTACTATGTTTTAATTAATTTAAGTACTCTTCAGGATATTACGAAGCCCAAAATGCTATCTCATGTATTGCGGTTTCTTTTATAATTTTCCTTGGAGATTGCAATAGCTTTCTATTGCTCCTACCCTGAGAAATCTCAAAACAGTAGGAAATTCCTATAGAAACAATTTTCATGCCATTTCTGACAAGAGTGACAATTTGTTTGTTCCATATCAGCAGGAAAAGGCCAGTCTCACCTTTGTATCGTAGTCAAGGCAGCAGTATAATGTGGAAAAAAACTTCGTCCTTGAGCTTTATATGAAGCGTTATCGGCGAAAAAGGAGCAAATGCGCATCCCGGCGCTTTAGACAATTCTGTCACTGCATCAGGTTAGGGCACCGTACATAGCAGCACAGTTGGGTTCATTTTTAAACACTTCCTTTCCAATAACAGTTGAGGCCGAAGCTAGCGAGAATTTTCTGCCGTTCGCATAAGATAAGCAACATCGGCTATGGCTAAATTCTCTTCTCACGTTCCGTTCATTGGCAAGGATCTCTAATGGTCGTCTCGATACGGCAACAGGAACACACTGACATCGCGAGCCTCACAACCTAACCTACATCCGCTTCCGTCGTTTCCATTCCAACAGTCTGGTCACGACGATAACCACACTTTGAAAGACAGCACAGCTCGGAAAACAACCCTTATCTCCTTTCTCTTAGATCATTAAGAGAATATGAAAATGTAATTATAAGCTGCCCGAAGGGCCTAACAAAATAAGAAAATAAGCCCTACCATCACCGAAGTAAGTTCGTGATATTGGCATTCAAATGATTTCATTATAGGCTCCGACAGTATCAAGCGGCGGAGCTGCTGCTCCTTACAGGAAGCGCCATCTAGAGCAGCAAAATATAATGTTGACTGTCAGGTGCGTATGTGGTGCCTCGATTTGTGCCGCCTGCAGTGTTACCGCGTAATGCTCCCCCCCTTCCCCCCCCCCCCCTTCATTACCTCATGTCAACGGAATCGAAATAGGGTTTGTTTGGCGGGCTTCGGAGCTCAAGCATTCGTTCACTAATTCGACATGTTTTCGTTTGAACTAGTAATATAAAGTGTTCAATGTTTACCTTTTTTCATTCTTTAGACTCCTCCTCACATGGGCCTTGAGGGAAAGGAAGGCCGCTGACGCCGCCGCCCTCGCTCCCTCTCACCGGACATTTCCCTCCGACTCTGCCAATCAGGAACTCGGATTCACTCCGGCCTTATCTTTCAAAGATATTGCTTTGACTATCAACCTGGCCATGACCTTCATCGCCGCCCGTCTAAATTCCTCCCAAAGGCGGAGAAGCGGTTTCGACTCCGCCTTTACACTAATACTTTGCTGTGTCGGGCGTCTTTCATAGCCTGAGTCGCTTTGGGACGTTAAACCCCACAAACCAACCATCTCTCAAACACTTTGGCCCTTCACTCTCGGGAAGCTATCCGCACTCTGTGGATAAGCATTCCGACATCTACCACATGGTGTGAACCTGCCCATCCAACCCTGATATTTCTCCAACCCCAACCCTAACCAGGATGACTGGGAGGTGACCCTGCTCGACTGCTGTGAACTACAAACCCAAACTGACTTGGTTGAGTTGGTAGAACGCGCCCGGGAAGTGGCCGCGCCACTACTCCATCCCATACTAAGAACCACACCTAGTACTTGTAAGGACCAGTGCCTTAAGTGTCGGTACGATCATATAGCCATATAAAAACTCCTTTCGAGCGATTAAGAGCCTTTCACGACCACCACCTCCCTATGAAGTAGCCTCAACGGCTCGCCGCCAAAGGAGACGCGACTTCCTTGTAAAGTTGAGCTTGGATTCCCTATAGTGGAGTGAGCGGGGGCAGCAACTTAATGTGGCTGAAGCATTTTCAGTGGTCACCCTGGATCACTTTCAGAAATGACCACTACACTTTTCAACAATTTCCACTTTCTCTGGTGTGTCTTTTAATGAGAAAGCGTGCACTTCCTCGCAGGGAAGTGCGAAACGACGATATTAGATGGCGCCACAGTGTCTTGAATTTATTGTTTGAGCATAGCGGCACCACCAAGATACATAAAACAGAAAACATCATGCGCGAAACGGCTCAGAAAAATTGAACACCCAGAAAGCAGCATGCGGAAAATACAATGCAGAGACAAAACATCACAGAGAAAATGCAGCACGGCCTCAAAAGAGTGCACGAAAAAATTTCCTCACAGCAGCATAGCATGGTGCAACGCTGCTTGAAGAGGGCGCATGGCATAACAAGTGATAATGCAATCCCGTTTCTTGCTTACCTCGATCGACGTTTCTTTTTGCTTTGTTTTTTCATTGCGCAAGCAAAACCCGAGCAATTGAGAAATGATTTTGTTGAGACGTGCTCCGTGCTTTAAAGTTTAACTTTTGCTTTCGTGGCGTAAGCCTCTCCTTCGTGTACAGTTGGTGAGCCGATTTTAATTGGGAGGGTAGCGTGATTACGCATTCAATGAACGTCTCTAATACTTGGAATTGTTATGAAGGCTCATGCTTGCGCAATAACTGTAAACTCTAAGGCACTAAACGATACTTAGAGTGAGGCTGTAAAGTCGTATTTGCATAATCAGGCAAGCAACCATGTTTTGTGCAACATGCACAACAGAAAATGTGTCTTCATAAGTACTGTGCTTTGCAAGTCAGTTCAGTCGTTCAGTCGTGTTCGACTCTTCGTGACCCTATGGACCATATCACTCCACGCTTTCCGGTCTCTCACTATCTCCCTGACATCAAATAACTTCATCTGCAGCGCCTCGAGGATGCCATCTAACCATCGCGTTCGCTGCCTACCCCTTCTCCGGCGACCCTCAACCTTTCTCAACATCAAATCTTTCTCCAGCGACTCCTCTCTTCTCATCAGATGACCAAAGTAGCTGAGCTTTAACTTTAGAATTTGACCCTCCAATGAGCAGTCAGGGTTTATAGACGACAATATCGACTGATTTGATCCTCTGGTTAACCTAATGTAATATAACCCGAATTAGCCTAATCTAACATAAAAACGCAGTGCATTACATATTGCGTTTTACTGTTTATGGCCAAAAATATTTATTCATCCCGGCCTCTGTGCTCCTCAATACAGCATTAGACTGTTTTGTAGTCATTAGGGTTTGTCACAGCGCTGTTCTGTCGTCATGCTGTTTAATACTTATCCCTTCATGTGTGCTATGCAAACGCTTTTGTTTTGTTTTGTGCTGTTTTCTCTGTCCCCATCGGTACTTGCGGTTAAACTAAACCACTGCCTCTTGTGAAGGCATCGTGTATTTCTTTTAAAACTGACACGTACACATCATTAGCGTTCAGGCTTTCTTCAAGGCGCTTTATTGCAATAACTGGGCTTCGCATTGTTTTTCAATAATTGCTATGTGGCGGTAGAATAATCCTTCAGCCTAAGTACACGCTCGACGTCCAAGTCTCTGCTTTCCTTGTGATGACATCCATTGCACAACTGCGGTGCAGCACCACACCACGACGCCGTTGTCCCTCCGCGGTGGCATGTTAGGTCCCGCGGGCATGTTGCCTACAAGCCGCAATGGATGTGGCGTTGCTCCTCTGCGTGGTTTAGTGGCTGAAACAATGTGAATTACGTGGAACGATGCACCGGGTATTTTGTTTTGCTCGTTTCAGAAACGCCATGGCGGTTTGCAGTTTTATTAGCCCTTTGGGCCATGGGTGGTGCAGAAATGGCAATATTTGTTTTAGTGCCGAAATACTACTTAACGAGAGCAAACCAAATCACAAATGTTTTGGTGTCCCTGAGCCTCTGCCGTGCTTAAAGAAAGAAGAAACCGTCGAAACATACTTGAACCTAGGCATTTTTTAGGGAGGCTAGTATATACGGCAGTTCGTAGCTATCTCCAGAGCCGTTTAAAGCGGGCATTTTAATTATATTTTCTGGAGCTGTTCACTGGATATCATTGTCTTCAGCAAATTTTTATCATGTGTAATTGATCCAAACGTAGTAGTGTCTTTTGCCCTCTTATGGTATGTTATATGTGAAAGACGGTTTGTCTAACTGACTGGCGCGCCCATAAATTTTGCGTGAGCAACGCTCGAACTCACTTTCTACGATTCGAAAATCGAAATCAGAATATTGAGCTGTCCCAGGCATAAAACAGACATGGCCTAATTCCCTAAATTTGCGGGGGCCACAATAAAAAATAATGTGGTATTTCTGCAAGTGTGTATAGACAGTCAGAATCTGGAAGCTTTGCAATATGCTACGTTGGTAGGCGGAGACAAATCGTCGGTCAATTAGTTTGTAGCTGCCCACCATGTAAAACAAAATCTGCATTATGAGCAATGCAGTCGCTCCGAATTCACAGGCTGTCACGCCACGAAATGCACTTGCTGCACTAAACTCTTGCCGAGGTCATTTAGGTATTTTTATTGTGCGCGAATGAAATATTCTGATCACCGAAAGCGGTAGGAATATATTTTACTCCATATTCAGCGTAAAGACCGTTCACCAGGTTATTCTCGTTGGTATATCATCAGCCTGAAAGATGAGCGCCAAAATGCGCAGATAATTCTTTTCATTTGTGTCCAATCTTGATAGCATGATCAATGAAAAATCTTGCATATAGTTGGATCTCTCCTTGGTGACAACGATACGATGGCGTCTTGTTGATTCATGGCTGAAAACTCCTGATTTTTTAAGAATAAATTTTACCAAACAGTATAATTGTTTTCACAAAATTACATGACAGCAAAAATGAAAGAAAAGCTGAAAAGCAAAGAATGAATCTAATAAACGCGACTTTATATTCATGTAAAAACGGCAAATAAACCAATGCTGCTCTGCAAATTTCCCAAGGGGAAACATTAAGAAATCACCGATGTCCATCCTGCTTTTTACATTCCCAGAATTCTAGATTCCCGTCTTGCAGCATGTCAAAACCTTTTCTTTCAGTTTTATCTAATGCGCTTCAGAAGTAAGCCACGTGAGACTTGTGGAACGGGTATCCCTTCATTCAAACTGGGTTGGTATAGGTTGGTACTGTTATTTCTCATCAGGTGTTTATGAGACCCTACAGTGTCCCTTCTCTTAGGTGCATAATATCGATGTTTGCAAATTTATTAGTTCTCTTATGCGGTGAACATATTTTCTGACGATGCATGTTTATCTATTTAGGACGGCCAAACTATGAATCCTTGCCAAGACTAAATTTCTATCGACGTCTAAGTTGCTGTTACAGGAAACAAAAAAAAAAACGTTTCGCTCAGACCCTTTTAGTGCTGTTGGTAGATATGCCAACTTTCACTGTAGCCCGCAAACCATACCGTAAGCATGAATAGTGAGGATCGACTCCCTAGCTTACGCGGGTAGCGACAGAGAACCATTTATCTTGCGAACGAGTGCAGGCAGGCAGAAAACTAGGATTAGTACAGGACCTTCAAAGACGCCGTACTCGATGACCCTTCCTTTGTGGAGCTTAACCGAGGGGTTGAGCTGTTTAGCCATATGGGGTTAGCAAATGCGACATGCTAAATTACCAAAGCAAATCCGAAGGAACAAGGGCCACCTTCCTCCCTACCTTCGAATCTAATCATCTGCTACGGCCGCCCAGAGTTTGTGACGGCAATACATCGGAATCCATCTGGAAATAAGTCATCCCTAATATTAGCAAGTTATTAGGGGGATAACATTAGAAACCTCAACGTCGCGAAAATCAGTCGCCGTTCTTTGTCATAAAAATTGTTGTTTGGTCGGCGTGGCGTTTGACGTCATGACAAGATCCAGTGAGCATGTGCTGGTCGCATGACATGGCCGGCCAATATGGAGGGCTTGGCGTCAACTGAGAGCTGCTTTTGGTTTTCCAACTTGCATTGACAGTTTCAAGTATGAGGTTGGAGTGGGCGACACTCAATGGCACGTGTGTGCATTTTCATAAAAAAATGTATTCCAACGAAGAAAGCGACCACGGGCATATGACGCTGCAGACGTAGTGTCGGAAGAGAAGCGTACTTTAGTGATATAGCACTGTACACACGCAACGAATTTAAATTTGCCAGTCCTATATTGTTATGAGTTCAGAGTTCATATTTTTACAGTGGCATGTGTGGCATTCGTTGCTCGAAGGGTGAACTGTTCATCGCACACTGTTTTACTCAAGAAAGTCTCACCTACTTAGCAACAAACAAGTCATATGCGCTGCTAGGACAATATCCACTGTTGTGTTACGTGTGAGCCGAATAGCACGCGCTAACCAAGAACGTTTATTGAAAACTGTCTACTGCATCTCAGTGGAGCCAAACCAAAGAGCTAGTCCAAACATCCACCGCCCTGAAAGCAAATATAGAAAATATATTCAAAACCCAAACCGCAAAGTGATGTCTGAAATACAATGGACACTGTCTATTAATGTCCGTCTGTTCTTTCAGAACCGTTCCACAACCGTTTTAGGTTCACAAGTTCCACTTCAACAACGTTCGAATATTCTTCTCACTTTATTTCTTGAAGTGTTATATCACAATATCATCGTTCTAGGTCTTCCTACTACACAGTTTTTTTAATTTTTAGATTTATTAACACCATACCGAAAGCAGGTATGTGCGCGTCCTTAAATAAATTAATGTGCTCGAATTGTTGGCTGGCAGGCTATATTTAGGCGTCAGATGGCGCCACATATAGCATGTCTCTGCCCAAGTTGCCATTATAGCCATCTTTAAAATACCGTCTGCCATGTTGCGGTCACCACTAGAGGACTAAATTATGTGCACAAATTATGTGCAGGCGCTGATTGGTTGTGACGCGGTAGCAGTGCGCGCAGTTCGCGGGCACCTGGAGCCATCTGGCGCCTTCAAGGCGATCTGTGGGTGACGGGACCAAACAGTGCTTGTGCGGTGGTGGCGGGCGGACTCAAGGCACTCCAGTGATGCGAACGCTGTCGCGGCACACGGTTTGTTAATGGCTTTTAATGTTTGTATTCCCTTGTGTAGACACGGCTGAACTGGGCGGGTTCATGACGTAACCACGGGTAAAATATTTGTCAACAAGTACTGCTGCCGCTCGCAGCGGGGGCGACAGCCTTTTTTACGGCAGTCTACATTTTTACCCAGGAAGAAATGGACCGCACTATCCTTTATGGAAGAATTAGGTGAGACCGGACGAACAAGAGTACGGATGAATAGAACAATTTTGCTTAAATACAAACTTTCATAAAGGAAACGAAAATGATTCATCACGATCGAATTTTAAAAACGAAGAAGGGAGCATCTAATAGAAACGCTTTCAAAAGTATGACAGCTGATCTAAGTTCAGCTTTCTGGGCCATTAATTTGTTACGACGCCGCTCTGGGCTATCGTAAAATACTGTTTTGTTTATTTTTGTCGGAAAATTCTTAGCTTTCAACGGAGGGAAAACCGGTATTCTTAAATTGGTCATTCTTTCAGCCGAGCAATTAAGGCTGCCACAGGAACCCAAGTTGGCGCGTTTTTGAAAACAAAGAGCAAAAAATACAATTCTTCCGAGTGCGTACCTGCGAATATGTTTTTGGTTTGTGCAGTTTCACAATACGCAAAAAACTACGCTTAAAAAACCTTTCTGGAATATACGACCATTTCGTACGCATGGGTGAGGAGAAAGCACAGTTGTCTGCGTCTTCAACAACAGCAGAGCTTCTGCGATACAGGTCCGTCGATGACATCTTACAATACCCAGACTCAACCTGAAGCTGTTGAAGGGTGATATTTACTCCGGGATGATTTCGGCCGGAGCTTTAATTTAGGAGGAAAGGCGAGCGGCACTCATACCCTCATGCAACGCTGGACGACTGTCTACGATTGTACTTATTCCATCATCTGAAACATGAGAAATAGACTTCTAAAGCAAATGAGCATGCACACAGTGGAAAAGGATGATAAGTGAGCTAGACAGGCAAAAACGTTGCGGGTCTGAAAATGAATTAGTATTAAAAAGGTCTTTTTCAAAAGGCTGAATTAAAGTTTAGAACGGGCAGTTTGATGATACAAAGGGTAAGAGAACAGGTCTGTTCAGCAGATGTAGTGAGACCTGGGCCACGCGGGAGGAATGTCTAGGGGAGTAAGTAAGAGTGGTGTGAATTCGACAGGCATTCTCAGGTCATGAATTGCTGCTTATCAGTATCCTGAAGAGAACGTTATATAGCAGCTGCGTCCGACCTGTACTCACCGAATGGGTAGAAACGTTGAGGCTAACGAGAATGGTTGCACTTGACCAGACTTTTTACAACATGTGGCGCCCTCTGGGGAGTAGTTGAAAACTCTTCTGCTGCTGGCTGAAAGCGTCCTTGGGAGACGCAGCTGCCTGCGAAGTGGCGGTGTGCGTACTTCACAACTACCGCCATCTGTCGCATACGCTTGTCACGAAAATGAAACAATGCATGACCTCCGGGATCCGCTCCGGCTGCGCCGATCACGGAGGACCGAATCGCGCATGCGCAGCTTATAATTTCAACCAGTAGAGGCGCGCATGCGCAGAGCGGAATTCTGAAAAAGGCGGATTGAGGTCACCGCAGAAGTCTATCGAAAGGAAAGCGGTAGGTGTAACGTTAGATACAATAAGCGCGCAGAGCGGGCCAGGCAACGAACGCAAATTAAATACATCCTAGTTGCAATCAGGAAGAAACGCACTGGGGCAGGTCATGGATTGCAACGACAAGGTAAACGATGGCCGTTAAGGGTAACAAAGGAGATTCCAAGAGAATGCAAGCCTGGCAGATGGCGGCAAATGTTTAGGTGGGCGGATGAGTTTAGGAAATTTGCTGACGTCAGGAGAATGCTGGTGAAAAAAAAAATAAAGAGCGCTGCAGAATCTGCATTTGAGTAATGCGAAAGCACGGATGCCACTATTGGTTGCTCGGGGTTGCTTCTAGTTGCTTAATTCACTTCTTGTTTACCCATTTTATTCTTTGGTACTTTCAAATTGCGCTCCAATCCCTTCTTATGCCCTTATTTGGCTCAACTTCAGGCTGCGAGACGTCAGCTTATTTGACTAATTTAATTACCTATTTAGTATTTGATACATCTCAACGTCACCCTAACTGACTGACTTAACTATTTTACTATTTCATGCATCCAAATGTGGCGCGAAGCCATTGGCTCACGGTAGACAAGCGGAATTATGGAACAAAGTCTTCCTTTAGAGTTCTTTGCAGTATTTCCCAAAAGAGAATTGCGTCTTTGCAATTAATGAAACAGTGCTCAATTGTTTCAGGCACATCACAGAGACGGCAGTTTACGGAAGATACAAAAATATTTTTCCTATGGAGCCATGTGTTAACAGTTAGAGCTTCGGTGTGCAATTAGTACAGTCTGCGGTATTCGCTGTTACACAATCTGATTACAAACCATATGGCATGTTTTTTCTTATTGGACTCCATAGCTTGTGGAAGACACGGACGTTATATCGCAGCACTGAACCTGTTGTTCAACCTAGACTCCATTTTAGCAGAATGATACTGCAACTGAAGGACATTTATGATGCAAATGACTTTCAACCTGATTGGTTTACGCTGGTCACTGTGTTTCCCTTTGCCTGCGTTTTAGTTGTGTTTTCTGTTGTGCAGCTCACAAACAGCTCACTGCTTTGTATATGGTTTGTTTACATACCCCTTTCTGTACATAACCACGTGTATGACAGAAAAAAAAAAAAAACACAAGTGGAAATATGAAGAGCGCTTTACGACGCTTGGCTGGGGATCTAAGGGATGGAGGTTCAATTCCTGGTGGAGACTATTTCGCATTTGATACATCCAAATGTGGCGCCAAGTCCTTGCTCACGGTAGCCATGCGGAAATATGAAGAGCGTTTCACGACCTGGGGCGTGGCACAGTGGTAAAGCGCTCGATTCCTGGTAGAGACTATATTTTTTTTAATGATGAGGAGTCGCACACCTTTATAGCGTTGCTAGGCAACGCTGGCTGAGCTTGGCGAGGGAGCTGCGCAGCTGGCCTTGGCTTTGACGTCACGCGCATGCGCAGAACTAGGCTATGTGGAACTACACGAAGCTGCGGACCGACACGGGTAGTGAAGCTTTCGCTTCAAAAGAGTAATGTTAATTGCTGGGATATAGGGGAAGCCTGCATTGGGATGAGCCAGGCTTGGAATGATGATAGCTGCTCCTAGATGGCAAATACAAACAAGTTTGGTTAACGTTTCTAAATGACAGTTTCCACTTTTTCGAAAGGAAACTAGTCTGCTGTAGTATTTACCCTTCCCCAGCTAGCTTCTTGCCACACTGCCCTTCACGCTTCTGTTCCCTTGTTCGCGTTCAGTTTGTTGCTGACATTTTCGTAATGACCTGAAACAAGTAAGCGCGTGAAGTGGACTAATGCGTTCTACAAAGACGGGAGTTGTCCTTTCCGGCTTTCGGTGAGCTTCATTGCGATCTCTTTAATTTCTCACTGGTTAGCGTTTCGGAGGGGGGGGGGGGGGGTGTAAGTTAAGAAATAAATGACGCTCAATACTTCTATTTCGAAATCTGTGCAATTAATGCATTGTACGGAGTAACTTAAATGCTTTGTGCTAAATCCACTGCAGTACTGAATATGAAAAACGAAGCTTCGAGTTATCGAAACCCTCTACTTTATGTTTGTATTGAATCCTCGCATACCTAATGGCACGCGGAGAGGCGCATTATTAATTATTATTTTTGGGTGGCCTCACCATGCAACATGTATTTTCCAAAATTTTTAAATTCGTATTCTCTTCCGTCTGCAATTTCAAGACGCGCCAAAAAGGGAAGCGTTATACAAATGCTATCTTTAAATATTATCTCTTGATGCGCATCTTTTCACGCGCATAGCCATTGTACCTTCAAGTCTCCTAGAGGTGATAAGCGCCTGCTTGCATGCTTACCTAGAGTCAGGATCCATGGCTGAGACATTTGCAGCAGCGGTAAACACGTAGAAGTTTTGTGCAAGTTGTTTTCTTGAGCATGGAGAAAATACCTGTGCTTAAGAACTGTAGATGTTCTAGCATGTACCGTAATGTTATAGTACCGCAGTAAATATGTGAGGGCAATCATTACATTATATTGATACTCAATCGGCTTCGATAATGGATGTTTTCGGAAAAACCTAAGAAGTGATCGAATTAGTGAAGTTGTTTCTCTATAGCGGCTCGCAGGAAGAGGTTGATTGGAAGACGATTCTCGCCTTGAATTTTGTTTCGCCGATTTGAAGCTTGATGGTGCGTATTAGAAACAACGGAGCATATGGGACGGCAGGGAGCATGTTGCACTCTGGACGAGCGCGCTGGTTGTTGCTATAGTTTAAAGGCTTATAGCACATACATATACAACGCTAATGCTAGGCACCTTCTACTCCCTGGACACATAAAAATGCTATTAAAAGGCAACCATGCATGCGCACGCCCCCCCCCCCCCCCCCCCCCCACCCCAAGTTGCTGATGTTACTTTAGGTATATCACGGTAACGGGAAGTTTTGCGCAATTTGTTCCGGTGGTTGAAAGGGCGCTCTCCTGGCGCTGTTAATCGCGCAGCATAGGTCTAAACATATATTGCAGTTAACGGTGATGCAAAATATGTTGCTCATATAACTCACCATAACTACGCGAAGAGAACGGCCACGATGTACAATTAAATGCTGTTTCTCATTCCTTAGCCAACTGACGAACACTCGGTTCTTTCTGCATACTTCGAGACATCAGCACAGTGACGGCGGCTCTGTACTAAAACGACTGAAAGCCAGTACAAGCTAATTCTCACACATCCCGAATGGTATGCATCAATCCGCCATCAATCACGTCACATAAATGTTAACCGGCGAAATTAGCCAATCCCTCACTTTTCGATCTTTTTCAAGAGCACAGTTCCGGGAAACTGCTCACTACGCGGGCGTACTGGAACCTGTCTTTAAAGTGAAGAGCACGGCACCTTGCGGAACGCCGCCACGTTTCGCGGGCTCGCCTCGACGACGCGCGGCTGATAGAGGCTCGAGTGTGTGGTGTCCCTCCCTTTTATACGGCCCGCCTGGATATCCCCGAGAGTTAGCGCTGTGAAGCATATGCGCCGCTCGCACGCAGCGACCGAAGCGAGAAGAGAAAGCCGCGACCCGATGCAATCCCGAATAGTAATTTGGCACCTGTGCCATCCATCGGATAATATCGGTTGACGTCGCTCTCTCTTACCTCGCTCTATATTTTCTTAGAGAGGGCGAGGCCAGAGCGAGTGCTGAAAAAGAAAAGAGCAGGAGACAGTTTTCTTGTCTGTATACTTTGCGTATGTCACGTCCTTCTAAGGCATATATACAGTTGAACGCTTCTTTTTCTCCTGGATATGCATATTATCTTTGATCGGTAACGATGCGCACTTGCCGGATAGAAAAGTTTTGAAACGGGTTCGCCTGCAGTCACGATAGCGTGGTGTATTCCTGGCAGGTTTGGGCACGCCGGAGAACTTAAGTGAGCGATTAAAAAGAAAAAAACAACTGAAGAGGCGGCGAACAATACTAAGTCGAGTGAAAAGCTTTGCCCTCGGCATTTAATCGTGCTTCCATGAATAAAGCGCTCGGCGTCACTTCATCGATAAATTCAACCTGCGCTTCCTCTTTCACCCGCTTTAGTTATAGCCTTACACGTGTCGACGTACTTATTATTCCAGTTTCATCTTGTGAGGGCGCTACTAAGTGCAGGCTGAAATTTAATTCGGCGTTTTCCATTAGCGGACGATGGATGTGATGACATTCGTATGTGGGACGGGCTCTTTAGATTATTACAGGAAGCTGTTAGCGATACAGCGTAGTTAGGCGATCAAAACGTGCCCTCGGAATACTTTAGGCTGTCTATGCTTCATTGCGAAACCCTGGATACGGAAGAAAGAAAGAACAAAAAAGAAAGCGAGGCTACACACTAAGCGAAGAGGGGAAGGGGCAGGAAAGACTGGTTAATACCATGGCACATCGCATTCAAACCTCCGTCCTTTTCACTCCATCGAAAAATAACATAAAGGAGACCATCAATCAGTCAAACTTTTCTGTGATCGTGCGCAATATTCTCAAAATTTGAGAACATCATTGATCGTGCTTGTTCATTAAAATAAACTTTGTTTAAAGCCTTGTGTCGTATTAACAGCAGCTGTGTTATCAGTTTTATAGCTTGGATGATACTTATGCAGCATAGACATATACTGTTTAAGAATGGAGTTAAATCAAAGCCCAGCCAGTTTAGTTGTCAAAATCAAAAGGCTCAAAATAAAGACGATGATGTTTTTTTCTTTTTTTGCAAAGAGCATACATCGGTTACTGAATTATGTGATTACAAGCGATTTCACAAGGCACACGATTCTTGGATAGAGCGCGTTTAAAGATTGGAGAGGCGCTCATTCATACTCATTAAAATACAGTCGCAATACACGACTTTAACTGAAAGATCACACGAATCAATTAAAAACGCGTTTGGCCCAAAGACACGCAGGTGTTCATTGCATACCTTATTCGGAAGCATGTGCAGATCACTATGCAAAAGTTTAAAATGCAAGTCCATCGAAAAACCAAAACTTTCTTGAAATTTCTCTTTACGCGAAGTCCATCTCGTTATAAACAGTTATCATTGAAAACACGTGGCATTCTTTGATTTTCATTACATGTACTGTTTCAGTCACGTTCATGATTGACTCCACGTTTACAGTAGCTTTATGGGGTATTTAAAATTCGTGCACGAGGCCAATGGCTCACACATCGATCAATCCATAATTTCAGATCTCGGCGAACAACGCCAACAAAGGGTTTCCAAGCGATCGTGAATCTTAAGGTTGTCGCGTTCAAAGGTTATAGTAATATTAAGTGGTGAGATACGCGTACATATAGCTGAACTATTAAGAATAGTTAGCTTGGTCCTGAGAGCGAAATTCAGTTATATCTTTCCTGAAGCTGACGTTTTCAATTAAGTAACATGCATACACAGGTAATTTATTTAGTAAATAAAGAAAACAGCGGATTCCGCTTATGTATATGGGGCAATACGTAGTCCAGCCCTTATTTACATACAAGTGATGAAATATAGTGGAAACGAAATATAAGTAAAAAGTGAAAAATCTACATTGCTCTTCGAGAGAATACAGTACTCAAAGTGGTAAATAAATATTACACTAAAAACTCCCAAAAGTAACACTTGGAATGGAATGAACAGCAATAAAGATACGAAGAAAATTTGAAGCATGGATAACTAGCTAGTGTTATTAAATAAAATGAACTTCCTAACAGAATAACCATAAACTGCATGATCAGACATATAAAGTTACGGCTGCAGGAAGGTGATTCCAAACTTGAATTCATTTTCTCTCTTGTTGCAGCTGGCTATTTAATTATACTGTTTTGCTAGCCGTCGCTATTCTAAACGCCTGCTGTACAAAGGACAATACTGACCACATATTAAGATGAAGCCTTACTATATTGTGAGAGCTGTTGCTTCTAACTATGAACAGTCGATTGCGGCTTATTACTCCAGTGAAGAGTAAGCAAAATCAATTTTTCCTATTTGATTTACCAAAAAGGAAAACAACTCGTTTCGCGTAGTGATACATCGCATGGTTTTGCTAGTGTAAAAGTGAGGACGTTGACGGCGGGACGTCACAATGCCACTGCCTTGTCAGTCTGCAGACAGTTCCTGTAGGAAACATATCTCTATTAAAATACACTTCCGGATGCATTGAGAGTCACACAGACTAGTAATGATTTTGCATTATCACACGTAGGTCGTCCTGTCACTACCGAATTTTTTATGTTCAAGGGAGTTTGTATCAATTTGGGGGACATTACATGCATGGCGAAGCGACAGATTTGGCTCTCAAAGGTGCATTAGGGGAGCACCCGAAATTAATGTAATCCCTCTTAAGGCCCTGGCATCGGGGAACAAAATGCAGTGTTTACGGGGATGGAAGGTAAAATGAAAAAAAAAAAAAAAATTAAATGCTTATTTTTATTCCCCGTCAAAAAATAGTGCATGTGAACAATGTATCTTTGAAGTTACGTACTGAAATGAGCTACAGAAGTGGCCGAAAGTCCCACCAAACAAACATACCTTCTCCCTTTGAACAGGAAACGTGGCTCATAGTATAGACGGTTTTCTTTAAGTAATTTGTGTCTACGCCCCTTGTAAACATATTTCTGCCGTATTATTGATGGATTTGTTTTCTATCGTAGTTTTTATTCATTCCTGCAAACGACGCTTAAAGAGCTTCAAACAATGATTTCCAAGCTTTTTTAGCGAGCGTTCCAAGAAGCATGCACAATGCCATCGTGCATGTATATCCACTGCGCGCCAGCCTTGCAAGTTTGAAAATATCTACTTCTTTCGGCCAAGTAAAGACGTGGACCATGAAAATGGCTTCTACAATAATAAAAATAAGACAATGGACTAAGTCCTTGATGCGCTGTGCAAAACGCTGGGATTGTTTGCACTGTAACCCTAATCCGGATGGACCATCCTCCCGTAGCCAAAGGAGGGCCCCGCCGGGGTTGTGCAGTGGTAAGACGCCCGACTACTGTGCCGGAGTACCCGGGTTCCTTACCTACTCGGCACGCGGGGAACCCCCCAAGGCGCGGTACTTTCCCCGCTGCTCTTCAATTTGGCTATGATGCACCTGCCTGCCCAGCTCGATGGTGTCACTGGTGTGCAGCACGCCCTGTATGCCGATGACATCACCCTGTGGGCCACCCATGGCAGTATCGGGGACATTGAAACCAGCCTGCAAACAGCGGCGACAATAGTAGACCGCTACGCCCGCCGCTGTGGTCTTCATTGTTCCCCACAAAAATCAGAATTTGTGCACCTCCGCCCCTCGCGAAAGTGCACAACTCAAATCACTCTTTCTTTAGACAGTGGTCCCATACACGAAGCTGACGAGATACGGGTACTCGGACTCTACATACACAAACACAGACGGTCAGACACTACATTGGCCAAACTCCGTAAGGTGGGGGATCAGGTGGGCCGCATGGTCCGCCGGGTTTCAAACAAACGCGGGGGGTTGCGAAGTAAGGATGCCTTGCGGCTGGCAAGCGCCTTCGTGACCAGTCGGATTCTATATTCGACACCTTATCTCCACCTACGGAAACAAGAGGAGGATGCCCTTGAGGTTATCCTTCGCAAAATTGTCAAGCGTGCCCTGGACCTCCCCATCACTACTTCAAACAGCCGTCTTATGGCCCTTGGGGTGGTGAATACTTTCCGGGAGCTCCGGGAGGCGCACCTTACAAATCAGTACACGCGTTTGTCGCAAATGGAGTCGGGTCGCCGCCTTCTTGCTCGACTCCATATCCAACACACCACACTCATGGAAGACAGGTTTCGCATCCCAGAATTGTGGGGACGCGCCCTCTGCGTGCGACCTCTGCCAGCGAATATGTCACACGAAGATCATAATGGTCGGCGGTTGGCACGAGCGGAAGCCCTAGCCCGACATTATGGCAACAAAACAGGTGTATACTACGTGGACGCCTCCGGCCCTCACCACGGGGAATGGTACACGGCCGCTGTAGTTCACAACAGCAAAACAGTTAACGGTCTCACCTTCAGAGCTCAAAGTACAACACACGCACAAGAGGTGGCGATTGCTCTCGCGGCCTCTCATTCCGACTGAAAATACATAATTACCGACTCGCGAGGAGCCTGTCGGAACGTCAGATAAGGCTGGACTCCCTTACTAGCCTATAAAGTTTACTTAAATTGCATACGGGATACGGACCCCGCACACCGCTACCTTATATGGGCCCCTGCTCATCAGGGTTTAGCAGGAAACGAGGCAGCAGACGCAGCCGCCCGCGCGCTCTCTCACCGGGCTGTTTTCTCCTCCCTACCCGATCAGGAACCCGATTTTATTCCGGCCTACACCTTCAAAGATATCACGACGTACTATCAAATTTGTCATCGCCTTTATCCCAGCCCATGTAAAGGTGTCAAAAAGGTGGATGAGTGGCTCCTTCTCCGCCTTTTCACCAATACATTGCTGTGCCCGGCAGCCCTAAAACATTTTGACCCCTCCTTTAGTGGCAGCTGCACACACTGTGGAGCGGTGTCTTCTGACATCTATCACATGGTGTGGGCCTGCCCCTCCCACCCGGCTATTCCCCCTATCTCCAACCCAACTCGGGAGAACTGGGAGGCGGTCCTGCTCGGCTGCCACGACTTACAGGCCCAAAGCCTTAGTCGGACGTGCCCGAGCGGCGGCAACCGCCACTGGGGTCCCCAACTAGGGACCTCCACCTAGTGCTTGTAAGGATCGGTCCCTTATGGGCCGATCCAAACATACCTCCTGGCCCTTGTGTAAATAAATGTTCTTACCACCACCACCACCCGGGTTCGAAACCTACCTCGGCGGCTACGTTTCGATGGAGGTGAAACGAAGAGGCGTCCGTGTACTGTGCGATGTCAGCGCACGTTAAAGATCCCCAAGTAGTCGAAATTACTCCGCAGCCCTCCACTACGGCTCCCTTTTCTCTCTTTCCACTTTAACTCCCATCTTCCTCTCTTCCCTTACGGCGCGGTTGAGGTGTCCACGGAAAACAAGCGAGACAGTTACCGCGCCTTTCCCTTCCTATAAATGAATCAATCAGTATTTTTCTCCCAAAAGAGGCTTCCGGATCCCGGCACAATAATAAGAAACAATGCAAGCAAAGCCCTGACAAGAAGGCAGAAAAAGGTTTTCCTAATAAATGAGCAAGTTGAAGGCGAAGAATATTCCCAAGGTCCCTTTGAGTGTCATAAAAAGCAAGAACAACACGAACGCAATTTATGAAAAACGCAGTTTTAGTACCTATTTGAAACATTTTCTCACCAAATATAAAAGAAATAAAACGAAACTCTCAGGACACTTATACGTATGCCCGCTGCATCGAACTAGAGAAATCCGAAAGCGCCTAAAAGTCATTTTTAATATTGCTGCGAGCCTTTCAAATCTTTATTTTGTTGTTTTGATCGACGCCGGCATGCGCCCTTATCATTGTGACGGTAGCGAATGGAACGATCTTGTGCTCTTTGCTTGTACATGCTTAGGGTCGCGCTAGGCGGCGTTATCATTTTCTTTGCAGACCGAGATTGGGAGGGGGGGGGGGGGGGGGGGGCATGAGATTTTTCTCGAAAGTTTGCGGGCAAGCACAGCTGCTTCCGTATTATTCCAGGCTTTTTTTTTTTTCAGTACCATTTAGCAGGTTTATCTCGATGTTTCTGCGCTGACTTTAAATTGATCGCTGCCGAATGCAACGGACATTCTCTGATCGAGGACCAGCGAGCACGTTTGCTGCTATCGCGGCCGCGGAGTTGCTTAGTTCTCTAGCCGGCGCAAGTCAACCCAGCTTAGAATTTACTCCAGTACTGAAGGCCTGTCTGTTCGTTTGTCGTCTACAGCATAGTCACCACTGCATGACAATATATATTTATTTATCTCACTCAAGAAGTTCTGATAAATAGAATGTCAAGGCTAAAACTTTTTATTTCATGCAAGAACTGCGTTTGCATATTAATTCTAGTTCATTGATGCAACGAATAATAAAGAACATTGCTGTGTAACTTGTGTTGTTCTGGCGGCAGACGTGTTTGTAAACGTTTCTTTTTCATTACGTGGCTTTACAAAATTTAATAATTTGTTTACCGAGAATATGCTTAGTTAGCAGTTTTCAACACAACTTGGTGTGCGTGGTGCCAACTTCATAAATAACTGAACCAACTTTCAAGTTTCTCGTCTTAACGCAAATTGAGAAACGCTTAAGCATCACACCCAAATCTCATCATCATCCTCCGGACTACATACCCACTGCAGTTCGAAGGCTTCTCCCACTTTCCTCCAGTTAAAGAGGTACTGGGCTAGCTGCATCCTTTTGACAGCAGCAAATTTCTTAACCTCATCCACCCAACTAATTTTCTGCCGCCTCCTGCTACGCTTTCCTTCCCTTGGAATACAATAGGTCACTCTCAGTGACCGTGGGTTGCATTCTATTAGTACTATATGCCCTGCCCATGGCCATTTCTTCTTCCTAATTTCAACTAGAATGTCAGCAACTCAAGTTACTGACACCCAAACCTCACGTGGTACCCCCCCCCCCCCCCTTTTCCCCCTTTCACCCTTTTACATCTCGCTTGCATCGACAACACTTCGTGGCGGCCGACATAGATCCCAGAACTTTGAGATGAGCATTTAAACTTTACAGTCGCTGAGTAAATGCAGTGGAGTTCAGCGAAATCAAAGTTACATATTTTTTGAACTTGTTCAAAGTAATACTGCGCTTTTTTAACCCGCCAGCTGGTTCTGAAAACAAAACACACAGTGCCAGAGAAGGTAACGCACAACTGCGCCTGGTTCATTCCCTCGTTGAATTATCACGCTCACGCTCCAATGGTCCGTTCAGTTATGCTGGGGCAAATATACTATGCATTTGTTCAAACCTATGTTCTTTATTGGTCGAAAGAAAACTTATGCAATTCAGACCCGCCACGGTGGCGCAGTGGTTAGGGCGCCCGTCTGCTGTACCCAAGAATACGCGACCGAATCCCCTCTGCGACGGCCGTATTTAGATGGACTCGAAAAGCAAGGCGCCCGTGTGATATGCGACGTCAGTGTACGTTACCGAACCGCAGGTGGTGAAAGTTTTGGAGCCCTCCAGTACAGTATTACTAACAGCCTGAGTCATTTTCGGGCGGTAAACCATATAAAACCAAATCCAACCTATGAATTTCTCCTGTCATGCCTTCTATTGCAGGCATCCCATCATTTGATTCTAGTTCCTGCCGTTTGGTTTTATAACGACAGGTTTTAACAACGTACATCTTCGTCTTTAGTTTGGTTGCGTCTAAAGTTGTGCGTGTACAGAGCAGCTTCGATAAAATAGTCTTATGATATCCATGTTGAGCGCTTTAGAGAGAGCAGGGACGTTTGCGATTTGGCTTCCACATGTTGGCTCACAAGGGCTGTTTCTTTAAGTTCGACATTATGGAATTTACCATCCAAATCTATTGACAGACATAACTTGGAGATGAGGTAGCACTCGGTCCTACACCATGTTCTATTTTCGGAATTAAGGAAGAGCCGTTTGTGGAAAGGGGTGGACCTTGGGATATAAGAGGTTTAATAGTTTGTTAAGAAAAAGAAATAAATGTGAAAAAAAGTTTACGAATGTGAGACCAGCAGCGCATGATGTAGAAGAACACATATGAACGTAGCGAAATAAAAACCTGCAGGTAGAGACGATAGGAAGTACTGAAGCACCAGGTTAATTGTTAGATACCTTCGGATGTGACTGAATATGGCTCTTGAATAGCTTTAATGAAGGCGAAAGCCTTTTTATGGTCATGGGTGTGGGCAGAGTGTCCATCCGCAGAGGGTGCCACATCATCCTTATCGCAAAATGATGTGATTTATGAGCAAACGAATGGTTGTATGAGTTAGAGGACTCATGTTCAAAACTTCGTTGATTTGGAGTAATTAGTTAAATAATTAGAGCCAAACAGTCAATTTGTCATTAAAATAGCCAACAGCGTCTATATAGTGTGCAGACGTAAAAACACCGACGGGCTTCAGAATTGTGGAAACATCAAAATTGCGCAGAAAACAACGCGCCAAATCTTTCCAAACCTTGAATGTCAGGCCAAGCCATTGCGCTATAACATCGAAAATAGTCACACAGGAGCAAAAAGGGGAAACAGCAGTAAACTGGAAAAATAAGTACATAAGTAAAAAACAACAACAAAGAAAGGTAAAAAGAGTAAAAAATCAAACTAGAAAAAAAGGAACCAAAGTAAAATAGAAAAAAAATGAGAGAAAACAAAGCAAGTGAGTGAAAAAACGGCCAATGAGTGCAAGGAGTCGCAGGAAAGGCTTTCGCCTTACCGCACTTTAGAGAGATTTATGTGCCACCAAGGAATGTTTTTTTACCTTGAACACGCTAAAGAGTCCTGCAACATAATTTGAGTACATTGTTCTGCTTGTTTGTTTCAATCGTCGAGTTTGGGCGATGTTATTACCATCGGTCGTAACGCGCATATTTCGGTATTTTTCATTTTACTTTACACCACAAGCAAAATCATGGTGCTGACGGTATCGGCACACAGTGGCGGTTCTTTGCAGCAGATATGACTTCTACGGGCGCGCATTTCACGATTGAATAAACAGAAAATGTACTGCAAATTTTCTTCATTACGAAAAATTTGTGATGTCGCATTGTTCTATTTTATGTCAATTCAATGAGTTCGACATGTTTGATTTACACAAAGGCAGTGGAGAACAAGTGACTCAAAAAGCACCAACAGAGGCGCTGGTTACTGCTTTGCTTTAAAGACTTTCACGACCTATACACGTGGATAGCTAACTGTGGCTATGCAGCCAAGGTTAGGCAGGAAAGAAATCAACGAACTCGACACTCATTCCTTGTTATTGTAGGATGCTTGCGGATAGAGAGAAAGGTGCGGTAAAGGAGCGGGCTCACGAGAAAATCACATTAGTTGGGAGTGCATGGTGACAAAAGAACGTTTCTACCTCTTGGTATCTTCGTTTCTCCTCCTATTTCTGCGAGGCACCTACGGGGTTTTATGCTTGGAAGAGAGATAGTCAGAATTAGCAAAAACGTGATACAGCGAACAGGAAACCATGAGAAACCATCTTCCACGACGTTGTAGTGACGTGCTCATGCAGGCTGCTTCGATTGGTTCTGAACATGTCGCTATTACGTGAGTGAAATCGGAAAGCGAAAGATTGGGAAAATTGAGCTGAGGGTAATTTTTCGTTTGCTGCATATTTAAAATTCATTACTCAATAACTCCTGTTCTAGTGCAACGATTCGTTTAATTCTCTTTGATCCGTCATCTGCATGACATTAACAATTCATTTAAAGCATAGCGGACAAGCGTTGCAGTTCAGTTCAGTCGTTCAGTCATGTCCGACTTTTCGTGACCCTATCGACCATGTCACGCCACGCTTTCCCGTCTCTCACTATCTTCCTAACATCACATAACTTCATCTGCAGTGCCTCGAGGATGCCATCCAACCATCGCGTTCGCTGCCTACCCTTTCTTCGGTGACCCTCAACCTTTCCCAACATCAAATCTTTCTCCAGCGACTCCTCTCTTCTCATCAGATGACCAAAGTAGCAGAGCTTTAACTTTAGAATTTGACCCTCTAATGAGCAGTCAGGGTTTATGGTCGACAATATCGACTGATTTGATCTTCTGGCCGTCCAAGGACCCTTTAATGCTGGTCTTCGAGAAGGGCTTGGAATCAAACAAAAGTTATTAAACAATCAAGATTAAGACACAAAATAACTTAGAGGTTCCCGTTTGCTTCATTTTGCAATGCTTATTCTTAATTGGTCGGTAGGATGCAGTCCATTTTTCTGAATGTGTGTCTCGCTTCGAGGACACTTCTGTCAGCTTGTTAGCTGGGCTATATCAATACGATAATGCCCTCTTGTTCTGCCCATATCGGGTTCGTGGAATTCTATAGCTTTTACTTTAGATATGAAGCTGTCGTCTTTGCCCGCTGATGCAAAATGAGCCCGCTTATGAACAGTATTGTCGCAAGCCAGCAAAGCAACTCTGACCCTATCCCTTTTTTCGTTTTTGCACACAATGGCCTTTTGCATATCGCTTGCGTGTAATTTATACGTTATGTCTGTAAAATCCTTGGCATATTGAGTAGGCTCGATCTACGACATAGCATACTATTTGAGAAATACAGCTTCTGGAGCTGTTCCATTAGTTTAGGCGAGTGCTTAGGTTCGTATCGCACCTCCAATTTAGATACAGGTTGATAGTTTTTTTTTCAGTAACCGAGGACCAAGACGGATGACAGGTGTGGCCGATAGTACTGTCACTCAGCACTCATCCATATGGACACAGTTATATAGATTTCATTCCCCCTTACCTCTTCCCATGAGCCTTTACGGCTGGCGTGAAATACTATGGCTTTATTGGCGATCAAAAATAAGTTATTTGCCTCACATGCAGTTTAGTGCAAAGGTAGAATATGTGCTTATGCTACCAAGGGTATCTATTTTCTGAGGAATTAGTATAGGTATTCGGATGAAGTGCTTCACGTCTTCTTGCCTTCCACTACGTGGTACAGGACTGTAAATATTCAAAAATGGCAAGATGACACAATCTGCAATGAAATAAGAGAGTGACCGAGTGGTTTCAGAACAGAGCAGAGCAGTGACTGGGAGCTGTCCAAAATTACTTGCAATGCATCTCAAATCAGTAATGAATAATCGACCAAAACGATGAACTATAGCAAAAGCACTTGCTTTTTATTTCGAGTTTTTCTGTTTCCTTCCAGAAACTGTCACTATGTTACAGCTACTGCTTTGCGTGACAAACTGCACTGCCTTAGGATGCGTGAGCTTGCGATTCCGGCGCGAACTTGTTTTCCAAAAGCCAAAAAACGTTTTCGCGCGCATATATCTCTCTACAGATTCGAAAGTCGCAACGCCACGAGAAAGACTACGGTTAATGGGGTCCCCGATCTTCTTGGCCGTCGTATACTGTGACGACCTTGCTCTTGCTTAGCCCGCCGAAAGCAGGGCGCTCATGTGAGTGGCTTATCTCAATTAAACTAAGCTAATGCAGCGTTGCGCACGCTAGCGCGCACGCTCATTGCTCGTTGAACTACGCCGTTGCCTAACGCGCCTCGCTTTTTTTACGATGCGCTCTTTTGCGATAAACAGCAGATCGAACAGGATTTTCAAACAACTAACGCAACCATTGCCGCATCCCGTTGCTTCACGTTATCCTCTCTATAAGCCATAGCTGGAGCCATAAAGTATGGGCGGAACTGGCGAGACAAGCGTGTGTATTGTGCACGCATGCGCCTTCGCTTTGCCTGGCCGGGTGATCTGGGGCCTGGAAACGACATCTGATTAAAATATCGCGACAATCTTTCTGCGTGCTGCCTTTTGTTGCTCTTCTCATTTTAGTTTATTTAGTCGATTTGGAAGATCCTCCCCTGATCACCGAGGACGCACGAGGAATGAACAATCGCAGGTCGTCCTGGGACTGCGGTGAGGTAAACTCGTTGGTAGGGAGCGCGCATCCATCAGATGAGAATGAAACCACTGCCGGCCGACTTGAGATGAAAAAGAAGAAAACGGTTTCAGGGACAGCGGGCATCTATACGACACATGAGGCGATCTACGTGTGCGAGGAGCGGTCGTAGTGGAGCGCTTTGACGCACCCAAAGAGACTAGGAAGTTAAGGTTTTCTCGGTTTCATTTTGTTTTTCAGGTAGGGCGCTGGTCCGAACTGCGGAAAAACAGCAAATTTTTAAATACATTCTAGTTATCACCTGGACAAAACCCTGTCTAATGTATTTGTATAGTGTCATTCTAGTCAACACATTTAGAAGAATATGTGTTGTTCGTTAAGTCGCGATATCAAGCGTCATGACCAGACTAACGTTAAAACTATTCAAGAAAGGAAATAGACATGAGTGTCTCGTGCAGCATCCCCACAATCTCATTCAGCCCTTTTTTTGTGTGTTCCTCTGAAACGAAAGACAGCATCGTCACTATAACGTAAATGCAAATATATATATATATATGCCATCGTATCAACATGTGTATAGGTAGTAGTAGTGAACGTTTTCAGTAGTTTTGGCGCCGAGAGAACACTCGTCATTGTCTTCAGTACTCAAACTTTTAACCTCTTCGTGGGGCTTCAGAAGTTTGCAGCCCTGCTTCAACAAAGCCGTTAATGATAATATATGACAGGCTTCATTAACCATTATTCCACCAACCTATTACTCTTTTGCGTGTAGGCTGAGTGTTCACAATATTATGGGGAGGGAGAACAGTACAACGCAATCACAATTTTTTTGTATAGTTGTGTTGTTTATTTTACGCTGTATTGGGAAATATTGAACAATATACTGCATTATCCTTGCCTATGGGTAGTCCGCAAGAGAGAACATCACAAAGTGTTAACAAGAATGATCCGCTAACTATATAGCCGAAATTATGGCATGCGTTGTCGCCCCTCACTTTTGTTTTCTTTCTTTCCTTCCTTTTCCCTTTGGAAAACACAATTGATAATCTCCAACAGAGAAGCCGAAGTAATGCTCGAAAAGTGCCTGCACCAATTGAAGAACAGATAGCTATGAGCAAGGAAGTTCAAAATATTACCTGCTCGTGAGTTAAAGCATTGTGCTAGCTTAGTTGAGGATTCGACGGAAACCCGTCTGGCTAGGGAAATTCAACCTATTGAAGAAAACTTCTAACGCTCTAGCAGAGCACAATCAAGACGCGGGCCACCTGATTGACTGGGATTCCGCTTGTATACCTGAAAGAGAAAGACTGTTATCTACCCGCGTACCCAAAAAATAATCACACATCCAAATGACAAGCTAAAGCGAGATGTACACATGCGCTTTGTACCCAACACTTTAACTTCATAACCACCGGTTCATCTCGTTTCATCTTCATTGTGAACAAGCCACCCGTAGCGGTGACGAAACGTCAATGTGTTTAAGTTTTTTTTTTTTCCTCTGTGAGTTCGGCGAGTGCTGTTTTCTGCAATATATTGTGCCAGCTTACTCCATACAAGTGGCTGCAGAAAAGTGATGTCGGCTTGGCACGAGTCTGTGTTTGCGCCACGTGCTGCTTATTCCAGAGCGTACAAAAAAAAAAAAAACAAAAAAAAAGAGACGCTCAAGCATTTCTTGATTTCGTCGCGTCTTGCTTTTCGTTTACACGCAATGTTTTCTTCTTCATGCTTTTAAATATTCATTCTCGCGCTGCACTCGACAATCCAAGTTCGGTATAAATTAGAAAAGACGCGATCCCGCAATGTGTCATCTGACATGCCTAGTATAAGAGTAGGAATATCCTACAGTGTTCAGCAACACTTAAGTACACATCAAAGTTGCGCTCGCGTTTGGCAGGGTCAATACCTTATGTTAATTATATAGAACGTTGTTAATAATTCAAGATTTCTTCTCAGAATATTTGGAGCTAAGTTTGGAATCACAAGCATGGCTCCAGTCTTTCTGGCATTTTTTTGGGGTGTTTTTATTCACAACATGTCAATTTGATAACAACAATATTGAGTCATTACGCCGTGTCAGAGAAACTGCCGAAGAGCAGAGAACAGTCCACCCAATAGGCTACTTCCGGCAACTATAAGATGTTATAAGAAAGTTTAGGAAGTATTCTGCACTCTTGCCATTTGCCAAAATAGCAACAATGACTAAATTGCTTCACCCAGATTCTCTGGGTTTTTATCTCTTAATTGTCGAGGTAGTTTGTATGCTAGATCTGGCGTGTGCACATATACAGAACTTGAAAAATTCTCGTACAAAGTTAAAAACTGAGCGAAAGAGACGAGACAAATAAAGAGACGCGAACATAGACACACAGAGCGCTCTATGTGTGCGTTTTCGTCTCTTTTTATTATTCCAGTCTTTTTCGCGCAATTTTTAGTTTTCTGAAAGTATATGAACCGACTAGCCCAAATTCATGTCTTACTTAAAGGTTTCTCGCTGTCCGGGGAATGATTATGTGCGGTTCGTTAGAGCCCACTACAGGTCTGCTGCGACATGACCTCAATACAACCCGGATTAATCTCGTAACCACGATGGGATTTCATTCTCCGTACATTCCAAGGATGGGCTTAGGTTCTCTAAAATTTCATCGTCGCCAACGCTGAGCGCGTTAGTCTGGCAAACTTGATAACCGATTGGGTTTACGTCACACTTCCGAAAAAGGTTACTTATTTTTTATCTATTTGTACTGCTCTTATTTCAACTACTCTATTATTCGTTGCTACATAGAATCGCCCTGTTGCAAACACAAAAACATGTCATTCTATAGTGTGGCGTTTGCAGGAAAATGTGCCGATATATCGAATAACTGTATCTTACAAACGTTTAAGTGCGTTATATATTCTCCGTGTGTTCCTTTCTTTGAGCCTGGTAATTTCTTTAGCTTCTGACAAGCTGACCCTGGATTTGTGTGTTCGTACGCGTGTGCGTGCATGCGAGCATGTGTTTGTGCGTGTTTCTGGGTGTGTGTGTGTGTGCGACAGAGAAAGAGAGAGAGAAAGAGAAAAACCGTAACCTTTTCTTACCAGCGACTTGTTTTGATCTAGGCACAGTGAATATATTTTAAATTTGCTAATTATGATTATCTCTCTCACGTGATCGACTTCTCATGAAACTCAGCCCTATTAATTCTGATAACAATATTCTAGGTTGAATTAGCGATTGGTTACTTCTCTATCACTACGTTTATTTCCGGTGTACCGCTTTAGCCAGAATGAAGCAAGAAATGTGTGTTCATTTCTAATCCCTAAATTGGCAACCTTGCAGCAAAAAAATTCCAAAATTCTCGAATGGTGAAGACATGGGTTCGTCTTACATTTCACGACCTGAGGGCTTTAGGGTCATCACAAGGGCTATACTGCCCAGCTGAGAAGCAAACCCACCGCTTGATTTCATTTGGCATAGGCGACTCTTGAATTGTTTGTTTTGCATATTCTTTTGTTTCTGACTAATAGCAATGATCTTCCGAATATTGGAAAGCCCAGTATGAAACACTTTCAAATGTATGCGTTGTACATCACATAAACAGAAGACCGAAATCGCGAACCTAGATCAATGCCTTTTCTCTTAACCCTACCTTTCCCGAAACTTTGAAGAATGTCGTCACTCATTTTATGGGCACTTTTTATCTATATTAAATTCTTGTCTCGAGGGTGCAGATAAATCAGTAGAAAAAGTGAATATGGCTATTGCATTTTTTTAGGCGAGCTATACATGTAATAACACAGGGACATAAACAATTCACTTTAGCCTCCAGCACTTGTGCCACAGGTGTGAGCCATCATTCTTGGAACAAAAAAGAAAAACGCTCCTTAAAGAAATTGTTGAAAAAGAAACATTTTATCATTGCTTATTCTCTTGGACCATTTTCATGCCGAGTTTCTTTATTTCCTTTGGTATATACCCGCTGGCCCTTACATTTCTCGGTGCTGGATACAGTGATTAGACTGCCAAAACAAGCTAAAGCTTTTTGGCTATAATTAGACCCCCTGTTGCATTGCATTTCAGAACATTTGAGACAAAGCAATAGAAAGTGAATTTTTCAGTATAGTAAAAACGAATAAGCATTATGACTTTATTGGTCAGTGGTACAATTTGGTGCAGAACAGTAAACCACGGAGATGCACAAAAGCCGTCTATAAGAGTTACTATCCTCATACGAATCTCGCCTGTCATAATGACAATCATTCGTGAAGCGACAATGGTGGCGCAGCGTGTGTGGTACCGATTCATTACAAAGCACGTGTACCCCTGACTACACACATTTACTGCACCAAAGGTTGCCCTGAGCGTGCCACATAACTAAACATCCTGAAATAACTCTACATGGCGTCGAACAGCAGTCGTAGCTTGCAACAGCACGGTACAAGAGACGTACGCAGCAGTTTTCGTGTACTGCTCATATATAGTCGCTTAGAAGATAAAAATATCTAGGGTGACGTGATTATAACGCACAATAGTGGACTAATTTCACAGATAATATTGTTAATGAAACCGTGCGTTCTTACTTGAACCTCGGTGGGCTTCTGCAGGAATGCAAGCTTTAATATCAACTGCACAATAGATATCCATATATTATATCCAGGCTTTCTTTTTCTGGATGCTTTACGGATTTTTGTTTCTTACGTTAATTTCCTTGAAAGCTCCTCTGAATAACACGGGTATAGCCCATCTTTCAAACTTAGCCTATATATCTTGCGCACGCTTTTGCCACGTCTTGAATGCCAACAATAAAAAGTTGATTAAAGTACAAAGCTATTTCAATAAAGAAACGAAGATTCAAGGAGGGGTTAATTTACTATCTGAGATCCACTAATTATATAGATAATGTGCATAAGCAATAATTTCTTTCTAATTTAAGTATATAGATAATTCGCATAAGTTAGTAATTTCTTTCTAATTAACACAGGCCAGTGCTCAGTGCAAAGGTAGAGTTAAAACCTTTGAGCAACATGACTACGTATAATGTTTAAGCGAAGGAAAATTAGTTTGAAAAGTCCTGCAGATCGAGAAAATACGGCATTTTTCCACGGATGCGCATCAAGCTTGTTGCAAATACTACGAACGTTGATGACGTATCGAATCGACTACGGCGCTGAATTAAAATGACGTGAGCTGTTGCGTTATGTCGTGCACGACCGTTTTTTTTTTCGCCACTTGATGAAAGGCATGGGATAATTCACTGCCGATTGCATGGTCGCGATTTTTGGGATCGACCGAGCAAATTGAAAGTATTGGAATAAGCAGTTTGAATTAATTGGCGCTGATGTGATTTCTGTTGATCGCTTGTTCTTTATCAATTTTTTTGCGCTGCCAATGAGGTTAACTTCAGTTCTGTGTACAAGAATATACCGGATTTCCTGGCGTTGCAGAATTTGAGCGTAAAAAAAAAACTGAAATCCCATCGTCTTATCCACAACTTTCAATTCTACACTGGCGGTACTTACTACACCACTATGCTAATTAAGATGTGATAAACGTGTATTAGGTAATTAGCTATGTGTAAGTAGCTTACTCTTTAAATTAAGTTAGATCAGCAAAGGCGGAGAGTTCCGTCCTGAGTGCTATTGCTCTACTCCTAATTTTTTATTTTAAAGAATAATAATGATTAGGAAAAAATATGTTTTGTTGTTTGGTTTTGAGGGTTTAGCGTCTCAAAGCGACTCAGGCGACTCAGATTGTGATGTTTAGTACTCAGACAGTGGCATTTATGCTAGTTTGAAATCAAGTGCCATCTTCAGGATGCAATGCGTCGTGTTATTTACAGCGTGTTTGGGAATCCAAGGCAGAAAGAGAGAAAGAAGAACGCTACGCTGTATGAAAGAGAACTGAACAAAAGCTGAGAGGGAGCCTCATTTCGAAAGCTGAGACAACATTTCGACTTACGAAAGGAGGCTCACCCGCAAACCTTTTTCAGTGTTTTTTTTTTTTTTTTTCATTCAGCGCATTAGTGCCTTCCGTCCCCGGCAGGCAATCCAGGATCGGCACTTCAGACCGCAAGGATTTGCGCTAAGTTTCTCCGCTTCTTGTCAAGTGCCCCAAAGAGGCAATATCATTGTGCGTTTTTATTTCGTTGAACAAGAACATGTTTGACCTATAAAGCCTTATTTATTTTCGCATTCAAAGTTTTGCCACTAAATTCTATATTTTGCAGAAACTTGCTTCTCCGCGTTCTAGACGCTTCGATAACATTAGAACTTTCCCACGTGCTTCACTCGCTTTACATGCTACCCTTCGTGCAACAAAGTACGGACGTCTTAAACGAAGGGTAAGACGTCTCTGATGTCCTGACATAAAATAAAGTCAAACTTAACGGAGTACTGACGTAAGGAAGTTTGCAATGTGTGCAACATCAACTCAGAAACATGTTTAACTCGGCATCGGCTCAATCGGAGAAAATACACGATGAGTTATGATAGCACTGACATCCTCATTCTCAGCCCAGTTTCAAGGCTGAAGTGCTCGGCGTGATCAGTGAGGATCACGTGGAGCGTCTATGACAGAAAATGAAAAGACCTCCAATTAGATGCGACAAGATTGACGTCCTTGCATCAACTGGTCCTTAATACTCGATATACCTCCCTTAGTTGCATACGGTCCGAAATATGCTATCTTAAGCCGCTGATCAAAATGTCGTCACCACCCAATCTCATCGAAAAAAAAAAGTGCGTTTGTTCAATCACAGTGACATATCTTGCATAAACAAATATTTTTAAAAGCACGAAACGTCTACAAGGTGCAATAAGGATGAATTAAAAATGGCAGGTGTAACCTTAAGATATAGGAAGTGCGCAGAGAGGGCTAGAGAAATAACTCGAGTTAATGACATCCTAGTGGAAATCAAGAAGAAGAAATGGGTATGGGCAGGCCGTGTAGTGCGTAGGGAGAACAACCAATGGTCGCTTAGGGTAAAACATTGGATTGCAAGGGAAGGAAAACGTAGCTGGGGGCGGCAGAAAGTTAGATGGGCGGATGAGAATAAGAAGTTCGCAGGGGTCAAGTGGATGCAGCTAGCACAGAACCGGATTAATTGCAGAAATATGGGAGAGGCCTTCGCCCTGCAGTGGGTATAGCCAGGCTGATGATGGTGATGACCTTGGCGAAGATTAAAATTTAACATTTACGTTCGTGTGTGGCGTGAGTCAACTTGATGTTTTAAAAAAAAAGCATTATAGAACTTTGATTGCTGAACCAAATAGTTTTGAAAAAGCAGGGTGTACGTCTTCGTCTTTGTAGTCATTTTGCAGTACAGGGCTTTCTTTTACAACCCTTTTCCATGTGAGAGGTTTTCTAAATGATGTGCGGTGAAGGGCCTTTTTAGCCAATTTGCTAAAAACGTAATTTCACTAGTGTAGCATTTATTTTGGGATGTTTATGTTTTTTTCGTGCGGAAAGAGAAAGGAGCAATATATTTCTGCGAAAAGTAAGCTCAAAATATTGATTTTCAAAAAAGATGTTTCCCTTTGACGGATATGTCTCCTTTGCAACAGCCGCGCTGCCTTCACATGATATCATCACCGTCACTTCAGCAATGCGCGCGCTCCCTTTTGCTTATGGCCGGCCTGCTTCACGCAAACCTGCGCACCACCGCTCCATAGTCCGGCCCGGATTGAATACCCATAGACACACTTCGGATTCTTATTAGCTGCCGAGGCAGCTAGCACAGGTCGAGCTGCGTCCCTATCTTTTGAGACGAGTACAGCAGTTTAAGCGTGTGCCCGGCACCACACATATCCTTTTGCTGGCTCGCGTATGCTTACATAATGACCAAAACGAGTAACGAACTAATCCCCGCACTCCTACTTTGAATAAGAAGCGTATCCTCCTCCTCCCCTTCTCAGGAAAACGACTTAATTTCATCGACGTTTCAGATCAGGAAGAAGGAAGGATGCTCCATAATGAAGCAATGAAAAACGCAGTACTGATACGTGAGCAAACATGAATCGTTTCTTCTCACGCTCTTCTCTGCCCCTCTCCGGATGCTCTACCGCTCGCTCTCCAGTATGTATAAGAGGAGATCGACGCAACTGCATGCCGAGCAGTGTACTCTGAATCGTCCTACGCGGAACACAGACAACCATGACTGGAGTAAGTGTGCGCCAGCTTTTTACGGCTAGTTTCGTCCTTTGTGCGTTTCTTTGTAGGCCCTTCACCAGATTAACGATTTACCCTTCGTACCATACCTCAACGAGAAAAGGTTCTTTGATAACAGTAAACTTCTGCAAAGAGCCTTATAAGGATACTTCCTCGGCTACTTGTCAATAAGCCAAAGAATCTTGCTTGACTTTAAAAGCCTCTTCCGAAAGAAACTCGGTGAAGTTGCCCACTTGTTTTGTTAACCACCTGCACAAAGACAGTAGACCTGTACTTCCCAAGTAGGCAGAAGAGAAGTACTACAAGTCTTATCCCTTTTCTTTTTTTTTTTTTTTGCGCCAAGCTGCTCGCGTGTTCGGAGGTTCCTCGCTGACATACGCCTCTCTGCAACGCCCGAAAACCTTGAGAGAGATATACGAAGCTCGCCTTTGATCATTTTGCGATTTACTTCACTGTCCTTGTCACAGCGAGAGGCGACCAGTAAACGGGGTCAAAGCTTAAGCGAAGCGCTTTCGTACAAGGCGGCGTAAAGATCCATTCGTAAAATCTCATAATAAGACGCATTGTCGATATGCGGCCATAGAAACTGCGCGTTATCGGGGTTTAAGCTTAGTACAGGGCTCAAATGAAATACGATCGCGTGCGTGCCAAATCAATTTTCTCAACAAACCAAATCAAAACCATAGCTCTAAGCCAGAAAGGAGCTAGACGGACCAAATCGGAAGCGCTTTTCAGTTTTTAGAGACGCTGGCAGTTTTTCCAAGAATGGACTGTTTATCGAGGTGAGCGGCTGGCCAAGGGCATCGGAATATGTTTAGTTGAGTGTGCGTTTTCCATGAAAAGCTTATATCCTGGTACGGCAGAGTCTCATGAAAGGAGAGAGGCTTCCGGACTTCAAGCACCGCTATTTTTATGCGGCACTGGTGAGCAATAACTATGCTAGTGGGATTTTTAATTGTCATGAGGCCTTAGGTTTATTTACGCTTCGGTGTACGGAAATGGAGTTAAATAGGTTATTGTATTTCGTTGTTGCGTTCAAAACGTTTAGATGACATAGACGGCAGTGCAATATATATCATTATTGGAATCTACGTAGATGCAGAAAGTTTTTAAAGAGCAAGCTTTACTCAGGTGTATCCAAAAGTGTAATGAATAAAGTTAGTGCTAACCTGTTCACGATTTGAGCAGCAAAGGCCATTCGCTTTTGACATTTTGAGAACGAAAACTAACAACAAGTGAGAGTCGAGCAGCATTTGGTTTCGCGGGATCATTTTATAGTTTACCATTGTTCCACTTGTTGGAAAGTTTATAACCAGAACTTTAGACAACTTTTTTTTTGTATAGGTACAGCAACCTTTAAAGTCTGTGAAGGGTTGTCATATTAACTTATACGTGTAATGTTAGGACTCAAGTGTTCTTTTTAGGTATCTAGCAATTTTTTGTTCGCTAACAAAAGCATGCTGAGAATTTTGTTTTGGCGTTAACAGCTGAACGGTTTTATTTACCAGCACGGGATGTAACACAACAACAATGGTCATGATTAGAGATAAGAGTGTTACAGTTTTGCATATAAGCTTCAGGACTGATACCACCAGTCAAAACATACTAAAAAGTGAACCAAAAAGCCGCAATCAAATTGTTGTGGACTCAAGAAATTATTGCAGGAACAGGACATTGGGACATTGCCGCCGGTTTCTTGGCATCGAAGGCAGAATAGAAACTCGGGCCACGGCGTTGCTTGCGCCGAGACCGAAGCTTGAGTGAAAGGGAGCTATTTGGACGCAGCCGGTGCTACGCTGCTCGCGAGTTTCGGTGACAAGCCGGGGTAATATCGGCACGACTGAGCACATGAAAAGTAATATGAGTGGTGCTCTTTTTTTGCTTTTGTAAAATTTTCCTCTCGTAATATGCGTACTAAGATTGATTTATTGATTTATTTTTTCCATGAAAACAACATATGGCTCAAGCAGAGTGGCCGCTCCTCTATCACCCCGCGTATTTTAGTTACACTCAGGCATATCATCTACATACTTATCACTCTTACTTCACCTCATGCTTTCGAATCCGCAGCTGCACGCCTGCCTCCTACTTGCCCTGGTCTCCAGTGCCGCAGCCGGATATGTTCGCGGCTCCCTGCTCAGGAACGCCGCCCTAGGATACGGCTATGGAAGCTATGCCAGCGGCGCTGGAGGCTACGGCGGCTACGCTCTCGGTCATGGCTACGGCCTCTCCGGGACCGGAGTTGGCTATTCCGGTCTCACCGGCTACGGCCTTGGCTACGGCGGTCTCAGTTACGGTGGTCTCGGCTATGGCCATGGTGGCCTTGGCTACGGCTACAGCGCTCTCGGGCGCACCGTCGCTGCTGCTCCGGCTGTGACTCGCACTGTGTCCGCCTACCACGCTGCTCCAGCGATCACCCGCTACGCTTCTTATGGCGCTGCTCCAGCTGTCGCTTCCTACGGCGTCGGTCTGGCTCACGCTGCTCCAGCTGTCGCTTCTTATGGCGTCACCCACGCTGCACCAGCTGTCGCCTCCTATACCGTAGCCCACGCCGCCCCAGCTGTCACCACCGCCGTTCACGCTGCTCCAGCCGTCGCCTCCTATGGGGTCGGCCTCGCTCACGCTGCTCCAGCCGTCGCCTCCTATGGAGTCGGCCTCGCTCACGCTGCTCCAGCCGTCGCCTCCTATGGCGTTGGTCTCGCCCACGCTGCTCCAGCTGTCGCCTCGTACGGCGTTGGCCTTCATCACGCTGTTCCAGCTGTCGCCTCTTACGGTGTCGGTCTTCATCACGCTGCTCCTGCCGTCGCTTCTTACGGCATTTCCCACTCCGCCCCGGTCTACGGTTACGGCGTCGGATCTCTTGGCTATGGCGCTGGCAGCTACGGCTACGGTTATGGCCTCGGCAGCTATGGCCTCAACTACGGCTATGGTCTCGGAACTCCTGTCCACTATTCTGGCCTGGTTCGCAGGAAGAAGTGTAAGTATATCAGCTCTGGGGGGGGGGGGGGGGGGGGCTGCATCATTTATCATTTCCAGCTGATGCCAGCTTCGGACAATTCATGTTTTAGTCAGCTAGCGGAGCAGAAATGCACTTCTGCTTTCTTCATGTTTATTTAATTTCATATCTCGGAAGAAAATCATTTGCAACCATCCTTGCATTCTGTTCAGCAACAATGTCTCAAGGTCTTTGTTACAGATGCTGTACGTCGAATAAACTTCCAGCTATGTTCCTTCATATAGAAGGAATACTTAAGATGTTGATAGGAGGAAGAGACTAAACCATAATTTAAAATATTTTATGCCTCAACCTAAATCATTTAAAAACGAGCCCTTCAATGGCTCATTTTGTACCCTTTGTGCAGTGATTTAGAAGTACGCATGTCACGGGGTGACAAGTGTAAGACATACGTGAAATCGAAAGCTTTGCAGACAAGAACACAGCTCTGTGCGTTAACAGGAACTAGTGATGCTTGCAAATGGGGCGATGCATATTATAACCCATGCTATTAAATATGAAAAAATGATTATTCAAGAAAACTCATTCTAGTTATCTAGGTCATTTTTCTCTATACTACAATGTTTACGAGTTGTCATTATTTTTTATTACAGAAAATATTCATCAATGAAGAAGCAGCAAGAGTGCAGTTACAAAGCATCTACGGAATCATCGTTCCTCGGGGCCATTGATTGTTTTGAAGTTCGAAATAAAGTAACCAAAACGTCTGAAAAAGTTGTCAGTGCTTCCGGAAGTGCGGTCGATAAAATTTCTAGTCAGCTCGATTTAATTTCTAGACGAACAATTGAACGCGAATCAGTACACTGTATGATCATATGTCAATTTGGTGAACTGTGGTACTGGCTGGAAATGAATTTTTGCAGCATTTATCTATAATAAATTAAGTAGAAAAGTTGTCCATGCAACCCTCAGCAGAAGAAATTCCAGGAAGCACTTAGGACTGTTTAGGTGCAGTAAGGGGGAACCCTTTTTGTAATATTTTACATGTGTTATATATCATTCCTAATATTTTTATTTTCATGTATTCGTATTTATATTTATTTATTTATTTCTATATGGCTTTTGAATATTGGTTACCCAATGTTTAGATACTTGAGCCAATTCGACCGATGTTGCCTTGTTAAGTGGCTACTGGATTAAATTCCTGACTTTTAGATTATTTATGACCTTCCTGGACTGAATTATGGCTTTTGTCAAATTACTCAATGTTAGACACTTTAGATATTTAGCATAGAGGAAAAGATATCAGGAGGGAGCGCAAGGCAATACTCCTGAAGCCTAGTCATAAAAAAATAAAAGGGAGCGTGTCGATCTCTACGTGATTAGACCATGGGATAGCGTGCGGTGATATCTATTACCGCTTCGAATCGCGCACGCGCGAATCGGCACCGCGCGGGGTTTGCCGCGCGCGCAGCACCGGGGAATCGGCGCGATAACCCGTGCTCGCCACAGCAGACAGCCGTAAGCCCACTCCAAGCCAGACCCGCGCATTAAAACATACCGACATCAAAACATAGAGACAGACTGGGAGAGCGAAAGAACGGGGGAGGGAGCAGCTTCCTCGGAGCTTGGCTTGCGAAGATTGGCCTCGTGACGTCACGCTCTCTGCTTAGTTCTTTTTCATCATCATCATCATCATCATCATCATCATCAGCCTGATTATACCCCCTGCAGGGCGAAGGCCTCTCCCATATTTCTCCGCTTAACCCGGTTCTGTGCTAGCTGCATCCACTTGACCCCTGCGAACTTTTTAATCTCGTCCGCCCACCTAACTTTCTGCCGCCCCATGCTACGCTTCCCTTCCCTTGGAATCCAGTTTGTTACCCTCAGCGACCATCGGTTATCCTCTCTTCGCACTACATGTCCTGACCATGTCCATTTCTTTTTCTTAACTTCTACTAGAATGTCGGTAACTTGAGTTATTTCTCTGACTCACTCTGCACGCTTTCTGTCTCTTAATGTTACCCCTACCATTTTTCGTTCCATAGCCCTCTGGGTTGTCCTCAACTTAAGTAGAACTCTCTTGGTTAGCCTCCACGTTTCAGCCCCATAGGTGAGTACAGGCAAGATGCAACTGTTGTATACTTTCCTCCTGAGCGATACTGGTAAGCTGCTAGTCATAATCTGCGAGTGCTTGACAAATGCGCTCCACCCCAATCTTATTGTTCTTGTTATTTCCTTTTCATGGTCCGGATCTGCGGTTACTACCTGTCCTAAGTAGACATATCCGCCTACTACTTCCAGTGTTTCGCTACCTAATGTAAACTGCTGTTCCTTCCCGAGGCCTTTGAACAGTACCTTAGTCTTCTGCCTATTGATTTTCAAGCCTACCTTTCTACTTTTCCTGTCTAGGCCATCAATCATTATTTGCAGTTCATCCCCCGAGTTGCTTAGCAAGGCAATGTCATCAGCAAATCGCAGATTACTGAGGTATTCTCCATCTACCCTTATCCCTAACTGCTCCCATTCCAAGTCTCTGAATACTTCCTCTAAACAAGCTATGAATAGTACTGGGGAGATTGTGTCTCCTTGCCTAACACCTTTCTTTATGGGAATTTTGTTACTTTCTTTATGCAGAACTATGGTTTCTGTGCAGCCACTATATATATATCTTCCAGCACTTTCACGTACGGCTCGTCTACCCCCTGATTTCGCAATGCCTGCATCACCGCCGAGGTTTCAACTGAGTCAAATGCTTTTTCGTAATCAATGAATGGTATGTGTAAGGGCTGGTTATATTCCGACCATTTTTCTATCACCTGATTGATGGTATGGATATGATCGATAGTAGAGTACCGTTTCCGAAACCCTGCTTGATCCTTTGCTTGATTGCAGTCTAAGGTTGTCCTGATTATATTAGCGATTACCTTAGCGAATACCTTATACGTAACAAACAGTAAGCTGATTGGTCTGTAATTTTTAAGGTCCTTCGAGTCCCCTTTCTTGTGAATGAGGATAATGTTTGCATTCTTCCATGGTTCCGGTACCGTCGATGACACCAGGCACTGCGTATACAGGGTGGCCAGTTTTTCTAGCACGATACCCCCCCCCCCCCCCCGTCCTTCAGCAAATCTGTAGTTATCTGATCCTCTCCAGCTGATTTCCCCTTTTCATAGTTTCTAGTGCTTTCTTGACCTCGTCCTTCGTCACTGGTGGAACGTCTGACTGTTTTTCCCTACCGCCAATCTCATTACGGTCCTGGCTACTCGGCTACTGTAGAGATCTGTATAGAACTCCTCGGCTCGGCTACTTTGACTATCTTTTCCATATTAGGGATGATGTTGCCCGCCTTGTCCCTTATCGCATACATCTGGTTTTTGCCTATTCCCAATTTCTTCTTTACTGCTTTAAGGCTTCCCCCGTTTTTTACAGCATACTCAATTTTCTCCATGTTATACTTCCTTATATCGGCCACCTTGCGCTTATTGATTAGCTTTGATATCTCGACTATTCGATCTGGTCTTTTGGATTGGAAACTTTCATACTCTGGCGTTTCTTAATCAAATCTTTCGTCTCCTTAGACAGCTTACCGGTATCCTTTCTAACTATCCTACCGCCTACGTCTACCGCGCACTCAGTAATGATATCTCTGAAATTATTGTTCCTTGCCTCTAGGGTAATGTCGCCATCCTCAGAGCTGAATACCTATTCTGTAGCGAGATCTTGAACTGTTCTGCCCTCCCCCTCACCGCTAATTCTTGATGGGTTTCTTTCTTACTAATCTGTTGCGTTCCTTCTTCAGATTTAGACTAATTCGGCACCTCACCATCCTGTTGTCACTGCATCGCACTTTCCCGATTACCTCTACATCCTGCACAATGGCGGGGGTTGAGCACATTATGAAGTAGATTTCATTTTTAGTCTCTCCGTTAGGACTTTTCCATGTCCATTTCCGGTTCTTCCGTTTGCTGAAGAAGGTATTCATGATTTGGAAGTTATTGCGCTCTGCAAACGCAACTAGTAACTCCCCCCTGCCACTTCTAGAGCCAATGCCATAGTCACCCACTGCCCGGTCTCCTGCCTGTTTTTTTCCCTACCTTGGCATTGAAGTCGCCCATTAGTACAGTATGCTGCGTCTTTACTTTTCGCATTGCCGATTCTACATCTTCGTAGAAGCTTTCAACTGCCTGGTCATCATAACTACATGTAGGTGCATAGGCCTGTACAACCTTCAGTTTATACCGCTTAATAGGCCTAATTACGATGCCTGCAACCCTCTCATTAATACTATAGAATTCATCTATATTACCCGCTATATACTTATTGACAAGGAAACCTACTCCTAGTTGTCGCCTGTCTGCTAAACCTCGATAACACAGTACATGCCCATCCTTCAGTACAGTATATGCCTCATTCGGCCTCCTAACCTCACTAAGCCCTATGACATCCCATTTCGTGCCCTCTAGTTCCTCTAACAGCACTGCTAAACTAGCTTCACTAGCTAGGGTTCTAGCATTAAACGTTGCCAGGGTAAGTTTCTAATGGTGGCCTGTCCAGCGCAGCCAGGCTTTCTTAGCACCCCCTGCTGCGTCACAGGTCTGACCGCCGCCGTGGTCAGTTGTTCCGCCGCCGCTGGTGACTAAGGGCCGGGGTTTTATAGAGCTTATCATAGGAGGTTGCGGTCAATTACTGCACCAGGGTGGCCAACTCCTGTTCTGGTGAGGGAGTGCAACGGAGGTGTTCACCGGCATCAGGTCGCACCCCAAACCTGTTTATGCAATTCCATCGACACACTGATTTTTTTTTTCATTCGGTGGAGAATTGCGCGGCGCCGGGATTTGAACCCCGGTCCTCTTGCATACGAGGCGGATGTTCTACCGCTACGCCACCGCCTTCTTTTTACCTCCATGTAATATAGGCAATTATGGCTTGTTATGTGGCTACTGGTGGATTGCTTACGGTTCTGTCTCGTTTGACACGTTGTTGCGGACAACCTCTCATTGGCCAAGAAAGGATTTCGCATTAATATATCCACCGTGCTATTGTCTATCTTGAACTAGACAGATGACATTTACATCAACGGACATTTTCTCATGCGCACGGGATCACTGGACTGTGTCGTTAACGTGATGTTTCATGAAGGGCAAGAAGAAAGAAGCACGCTAGGAGGTTACATTTTGAATATCTACAGGACGCTGGCTCTCTAGAATATTAGTGCGAGCCATCTTTGCTTACACTGTGGAACGCAGGTGTAAGAATTTCCCACATCGTGAGGATAAACCTGCCTAATAATCAATTTAACCGCGCTTCCAAAGCCGTGGCAGTGAACACGTGCGCTGAACCATGAGTAAAACCAGCCGCCAGCCACCTCAACGCTCAGGCACAAACATGCGCGCATTCATCACGTATGCAACAAATTAGAAAAATTTTTCTGCTTCAAGCGAGATGAAGGGCAGAGTACATGTTACGCGGGTGTTTCGGTGGCAAAAACGTTTTGCAACAAAAAAAGTTAAAAAAGCAGTTGTGCGCGCTGCGTTGATGCAGTATTCCTGCATGATATCATCCCATTCTCTTCTTGACATATATGCGCAGAAACTTAGCTTAGAGCATTCCGAGAAAACATATAGCTAGCATAGGTCATGTACAATATAGTGAGAAATGCCTTCCACATTTTGAGAATCGAAGGTCAGCAGAGGTATGATATCTTTCCTTCCAGAATCCTATTCTTGTGCGTCCATGTTGCGTTCATGCAGCAGTATTATATTATTTTCAGTACAACAACAGTTTACTGCTGCTCCCAGGTATGCTGTAGGTAGTCTTAAATCTCTCCTGCATTCATCATTCATGATGCTTGATATATCGCACTAGTATTTTCAACAAAATTGTATGTATCAACAGCCGCCCGCTTTGCTGTCTTTTTTTTTTAATATTTACAGCACAGGAAACAGAATAGAAATTGCCATCATTTATTCTTTCAAGGCTGCTATTTATAAGCCAACTAGAGAAAAACATGTGTTCATAGCGCTGCAGTAAGAGGATACATTCAGTCGTTGTTTTATTTATTTATTCCATACTGCAGACCTTGCTCAGGTGCAATTGCAGCGCGGTAAATACAATATTATTAATAAACGATGCATCAATCAATGGAAACAGGCAACAGCGAGTCACTTAAATCTACTATGGTACAGGGAAAAAAATATAGCTTCAATACATCCGTCCGTGCAAAATAAGGTGTTAGTGAATTCGGATGATGGTGTTGAGTAAGCCTAGATGTTGAAAGAGACAGATAAGATGGAGAGTTAAACACTAAATTTCCATTACAAAGCATGGAAAATAACCGCGTTCTTAAGTTTTACCTTCTATGTTCAAGAAGTTCAATGCCATTATCATGCATTATTTGTGAGGGAGAGTCGTATTGGGAGAAATTCGAATAGATAAATTGTACAGCTTTCTTCTATACCCTTCAAGACGTTTAATATTTTGTGTAGTAAAGGGGTCCCAAACAACGCTTGCATATTTAGGTTTAGGTCTAATTAAGGAATAATAGACAAGCAATTTTACGTTAGGTGGAGCACGTTTAGGCTTGTGTCGCAAAAAATATAATTTACGCAAGGTTGCAGAAAAGATATTATCAATGTGTAAATTCTATTACAAATTGCAAGCAATTTTGACACCCAAGTACTTATAATTGGTTTGTTTCTGCAAAGGCAACTAACCTAACGTGTAAGTAAAGAATAATGGAGCTTTTTGACGAGGGAAGCGAAGAAACACCGTTTTTTTAATGTTAAGCCATATTCCCCAAATTTTGCTCCAATCAAAAATGTCAGCAAGGGTAGCACTTAAATCGATTTAATAGTTTGATGTCGCGATTTCGCGAAAGTGCACACAATCGTCTGCAAACAACCCGATTCTCACAATGGAATTCATTGCAGTGGTAATGTCATTTATGTAAATTAAAAAGCAATGACCCTAGGACGCTTCCGTGAAGGACTCCTTATAACAGCCAGATTAATTTTTGCTCACTAATTGTTGTGATCTGGCAGTTTTACATTCTTTAAATCGATGTACCCGCCGCGACTACAAATAAGTTATCTCCTGATAAGTAGGCCATGATATAGCTGTGTTTTACCTTACGAATCCAATTAGAGTCCCAGTGATTTTGAAATCTTCCAGAAAGCTACATTTGTCTAATTACCTGCCTAAGCTTTTTAACTGCCCGATATTACAATTTTAACAAAGCCAGCGTGTATGCACAATGTTCCAAAAGACGCGGGATTAACGAAGCAGCGAAAAAAATTTGGTTGCATGTTGTATCTTCAAAACGCTTGATACACCCAGATCACAATGTAGAATTCGAGAGCAGCCGTTACGAAATAACATTCGGTTTTCTTCACTGCATCTGTTTAAGCTTCGGTTTCCACTACAGAACTGCACCTGAGAGTCACAGACCAATTTACAGAATATTGAAGAAACATGAAGCATGCAGAAATGTCTTTGAAATCACTGAAGCTCGCAGGTTTTTCTTTGCGAGACGGCCGATATAAAACGAATGGACTATATTTAATAGCAGCTTTTCCACACTATGAACACACTTCAATGTTGTATCATTTAAAATGAGATGTCATGGCCGCCATGCGTCTGAAAATTTGGTTTCGTTTGCAGGGTTTAACGTCCCAAACCGACACAAGCTATTTGAGAAGCCATAGTGGAGCGCTCCATAAATTTGGACCACCAGTGACTCTTTAACGTGCACTGACATAGCACACCACACGGGCGACTTGCTTCTCGCTTCCCTCGAAGAGAGACCGCAGCGGCCGGGATTCCATCCACCGTTCTTAGGTTCACAAGTCGAGCGCCTTAACAACTGAGTCATAGCGGCGGGGCGCACTTGAAAGTAAAACTGAAAACCTGAAGGAAAATGGAAATCCCACTTTTTTATTAGAATGGGGCAAATTGTAAGTGCCAATTCACGTTCGCTCTTCACTTGCATACAACTTGAGAGAAAAAACATATCGTCGTAATTTGCTGTCCTGCTAATATAGGAGTAGAAATACCAAATATGATGCAGGGACGCCAGAAGAAGATCGTCAACCTAATTTATTATTTTTTGTAACTTTTTATCTAGCGCTTTTTATTTATTAGCAGCAGAAAGTGCTCTGCGACTGAGCTAGTATTCGGCTTACCTGCAATAACTACGAGTGAGTGGAACACATGTCTGCATTCTGTGCAGTTCTGTCATCACTGGTTTGTATTACCTCTTTACTGCCATCTGGAAAGCCTTCACGGGTGAATTAATTTCCAAATCACCTCGCCCTTCACCTCCACCCCCATCTACGTGTCGTCAATAGCAACTTTTAGCTTTTGCGCGTATTCAGTCCCTAACTGTGCTATGTCGTCGATTATTTTTTGTTCTCAAGGAAGGCATCCCCAAAGTTACACATCTTCCTTTGATATCAGGGAGGAAATAAATCACTTGAGTTTGCTTTCCGACACAAGTTGACCTTTCTCCCGCTTTATCTTAATATTTGCCCTGCTATTTGCTTCGATAGCTTGCAGAAAGCTAAGTTTTGTGTATACGTAGTGCAGCATCGATGCATTCGTTCCCATGTCGCCATCTATCTGTTGTTTTCGCAAAAAGCCGTGACAGTAGCCACTGCTATGTTTGTGAAGACTTCGTTTCGTATTGGCTCACCCAACCTTCTCATTTGTCCAACATAGGTCTCAGGCTGTAATTGTCAATTGATATTTTGAATGAAACAGCGAGTAGCAGCGTTGATGTTATAGAACCCGATACATTCAAAACATGTCGACTTATGAGTTGGAGACAGGACCAGCTCAGAAGTGGGTCATCCTTTTTGTAGCGCTTAACATGAAGAAAATGTAGATGCAACGTTCCTGTAAAGATGTGATGTCGCAATATTTTGCGCGCGCCCGCGCCTCGGTGTGTGTGTGGATGTGTGTGTGTGTGTGGAAAAATAATTTATTCTAAATATGAGAAAGACACAGACGCCGAATACACAAGAGCGAGCTTCTTCCCAGATGTGAAAATGTGCTCTCTGTCGCCCTTTTCAGTTCATTTTATTTCCAGACACTGTGACGTGGGAGCAAGGACATGGTTATCCATGCAAATCCATTCGTGTTTATGAGAGTAGAAAATATATTCTAAACACTAGTAAGCTTTTTCTCTTCATGTTGGCCGATGCGATAGAGGACCGATGCTGATATAATCAGCAGAACATTGGGCGTTTTAAAATTATGAGCACTGAATAAATATAACGACTTTGGTGCATACTTGGTATATTTATTCTAAAAACAACTTGTCACTGAAATCTTCTTTGATGTCCCAAGGCTAGTTTTATAATTCCTGAATAGACAAACATTCATTATTAATCGCATAACAAAAAATGCGCATTTCAGCGCTCGTTGGGTGGTTTTTTACGCTTCGCCAATGTTTCAAATTATTTCTCCGCTCGTGTGGCGACCGTCGAAATGAAACTGATTTCTAAATTATCAAAACCACCAACAGCCTCTGTGTCCAAAGCATAACAAAAGTAAGCGACGCAAGTTTAGAATTTTGCTACGCGAAACACCCTGCTCAGCGATGCTTAAAATGCTCGTTGTTGACATCCGATACTTCGAACTGCGTTGCCATTACAGAAATTTTCAATAATGGCATCATCTTCAGTCTTAACGCCCATCGATTAAGACTCCTCGAACAAAAAATAAAAAAAAAATGTTGATTGGTCAATTAATATAATCGCAACTCTAAACAACATGCTACATGACGTACGGAATGTCCGCTTCGCTGTAAAATCCCATTTCACGGACCCCACCGACGTACCTGCCGAGCGTTTTAACACAATAATTTGTAAGCACTACTAAACTCACCTGGTGCTTAAAGGTAGTCGAATGAACGTAGCAAATAATTGACGAGCAGGAAGGGCATGGTACGTTTAAAGCATTAAAATTTGGTAGGCAAATTCAATAAATACAGTGTAAATACCAGCTGCAAATCATAAAGAATGTGTATTAACGCTTACCATACACGAATGATGCGTGCAGTTGGTCCCAACAATCTTTCAGAAGAAGCTGAATCTTGCTGCGCATTTCGGCCTTTAGATACGATAGCTTTTTAGGGCAGCAGTGCTGGCGTCACTATAGCTTGCACTCGTGAACAAGCCGGATTGCTTATAAATATGAATCCGGGTTAATCCATAGAGTGTTCAAGGTACGGGCAGAGGCACAATATTTTCTTTTTTTTTTTTGGGGGGGTAGCCTCACCATAATATCTGCATGTAACTCGTGTACGTACATGCGTGTGGCATTGAGCACGCGTCGACTGCAGGATTGGGCGAACAGAGTCGTTCAGGGCCAATTGCAGGTACGCGCTATATGGACGCATATAGCGTTCGAAAATGAAACCGCCCTGTGGTTTGCAATAAAACCGGTCAGTGAATCTTTCTTTGAGGTACTTTCAAACAACACAAAAAACTCAAACTAGAACGAGAAACGGGCTTCAAATGGTTCGCCAAAGCTTGTCTACGGACACTCCTCAACGCTCTCGAACCTATAAGGATAAGTGTTGCGACACTCAAATCTCCCAATTCTGCTGTAACGTGTGGTTTTCCGATTCTTTTTCACTTTGTATTTCACATGGCTTTTGAGTGGACATGTGGGTTAAAATGTTTTCAAGTGATAACTGTTGGTACACAACAACCTCTAATGATTTTTCGGGGCAAACGTGGCAGTCTCGTGATTTACAATTGATCACTGATTTACTGCGTCTATGTGTATATGTATGTAGTCATGTAAAAAAAATAAATAAAACGTTGTCGTCATCGTTGCAGAAATCATGCGTGCATCACTTCTGGGCTGTTTTCTTTTTTTTTTTTTTTGATATCGAGAGCTGCTCAATCTGGCTTCCTGCTTTTTTTTTATTGGGCTCCTCCATGCATCTTATGAAAGTAAACAGCTCAACTGATTGTACTGAAAACGCATAATCCCGGCTCTGGCGAAATGTTTTCTTGCATTCTGTGTAGTTTCTTTCTTTATGCCTCTCGAATCTACATGTAGTGTACTCCAACGATGAAGAGAAGCTACATCGAAATGCGTTAATAATTATTTGGCGACTTTCTCCAAGCATAATAAACATGTACTCCCTGATAAGAAAAGCACTGAATTTTGATTTAGATTTTGTTTTTGAGGTATAAAACGATTCACCAGAAAGCGTGGTTTGGTTTGTGGGGTTTAACGTCCCAAAGCGACTCAGGCGATGAGAGACGCCGTAGAGGAGGACTCCGGAAATTTCGACCGCCGGGGGTTCTTTACGTGCACTAGTTAATTCGTCAATGATAATAGGTTTATTTGCCAAAGCTAATTATACATGCCGCCAATTCTAATTAGTTAATTAGTCAGATGCGATGAGTTATTAATTAGTGATAACTATTTATTTAGTTAACGATAATTTGTAAATTATTGAGCTTTATACATATTAAACGCACGCACTGCGCATACGCATTGCCATTGTGCGCAAACCTGAACCGACATCTAGAAGCCCCCTCAAATGCGCAAGCGCAATGACATCACAATTGCGCAATTCGCTTTCGCCTCTGCGTACTTAGATAGTTAAAGTGCCCCTCATTATTTTTGTGCCAAAACTCTAGTTCCCCCTAGCTGGATCCGAATGACAATGAAGGCCAAGGTCAAGGTGAGACTAGGGCATCGTGTTCACGCCAGGGCTCGGAGCACCATACCATCTTTCCCTGCCCCAGCCGAGCGCGCTAACCTCTACTCCACGCACAACATAAGTATTCATTACACTGAAAATATGTTATAATTGCATCAATTATCTCAATCGATTAAAGGAAACGCCACGAAATACATCCTCAGTACGAGTCCATAAATCTCCTTGTCTACCGTAAGGACGCCGGAGAGAATTGATGAAAAGGGCAGCGGTGGCGCTGAGGAAGAGGAAGGAAAATATCAACGTTAGCCACACTGGTGTTACCTCGTCGTCACATTATTTTAAAAAGAATAACGTTTAATTGAAGACAAACCATGTACAAATTTGGTAAACAATGCAAAGCAACGCTTAACAGAGCTTTTGCTCGGCTAACTAGGCTCCAAGCCGTGCTTAAACCCTTCTCTTAGTTTCTTAACCAGATAAATATTCCTGCCCTTGACGTGGGGCGGTCAGGAATGTGTCGCGTTTTCAAGCGCTTGGCATATCTGCAAGAGCCAGAAGATACGGCTCTGAGCAGACTTTATCAAGGTGATCGCCGGTCCTTTAACTTGTGCTCGTATTGCGCTGCAGCTGAAGCAAGCCTCTCCGAAGTCTTCTCCAAAGCTGTATGTGCCAGGATCGGCAGTGCCAAATATTATCACAAGAGTAGCGGGGTGTCGGCTTCTTAGCTTTGACGGAGGATAGAATTGCACAACACGCAGCCAGCATGCGTTCGGCATGAGTCAGCCAAGGACTTCGTTCCTTCTGGGAGCGGCAATTCCCTGCGGCGTTTTTCACCTGGCACGAACGCCACTCACAGACAGCCATAGACGCCGGGAGAATGCCGTTATTTCTGGGCCGGCATAACGACCTGCGCAGTGGCCTGACACATTATGTGTACCGCTCGAAGCACTGTTGCATTAGTTTAACTCAAAAAGTAGTTAATTCATTCTGACTTGTATGTATACTTTTATTCTATGATGGACAGACGAATGAAGGTATGTGGTACAAATCAGCAAGCAAAAAGCAGACATGGAAAAGAACTTCTTCTGAGTCATCTAATGGAATCTTTACGGCAGTGATCAATACGGAACGATCTTGGCGAGAAAAAGAAAACATGCTTGCCTTATACAGAGTGAGAACTTAAGAAGTGTCATAAGTACTCCACTGGGTGCGACTGGGCCCATGTGAGCTAGGTATTTTGGCAATGACGGGTGCATAGGTATGTACTCGCTTGGTTTCCTTTAGGGAGTTTAACGCCCCAGGAGCGACTCAGGTTATGAGCACTGTATAAGGAATGGCATCGGATAATTTATACCATCTGCTGTTTTTGAATGCGCAATGACATCGTGCAATACGCGGGTGCCTTTCTTTAAGCCACAATCGAAACGCAGTGAAACTTCCTGTGGGCTCAATAGTTAATCATGTGCACAATATTGAACACAGAAAAAAGGACGTCCACACCAATGTAGCGCCCACAACCAACTGACGGTTTTATTCCAGCATGAAAGAGGAAGAAAAATGCGCCCTACGAGTACCCAGAAAAAATACTAGAAGAAAAGGAAACTTGAAGAAGATAAGCGGTCAGAGTGAAAAGAAAAAAGGACCTAATATAGAGAATAAAAGCAAATGATGAAAACAAAATTAAACTACGGAAAACAATCCTATCTTTACCTATTGTCCAGTAGATGCAACTACATTTGCTTCCTGCTGAGGTCTATCGACGCCACATTCACGTACCCTCCACCTTGACCCAAATTTATTCTGAAGGCTTCGCCAATCTCTCTTTTCAAAGTATACTAGACCTTGCTGAGACAGTTATGTGTTTGTTATTTTGGCCTACATTCACTGCATTTCCCATCGGCTTATTAAGATTGCCAGCCGATTTGAAGTTAGTGTAGTGAGGAGTGCACCCAAAAAATTGAAATAGTGAAGGCAGGTCTACGGAAGGATTGAGCTCAGTGAAGACTGCGGCGTGCATCATAAGGAACCGTTTTCCAGCTTCTGCGAGGGAAGCGTGTATAAGGTTCCCCTTACATGTGAAAAGGCGTTGTTGGTCAGACCGGTCGTAGTCTCAATTAGAGGTTAAGAGAGCATAAGACAGCATACGATGCATCTTGGGCTATTGGCAACTAGGGAAACCATTGCTCCCCCTGAGGTAAAGATGGCACTAAAACAAAGAAACAAACAAACTATGAAGCTTTGTGCGGCCAGGCTAAATTCGCGTCAGGGGGGAGAGCGCGTGAGTGTGCCGTCGGCATCATTCAAGAGGGAGGACATGAAGCTTCTTCTTCAGGACGATGCGCAGAAGATAGAATTGTTTTCCATATTAGAATTTTGTTCTCGTTGTTTTCTTTCTCGATTATTTGTTTTCGTTTCTTTTTTTGTTTTCCCTCTGATCTCTTGTCATGTTTTGCAACTGGTCTTTTTCTTTCATGGAATGTTTTTTTTTTCTGTCTCCTTCATACCAGAAAGGAACCGCCAGTTGGTAGTATGTGCTTCACCGGGGTAGACTGCCTTTTTTCTCTGTTCTCGGTTGTGCATCTATGAACTATGCAGCGCCAGCAGTTCAGGGAATCTAAACGCAGCCTTCACAACGGAGTTTGAACCTTTGTCACCCGGTATGTATGTATGTATGTATGTATGTATGTATGTATGTATGTATGTATGTATGTATGTATGTATGTATGTATGTATGTATGTATGTATGTATGTATGTATGTATGTATGTATGTATGTATGTATGTATGTATGTATGTATGTATGTATGTATGTATGTATGTATGTATGTATGTATGTATGTATGTATGTATGTATGTATGTATGTATGTATGTATGTATGTATGTATGTATGTATGTATGTATGTATGTATGTATGTATGTATGTATGTATGTATGTATGTATGTATGTATGTATGTATGCATGCATGCGTGCATGCAAAATTACCCTCCCGTATATCTCAATTTGGAAAAGAAAGATCGAGGTAAGAAAAGTAAGCATTCTTTCGTTCACAAATGCCAGAAAGTAACGCTCGATATAGAACAGGAAGTCCCTACAACTTTGTGCCGGGATTTGCAGCGCCAGATACAAAGGTCGCAGTTGGACTTTCGGACGACCCCTGCATAATGGTGCCATTCCTAATCGCAGTGGATTCAACGTACAGAAAAACATTGCATTATTCGCCTTCCGAGAAAGGTAATATCCCGCGTAAAGTTGACTATATATAATGTCAAGCCACACTGCATGCATGCGAAGAAAGAGACACTATATCTTCTGACTTTTAATTTTTTCACTTGGTCATCGAGAATTGGCTCAGCGCACTTTTCCTGAACTTCATGGGGCCATGATTTGGTGACATTACGTTATTTAAGTAATATGGACCATCGCGCGCATACTTAACACGAACGCTCGACAACTTGGCCTCACCGACACGGGCGCTCCGCAGGGTTGGTCGCTGTGCCAGGATCGAGCCACACCGGATGTGGTTGAGGAGCATGAGCAGGAATGTAGAGAGGAACAACTAACAGGTCATTTCTCCTGCTGCTGCGATGTTCTTTGTATGCTGTCGGCAACTGATGATAAATGGAGCGGAGATTGCTAAAACGTTTCTTTGGCCTGTGTTCCATCGACAGCGAGATTGCACGCTCTTGACAAGCCTGTTTCGCAGCACTTCTCCGCCGTTGCGATCCCACGTGCGTACTGAAAACATTGAAGTTTGCTTATCGCAGGGAAGCGGCACGGCGCGCGCAATTCGAGTTTGACCTCAGCGCTGCCGCTTGAACGAGATAATGATAAGGCAACGTGCGGAAAACGCGTGTTCGCGATATGTTGTAAGATTGGATAACATGTAAAGTTCTGCTTGATGTCTTCGAAAGAAGCGTGCCATTTAGCGTTTGCAGTATAACGGAACTGCAATGTGTTTTCTGAGAACGAGTGATGTTGTATTCCTGAGAGAAATTCAGTGAAATGGGAGCGTCAAGCGTCCCTCCGCTCTCGCCATATTGTCTATTTTTTTCCCCTCCCATTGTTCACTTCCACGTCCTTTTATTCGCGCTGGCCATCGCTCAGGTACTTGGCAATTTTACAGCACGTACGGCTGCTGACATAAGTCTGTCCTTTCGTTTTCTGGGCAGTAAATAACTGAGAATAGGAAGCTCGTAAAATATGTATATGGGTCGCTAACCTCATCTTCTAACGTTCTGCGTTGCACGCATCTGCGAGGAGTTTCAGTACTAGCCCTGCTGTATCTTCCTCGATGGATGATTGCGGCAAGCATGCAATAATTTTCTTAGAACACTTTTGATGCCGCACTGCGTTAATTTCGCTACCATTGGCGATTCAGATACTCTTTCCATAAATGGTAGCCATGACTGTCTCTGATACGCCTGAATATCAATGACAAGTTACAAATATTTGCTGCTGAAACGAGAGAAAATACTGAGTACACCTGCAGTTGTGAGGCGTGATCGCGCTGCTTTTCAGCCCGCACAGCTAAAAGTTAACGCTGTTTGCTCCTTCATGTCATCTATCGTTTCAACATGTTTTTCAACAACAATGCACTACGTAACAGCTAAGTAGCTAAAAAGGGATAAAGGCTCGACTGGGGCGACGCACCCTCGCCAGGCAGTTGTGGCCGCGAATATGTTCTTGTAGGAAAATGATAAGGGAGAACCGACACTGACGACGCAAGGTTAGACATATCTGGTGGGTGGTGCAAAACACAGGCGCGGTACATAAAGCAGTAGCAAATACTTATGGCACCCGCCACGGTGATGCAATGGTTAGGGCGCTCGACTGCTGTGGCCAAGGATGCGGGATCAAATCCTGACCGCAAGGGCTGCTTTTCTATGGAGGCGAAAACCTAGGCGCACTTGTGCTTTGAGATCTATCACTGCTTATAAACGAACCACGGGTGGTTAAAATTTCCTCAGCCCTCCACTACAGCGTCTTCACAGCATGAGTTGATTTGGCATGTTAGACCCAATAAACCAAAGCAAACAAAATACTTATGAAAACACCTAAAGGCTATAAAGATAGAAACAAGGTCAAGAAATGCAATCAAGGTACATCTCAAAAATTGCATACAATACCCTCGGGTAACAATTCATTTGGAAATAGTTTCAACCATTCAGCAAAAAACAATGGCACAATAAAATTAAACAGTACACATGGCTCAATAAACAGAGAACAAACTGATAAAAAATGAACTTGACAGATAAAATAATGATACGTTATGAATACCATTTCATCCAAATACAACTGTAAACAGCCCATGTTACCGGAAAAGCCATCTTTTCTTTTTGAATGAATGATCCGCTGGAAAGAACTCTGGTCGCCTAGACGCAATTACGGCATAAACGACGGACATCGAGACTCAAGATCTTTCGCACTGAAAATCTTTGAGATGTGTACGAGTTAGCGGTCAAAAACATCGCAATACATGCTCTGCGGCAATTTTTTAAGGCTACGTCCACACCGTACAGAAAACTAGAACGGAAGTGCTGGGTGGCGAAGCCCGCTTGCGGGCTTGTGATGTTTCAGGCCTGTTCACAGATGGCGCCACCGCCCCATGTAACGACATTTTTCCTCTCGGCGCTCATTGTGTAACCAGGGCGCTTGCATGCCGCGTAACCTTTGGCATCTTCTCAGCCACGTTCCGCGACAAATTGGCAACGCCTGCTTGCATTAACGGGACGTGGTATCGTGCACTTCTCGTTAGTAATTCTTTCCGCAGCCAGTTTTTTCATTGCCAATATACTTTGGAGTGAGTCATTGGCCTGGGCTAAAAATACCTACTGTGGAAAGGCTGGCGTTCTGTGCTGCTTCTCGCGGTCTGCGGTTAAAATGTGGTGCTATACTCACGAAGAGGAATTCCTTTTACGAACATAGAATTACTGCCTATGTGAAAAAGTTTCTTTTTTCAAGTTGTATTACCAAAGAAGAAGTGTACTGTTCTTCAGACTCGCTGAAAATATCCCTACCAGCGCTTTTGCACCGCTCTCAGGCATCCCGTTGTTGAACGCTGTATCGACTGATTACTTCATATTAATTACCTTCTTATCAGCGTTGCCTCCCTCCTCTGCAGCTCTCTCTCTCTCTCTCTCTCTCTCCATATATATATATATGTATATATATATATATATATATATATATATATATATATATATATATATATATATATATATATATATATATATATATATATATATATATATATATATATATACAATCGAAGGCGTATTCCAGCAAGCAAACGTCCCCATTAAGACAACGACTTGTCTAAAGGTACGTCCGACGTATCCACTTGATTCTCGTAAAGATACGGCGGACGTCGATATACAGGCTCATGGCTATGGGCCTGGTGCGCTGCAGCTTTGGCCGAACATGTGGCGCCGTCTGGGAGGCGCCGCTGTAAAAGGCGGCTGTCTGGATCCGCAACCGTGGGTAGCGCCGACGCTGTGTTCCGATTTCTTTTTGGTCCCCCGTAAGAATAAAAAATAAACAGCGACCGAAACAAGGGCCTGCACTTACTTAGTCATTTCGAATCTCATATCGCACCCATTGCTTTTCGTTTCGGCTGCGCATTTCCCACTTTTCTTTTTTTTTTTTTGTACAGTACTTGACGCTAGGTTTCTTTCAAGCATGCACGAGCGATCTCTTTGTATCGAGCGCGCAACACGCGAAAAACACAAACAAAAAAAAAAACGGGTCTTTTTTTTTTTACTTCTGGACCCAACTCGAGCTCTAAAAGTTGTAACAACTACTAAAAGTTGTTGTAACCAGCGCTGGCAGGTCTTCGGACACAGCCTGTGTTGTAGAGAGCGCGGAGCCAATTCCTGCCCAACGGGAGCCTTTTTTTTTTTCTAACGACTTCCTAATGATAGTTCCCAGCTGTTCTCGGTGCTCGCTTTTGGGAAGCCTAGCGTGACGTAAAAGACGTAGAAGCACGACATGGAGAGCGAAGCACATTGCAGGAGTGCGCGCTTGCTGACTTGACACACGTTCATGGCTCCCCGCAAAGAGAAAACGTCCTTTTAAACTAACAGCTCGATCTGCTGTTGTGTTTACGGGTGTCATAATAGTTATAAAAAAGAACCGTCGGGAGGCAATCGAAAATCAAGTTGTTGTTTTTTTGCGGTTTCCTTGGAAATCATACGAGAGCGATGTGTCGCATCGTTAACAGTGGCACCCGGCCTTGCAGATGCAACAAGGCATCCGTGATATTGCGTGGGTTTGCCAACAACTACATACAAAAAAAAATGAATTACATATGTGGTGAAGAGACGCCGAAAGGGCCGAATAAAACTTACCTCCAAGCTGACGTCGTAGAAGGCGGTTTTCATTTCGTTAGCGCATTTTCTGAAGATATCCGAGGGCCCTTCTGCACTGTGAAGTTCCCCGTGCACTCCACGCACGTGCTGGCTTCGTACAGTTTCTGACCGCGCACCAAGTCTTAAATCAAGTGTCAACATTCCCGATCACGCGAAATCCCCCGAACAGCACGCGCTGTGGAGCTTGCTCATCTATGGCTGTTTTTCCGCGCACTGAACCGTCACCACTTATTTCGACGCATCGAGTAGAAAATAAAAACTACGGTAGAACTGCCGAGCGCCGAAAAAGCACGTGCACGCGAGGCCCGACGCCTTAGGGTACATCTCCATATACAGCCTGCTCGTCCTGTCCTGGGGAAGACGTGATTTCTTTTTTTCTCTTTCTTTTTTAAGAGCCTTTCTATTGACCAACGGAGCCCAGCTCTCGGCTGTCGCTTCTGGGGGGTCTAGCATGCCGTTTCCACATACACTGCCACCGAGGGGAAAAGCCAGTGCTGCGCATTGCACACTGGCTTAGTTTAGTTTATTTATCTCCTTACTTTCAAAGTGCCATATTGTTCGGGTTCCGAATTCCTACTTCAAAGGGGAAAAAAAAAACGTAGAGCCGCCAGCAGAAGCGCTCGCGCGCCGACGATGCGCTGCGCCCAAAGCGCCGGCGGCCTTCTACCAGACGGCATGAATGGGTAGCGGCTTTCTTCGCTTTGTTTTTGGTTTATTTTTCAACACGCACACATGGTACATGTGTCTGTTATGTACGCGTGTGACACGAGGCAGGAAATGACCGACAAAAGTTTTCTTCTCATAAGGTTTCTGCCGAGAAGAGTAGACTTCGCGTTCACTCCGCCGCATCTCTTCGACGAGCAGACATACCACATATGGGTGCGCCGGCGGGAGGTGGCGCTACTTGTTCCGGAGCAGTGGCGCCTCCATACCAGCGCACTAGGCCCATATACACGTCGAACGCGGCCACTGCGGCCACATTCCGCTTGCTACGCGTGAATGAATCTTATCCTTTATGATATCAGCTAGCCGCGACTCTCGATGAGGTGCTACGCAGAGTGCATCCGTCCTAACATAGATCACGGTCTTCACTTAGGGTTGTGTGCGGCAAGTATCGCAGTCACGCATATAGCTGCAGGCGATGCTACGTACTGCACCAGCTCCACCAGCTGGCATCGAGATACGCACATTCACGAGCAGCTTTCGCTTCGCACTAAACTATCACCTCGATCTGCCCGTAATGCGAGCGAGCTATTCCTAGCATTTACGCTGTCTTAGGTCCTGCATCGACCTCCGAAAATCTAGCGCCGGCACAACACACACACACACCTCGCCGTGCAGAACATTCGGCAGTCCAAAGTATGTATGTGAAATGGCATTGTGCTCGTTCCTCACATGCAGACCGAGGAAACAGGATCTTTCTAGCTAAATTCTTCGTTTAAATTCTACCTCAGAGCCGTGGCAGAAGACATGCGGAATCTACTAGAGGCCTGCGCTGCTACTGCGGCGAGCTGCACATCGACTCGTGGAGGCGAAGACCTACTGCACCGCACCGCAAGAGTGCACAACCGGAAAGCCGGAAGCGCGAATGATCCGAATTCCCTGTGAACAGCAATGTTCTTTGGTATTTAGGGGAAGACTAGACTAAAGTGCTTAGCCTGCATCTTTTTCTTGTCGTTGAATTTTGCGTACATGTAGTTTAAACCCCCGCATGTTCGACGTTAGCGTGACCCGACTGAACGGCCGCGCAGCTTTGAAACGATCGGGGTCGATATGCATGCATCGCCGGACTTAGGTACGCGGTAGAAAATGTGCGCTGCACATTTCTCTGCAGAAGCTGACTCTTGGAATTTTGCAGAGTGTGCCATGCAAGTGATCGTTCCTACAACCACACATCCATGTTCCAACGGCTGGCCTACCCCGAGGCGCATAAATGTTCAACCGTGGACGTATCAATGATCGAAGAGAGGACAGATTTTCACAATATTGGGCGCAAAATCGATAGCTACCAGTGCTCAGTGTTAGAGAAATTCTGCCTTGATCATGCGCAATTCAGTGTTTCAGGTGTGGTCAGTAGCTATAAGTTTGAACAGTTCGCCTGTCAAGTCAGCGGCGCCAGCGATGTACCGGCGGAGCGATTTTTCACGCTACACCGCTGTCTTGCTAGAAAGCCTACCGTTTGACATTCAGCTGCTTTTTGTGGGCCCCGTAATTGTAAGCAACGCCTTCAAAAACGCGTTAAATGTTCAAAAATGTATTCTCTTCAACAGTTTCACTCCAGGCTGTCAAAGCAGGAGGACGTCGATAAAACATTTGAGCACTCCAGTCTTTAGAAATCTGTAAGAATCGCCTTCAGTTTTTTTTAAATTATTGGAATAGGTCACTTTCCGATCGCTGGGACATAGACCCTCATGACAGCGCTGTCACGTGAATAAGGACCACACCAGACCGAAAGCTTCATATAACAAAGCTAACCAAGGTATACCTTACAGCATTGTCTTGATTTTTATGGTGCATAAGCGACTAATGCTGCCATGCACCAAGAACAAGGTTTAATGTATTTATTTTGTGTGTAATGACTAAAATGTTCTTTAGGATGTAGCTTGTTTAGGAACAGTTTAGGAAACCAAAAATGCAGGAAATTTGCACGTCTCTCCTAGGATCATGCTGGGATGGAAAGGGATCTGTTGCAAAATTGTACAAAATATTTCCTCTTATTTTCTCGACTCTGGCGCACGTGTAAGATATGGTTTATTGTTAGTTCATCTCCACACTCCTTGCATATTGGTTTGTCCTCTTTCATAAATATGAAGCTGTGTGTAAGGTGTGGGTATGTGTTTTGTGAAGATGACCTTAAATGGCCTTCATGTCGTGTTTTTGATTACTGCATGATTTCCATTCTTTAATGACAGGTTTGACAAGTATAGTTTGTAGTTTATTTCAATGTTTCAAAAATCCTGCCATTTGACTCTCACTTTTCTTTGTACAAGCTTCTTGGTATCTTCATACAGCATATTCACCCTCTGTAATTTAGCATTGCGTCAAGGTAACCTGGTTATTTCTTTTCATCACCTTTCAAGACAACTGTTTCGATTTCATAAAGTGTAGGGTTTCTGATGACAGGAACTCCTTGGAAGTCATAGAAATAAATGAGATCCACAATCATGAGCTTTCTAGGGTATGCATATACATGTCCATCGCTTAGTGGAATGGTGTCAGTACGCTGTTAGAACAGGTCTTGTGGTAACAACAACCATTGTCTGAGGTGGTCCTTTAATGGGCATTGAAATGCTATGTAACTACAGGCACTGATAGAACTCTTGATCATGTTATGTGATGATGCGATCCTTGCATGCATATAGGTATACATTTCAGAATCTGCAGTGCACCACTTGACCATTTGCCACCAGTTTGTGTGAAAATGTATTTTTCATGCATGTTAACCAGTATTTAACAGATGACCCCTGTGCACAAGCCAAACGTGCCACGAGCCAAATGTCACGAGGCCACATGACATGGCAGGAGCTGTTAAGTCAAGCTTACAAAGTTATATTTGAAATATGTTCTGGGGAGGTTTCAGCTCCAATTAAGAAAGGTTGAGGCTTACAGAGGTCTATGCTAGGTTGTCTATCACCTAACAGGGCAGCCTACATGTCTCTGTTATCTCAGATATACATGCTAATGAGTATATCTGAGATAACAGAGACATGAATTAAGGAATTAGTAATTATGTTTGTAGCAAAGGGCATGTAAATTAACGGGAATCCACAGTGGGATATGCAGACAAGAACCATTAACGCTGGCACACCATACCCTTACAGGTGGAGATTAGGAGTCTCCCCATTTTTTTTTCTGTTCAAAGCTTGTCATTTCCTTCGTTCTTCCAGATGAGGAAGATGTGAAAATGATAGCATCGAAAATTCCAGAGACTATCGTAAACAAGGATGCTGATCCCAACAGCGTAAAAAAGAACTTCAGAAAAGATGGGTGACTAGTAATGCTGGCAACAGTTGAAGCTAAGTGGAAAGGCATGAAATTGAAACGCAACATATGCAGAGATATGGGGCGAGAGACCAGTCTGCGGTGTGCGACATCTGTCTCCGTTAGTTTCATCAAGTGATTGGCCAAAGCAGATGGGGCTTGTGGTTTCGTGATAAGTGCAGTGTAGTAGCATAGATGCAACCTTGCCCATTATTAATTGGAGTAGAGTAAGTGCATTTTTTTGTTTTTGTAAGATGTTCATGGTTTCCATGCAAACATTATAGAAATTTTTTCCTAGAGAATGTTTGCTGAAATGTGAATATAATGTGCAATAAAACTAGTGTTTTCTTGCTATTTACTTTTCCTTGTATACATTAGTTCTGTGATCAAAACCACCGGCTAGAAGGAAATGTAATGGCATGCATTTTGATACTTGGCCCAGTTATGCTGGCTCAGTAGTTAGAGTGCTTGGCTGCTGAACCGAAAGATGCTGATTTGGTTCCAGCCACAGCAGGGGCAATTCAATAGAGGCGAAACAATAGGCCGTCATGCACCGTGCGGTGTCAATGCATGTAAAAGAACCCCAGGTGGTCGAAATTATACCGGAGCCCTCAACTATTGTGTTCCTCATAGCCGTAGTTATTTTGGGATGCTAAACCAGGTATATATCACATCATACTCTGAGTAAGATGCTATTCATGGTCAGTTAATCATACATTAAATGATCAATTTTTTTCTGCATGGTACAGCAGCTGTTGTACAATTTTACTTTAGCCTTCATGAAGAATATCACACTGGCTCCACATGGCCTTCTGTTGACCCTTGATATGCGTCACAATCACACACCCGAATATGTATTTGTCTAAGGGCACCTATGCGTGCAAGGAGGGGACCATTACTTTCCATTTGTCAGAACTGAAATGCACGATCCACATCATTTCTGTAATTTAACTGCCTGCTATTTGAACTGTCCAGCATTGATGCAAGTTTCAAAGAACTGCAATTAGCAAATTAATCCAAGCAGGAAGCCATGCCAAGAACTGCTTCGGTTTCATCTTTAACAACTGCTTGAGAACTAAAATTAGCCAAATGTTGCAAAACATAGATGAGAGGTTACAAAATCTAAAAAAAATGCAGCCTACCTGTGGAATGTAGGGTTTCACATCCTAAAGTGACATATGTAGCTATGAAAAATACCGTAGTGGAGAGCTCTAGACTAATTTGACTGCCCGGGCTTTGAACTTTGCGTTGACATCTTGCAGGAAACACAAGCATTTGCATTTCACCTGCACCAAAGTGCGACTGCCATCACTAGCATTAAACATCATGACCTTGGGGCAAGTAGCCGAGCGTGCCACTAAGATGTCGCAAGCGTCTACGTACCGTCTTTGCCAAAAGTAACCAGGCTACGGGTTTCGCTTCTCAGTCGTGTAGTAGAAAATTCGTACCTTTTCTGAAGCTGTAAATATGTGCAACGTAAAGGCGAGATCCTATTCTCAATTATTAACAAGTTGTGATCCTCTAGAATGTCATGCCGGCTTTAGAATACAAGCGAGAAGCGAAACATGCAGCCTGGTTACTTTTGGCAAAGATGGTACATGCTATACAAGTCAACCTTTCTAGCATTAAAGCTGTCACATGCATGGCAGATATTCATGTTCAGCTTTGGACTGACAAGTTTAAAAGTGTACTATTTGTGTTTGTCTAGCATGAAAAACAAAGGAAACTAAGGAAAAACGAAAAAAAATGAACATATGTTGAAAAAGCACTAATAACACATAAAGTATATTCGTTCCTTTATTAATGATAAAGTGGCCTTCAACAATAGTACGAAGCCTGAACATTCAGGAAGGTGCTGTGCCAGGCAGCTATTTTACAGAAACCTGAACCATTTCAACTGTAGTAATGCGCATCCCGGCGGTGTGGGCTGGGCACTTATTTTTCGGCCCACTCCATCATGCGAAAACTGCATCATGTGCATTCCCATTTTCCGAGTTTTGAGCTCTGTAGTGCAGGCTAACAAATTGTCGATGACTTATTTTCGTCTGATTGTTGCACAGCGCGTGTAAATAAATTACCGCTGCACCTAATAAACACTGGCATGCACGTGCAACATCGCCGATCATAAACGGGCACACTGATGTCCGTCCGGACATCGGCGCACTCATCACAGCACTCTTCGTAGTCTCACACAGCACTCTAGTAGGACGTAATCCGTACATCACAGCATCTCACGGTAAGCACAAACCACACCTCCAACAAACACGAATGACGCGATGCTTGGGCTAGAGACACGCCGGCGGCACCCAGCTTTTTCAGCGGCGCTTGTATGTGTACTACGTAGAACTTGTAGCACCAAACCTCAATGCGAGCAGAAAGCGATGCGTTACGTGACGCATCTCATCACAGATGGAAGTGACGAAACTTTGAAGAATCAAAACTACATAACTACATAACGACCATCGTAGACGTTAATCCACATGATAACGAGGACCAAATGAGCGGGCATGCGGGCCGCGGGCTGGCCGTCAACACCGCGATTACATGCGCTTGCGCCCTGGTCGTGTTTGCCACCCTGCCGCGGTCCAACTCACGTAAACTTATCATCATGCCATCACGTAGTATATCACCCATTCTAGGCACTATTCTTGCCACTGTACTATTCTTTGTAATTTCACATTTCACGTATGCAATATGTAGTACGTACTTATTGCACCACGCACGTACACCTCATACCAACTTCGATTTGGCTACATATGGCTACCATGTTGTTGCTAGATCTCGGATCCGTCCGGCTTTCCCGACGGATCCCAACTCAAAATGCTTCGGGTCCGTCGGAAGAACCCTACCGATCGGGTCCGTCCGCCGTACCTCTCCGTCGGACGTACCTTTAAGACCATCGATCGGGTCCGTCCGACGTACTTTAGCCACAGCCTTAAGACAAATGTCTGTAACCTTTCTCCACAATTCTTGTTAACAATCCCTCTACTATCTCGTACTAAACCAAGGTTTGTTTTCGTTTCTACCGTCTCTTGCACCAGGTCCCTAAACGCTGATTCGTGGCCGTTACCCCAAAAAGGACTGGCAATCTGCAGTCGTACCTTGCATGTACTCTACGGTTCATCACGGTTGCCCCTCGCATCTTTCGGTTTAGATGTTAGCAGCCGCCGCCAACCCGGTCTTCCCCCCTGAAGCCTCCACTGTCCGCCTCCCAAATCGTCACGTGGCTGCGCTGCTGTTCCTAACGGGGACAGCCATTTATGGCAGAAAAATAGAAACGAGAAATATGGACACCGGGCTGACCGCACATTCTTCTTCACCGCCGCTTTCCCGCTCCCTTCCGTGCACGTCCAGAGCTCTCGCGCTGCACCTGCGGCTCGTCTTACTGCACTGTCAGCGGTGCGGCTTCAGAATATATGCTCGTTTGGCTTTTACATTCAGTAAATTGAACTCGAATGAGCTTAAAAAGTTCGTTGACAATGTGCACTCGCTGAAACAGACGGTCGCTAACTACGATACAGGACTGAACGCGATGTGCGCTATCGTCTGATTTCAAGCAGCATAAGCAGACTCAGCTTAAAAACACAGTTGTCGGGGATCCTAATTTCTCGTAGGGGCAACATCTGGCTGTTATTTTTGTTCGAAGCCAAGTTTTGCTGGTTTTTTTGCATTATAATGAGCTAGAACTGGAATCTGCATTGTCTGCACGCATAATAAAGCAAAGCTCGCAACAATCTTACCGGTTGTGCCTTCCCGTGCCCATAGGATAAATGCAATGGAAGGACGGGTGAGCGGTAGGCTGGTAGGCGGACGATTTATGGGGTTGGAGCTTACAAACAGCGTTTACAATCGCGATACTGACAACATACAGTTGAATAAAAATTACGAGGGAAGTTAGCCACTAAAGTAGTGAAAGGCGAAAGCCCGAGTGCGGCATTTTGCGGCGCAAATGGCACTAATTAGCAATTAGTTATTTATCATTAAATATTAGGCAGTCAGTCATTAGGCAGTCAATGAACTAATTACTTATAAATTTCATTTATTAAGTGGGTAATAATGCATTAATAATTCAGACAGTAAATAATTATGTCAATAATTAGCAATAGATTATTGATTGACATATGGCCATATACTGCACGCATTCGCGCATACTGTGGTGGTGCTCTGTGATTGGTCGAGGCATCTACGACGTCATCCCACCTCGGCCAATCAGAGCCGCCTCAAAAGCGGGACACATTTTGTGCATGACAGCATGAGCCATTAAAAGCTGTCGCCTTAAAATGCACTTTAGATCCAACCGCGCTGCCGAACATTTGAGTTTCTCGGCAGGCTCCACGGTAGGGCAGTGGTTAGGAATTAGCACGCCCGGTTTAGTAAGAAGCGCGCGCGCGCGCTCTTTGAATCAGGCGCTAAAAGTGAGTCAGTGCTCTGCTAGGAGCGAGATGGCGCTACCATTGCCATCCTTATAGTGATGTTTAGCTCGTTCGTTGCCAATCTTCGGAGTGGCTGAAGCCTCTCCAAACGTGGTCATTCGGTAGTGAAGAAGCAGAAGACGATGATCTGATGATGGTCAGGAGGAGATATATATTTACAGAAGCAAAATAGTATACATAGGCAAAGTTACAGCAACAAGTCACACAGAGAACTGTAACTTAAAAGAAAATGAAGACTCTCACACAGAGAAGTAACTTTACAGGCCCTTACTTTCCTACCGAGCGTTTCGGTTAGAGCCTAGGGGGTGTAAATACGTGCTAAGCACGGAGCCTCAATCTTGACTGTCGAACATGGTCCGAGGACCGCTTTTTGATACCAGACATCAACAAAGACCCAAGGGCGGTCACCTTAGGTGATCCGCCCCGAAAATGAAGCAGCCAAATTATTTAAAAACATGCCACAACCCCCGTGGGTTGGGAATAATCTTGGACCCAGGTCCTTAATTACGCCAAATAAAAATACAACATTCAAAACACACACTCTCGCCACTCGCTGGTCCCCAAACCCTCTCACACGGCGCCTGTCTTTGCCTCCCCTCCTCAGCGTGTTTGCGACGCGACCTTGCAGCTGGCGCCTTTGTGAAAGAAACGCCGCGGGGGATCTGGAGACTAGGCCACCCAGCCGTCTCGTTCGAGGAAAAGGGGGGGGGGGGGGGGAGGGCACTGTCCCAGAGCAGTGTACAGTCGCCGTTGCTCGGACCCAATGTCTCGCGACACAGCGGGAGGCCGCTGGGCTGATTGCCTACTTGGGAGGGCCAAGGGTCGCGCCTATTATCGCCTTCTGCAGGACATTTAGTGAGCGCTTGTGGCAGTGCAAAAAGCTTCATTAACGGCGTCTCCCTGCACCCATGCTTGGCGCCACGGCGGGACATCGCTGGACGAGCTGGCCGTAAAGTGGTTCGCAGAAGCGTGCTGCTGCTGTTCCCAGCTGATAAGGATTCGTCTGCCGTTCGCTTCTTGGCGATGCCTCGGGGCGAAGGGGCGAAACAAACAAAGCCTCCCGCGCGCCCGCGCGCCCGCGCCCAAGAAAAGGGGAGAAAAGGAGAAAAAAAACAACAGCGCTCGCTCCTTGGCCTCGGCGCGTGGGGTGTTCGACCGCCAGCTCGACTCCACGTGCGAGTCACTTTTCACTGCGGCCTTACACTTCTGCTTTTCAGTCACCAATCTTTTAATCGCGAATTGCAAACTTGCACCGTACACTCATTCAGCCGAGCAATGGAATCTCTAAACCCTAGCGCCTGAGGGATAGTAACTCTGCATCGACATCTTGAGTCACACCATAACATTTGAGTATAAGAAGAATTGTTTTTACGGATTTACTACGCACTTCACATGTGTCATCTTCTTATGGTATCACAAAAACAGGGCCTAATGTCTGGCTTCATCAGAGGAGGATCTCTAGTTATTTCAGCACAGGTATAGAAAGGGAAATAAAAATGGAGAGAGAGAAAGCGGCTGGTGGTCTGCTTCGCACATCATTTTCTACACAGGGGAGAAATTAGGGTTCTCCGCCTTGGGTTTTAGAAAATATGTTAATGGTTCTTATTAAAACTCCGAAATTGTAGTAACAATAGAGAAAAAGGTTCTGAAAACTACCGATAAAAATAAAAAAATGGCACTTGCTTCATATTTATGCAGTCCTTATGCATTGGAGCGCGGGGATCTCAGACCCCTCTTAAATAGTGGGGGCTGGTCTCATATTTGCCGAGACCCGCCTGACTTGTATACAGCCCTGTACAAAAGTATCTATGTTATCCAGTATGTTAATGAGATACCACCAGTTTTTATCACAAGAGGTTGAAAAGATGGTGGCACAATGAAGTATATAGGCCATTGTAGGTATGCAGGTATGAGGTGCTGCACGGCATTTTGAAAGGAATTTGAGTGCCAAGGCTTTCTCTCGGGAATGCGCCTTGGGCCTAGAGGCAGAGGTACCGTCGAGATTACAAATAAACCAAGAAGCTTTTGGAAGGCTAGCATTAGGGGCCCACGGCAAGACCACAAACGGGGATGTACAGGGTGAAATAAAATGGTTTCTTTCGAAACATGAGAAGCTGCGAGTAAAATACTATTCGACGAACGCCTGAAGAAAATGGAGTGTAGCAGGTGAGCAGTTAAAATATTTCAACACCTATATGCAAAACGGGCTGGCTCAAAATTAAGTAAAAAATTTACCGTTAAACAGCAGGTAAAACAGAAAGTAAAGATTGGATAAAGTCAATGGAAAAGAATGAGAGTGTCGAAATATATCAAAACTAAAAATGCGAATCAGCAACGAATTTCTCCTGTATAACTCAGTCGGCGGGGTCTTATTTTTTAAAGCTAGATTTCAGTTTTTTGCTTCAGAACCCGCATCAACAAAAAGTAATTTAACCATGAAGATGACTCATGTGCAGTATGTGGCAAGTACGTAGAAACGATTGAACTTCTTATACTCGAATATTATGGTGTCCATCCGTATTTCGGTGAAGGCGGAGTAAGTATTCATGAGTATTTACACATGCTTTAGAGACACCAGTGGTCGTGTAAATGAATATTGGCGTAAGTTAGCAAGAAGTGATTGAAAGTTTGGTGGCTGCAAAGCAGAAAAATTACACGAGGTTAGAAGGGCGGAAATAAATATTTTTAGCTAAAATGAGGAAATAGTGTCGGATTATAACGACACCTAAGATATGAAAAAAAAAGAAGCAAAGCTTTTTGGAAAGTGCCCCCACCCCATTTCAAAAGAGACGCTCCGTCCGTCCGTCCTTCCGCGTATCCATCCATCCATCCATCCGTCCGTCGTCTGTCCGTCCATCCGTCCATCGGTCCATCCATCCTGGCGGAGCTTCGCGTGTTGTCTAGGCGTCGTCAAGTGCGATGGTGGTTCCCTTCTAACCGAATAGGACATGGACTACCTGCCAGTGTAAAATACAATAAGACTTCCAGCCAAATGTCGCTTCTGTACGATATTGTATTTCGTACAAGCCAGCGGTTTGGCGAGACAGGTAAAAATTTGTTTACAGCATTGAAAAAAAATTCTAGGGGATACTTTGGACCACTAAAGTGTAGGATAAATGAATGGATGGATAAAATATAGGAGCGTCTCCTTTGAAACGGGGTGGTAGCAGTAGTTATCATGCTCATTTTTCTCCCTATATCTTATTATTATAGGATGCCTCTATTCGCGCGCCCTCTGCTAGGGTGAGGCCACCCTTTGGGAGGGCAAGTGCCACCTCGCCGGCCTTTGGGAATTCGCCGGTGGTCATTTTCATGCCCTTTCACGCTGCGGCGCAGCACTCATCCAACATGTGTTCGCTTCTTCGCGTTTTCTCTTGTTCCTGACGGGGGGCGCATCAAAAAATAGCAAGCTATTGTGTGTACCAGTGTACCAACCACTCCATAAATGGATGAAGAATGTCCCAATTCCAGAGAGACCCCAAGAGAAGTCTGCTATTGAAAAGCAAACACCAAGCGCGACAATTAGGTGGCAGCCGAGGAACACATTGTGCATTTGCAGCATGAGTAAGACTTCGGTCTTCCGATGCCGTGGGATTCGCATATGCGTGTTGTTTAGGTACGCGACTCATTTTTATTAAAAGAACGTGTGCAAGGTTTCAACAGGAAGATGAATACATGTGGTAACTGTAATATAAAGGATCGCTGAGAATGCGCAACTAGATGTGCAGGGATTGTGTGGCGAGTAATCGTGGGTAAATTGGACTACTGACATACCGAATATTGCTGCGCGGAAAGATCTAGACCTGCTAAAGAAACATAAAAACGTTCGCACTCACTTAGCGAGTTAAACGGCAAAAAGAAAAAAAAAAAACACGTTGTTGGTCGAGCGTTTTTTCGAGGAGAATTTTCGGCGACAAAAACATTAGATGCCCTTTTTTGGCATGGCTGCTTTTCTGACTCACTGACTGCATTTCAGGTCGAAACAATGAACATCAAATCTCTTCACAAGAGCGGACACTATTTCCGTTCATTAAATTCAGAAAAAGAGAAAAAAAAAATTACGGCACACTTAGGCAATCCTTAAAAAGGGTAAATTCGAGAGCGCTCTTTGTCGATCAGTGTAGTCTTACGGTGAAATGCTGCTGCAATGTTTAGTTCTGCTCCGGTACTTTTGCGAGTCTCCGAATGTTGCTGCTCATGAGGTCAATGCATGGCGATAAATGAGGTGATAAATGGGTGTATATTGGGAACTTTGCGACGTCGCAGCTGAATTGCATATGTATATATATATATATATATATATACGCAGATAAATGAAGGGGAATTGAGGATGCTCGTTATAATACATGAAGGAAAGAAGCCAACAGTCGGCGAAGCCAAGGAAAGCAATGGGGATTGTACTTTGTCCTCTTTTTTTTTTAATTTTTACTTCGATAATCACATAAATTAGTAATGTAATCTCTTCAGGGGAAAGATAATTAAACGCAAAGTAGAAGAAAAAACAACGTGCCGATGGTGGGAACCGAACTCACGACCTCCGAACCCAACCCACGACCTTGGAAGAGCACCGGACGCGTTATTCGGAGGTCGTGGGTTCGGTTCCCACCATCTGCACGTTGTTTTTTCTTCTACTTTGCGTTTAATTACCTTTCCCCTGAAGAGATTACATTACTAATTTATGTGATTATCGAAGTAAAAATTAAAAAAAAAAAGACAAAGTACAATCCCCATTGCTTTCCTTGGCTTCGCCGACTGTTGGCTTCTTTCCTTCATATATATATATATATATATATATATATATATATATATATATATATATATATATATAATAAGGGAGTAATTACTCATTGCATCCACCCAAGCGTACGGCTCAGTGTAATAAAAAAAAATAAAAGTTTTCTTTGCAGGCTCACTTTGAACCCAGCCGACTGTTGCACGATTGCGTCGTGAACCTGTTCTCAGTGATTAGGCTGAAAAAACCTGTGCCCAATGCGTATGACAATAAATGCGCTCCTAGGCTTATCAGCGTCCGCCAATTTTTTTATTTCCTTCTCTCCCAGGCAAGAAAAGAAAGAACAAGCTGATGAGGTAAATGACTTAGACATTTTATTCATTGGAGATCTGTCCACGATAGAGTGCAGCATCTGTACTACATAGGAGGTTTCATTTTGAAAGGAACCTTACCGTCTAACAGCTGCCAGCAATGCAAGGATGCGCTGCTGGGATATACTACCGATGAATATGCTGCTCTGACTGCTCTCAAGGAATATACGTCAGCAGGTAACAACCTAATTTATCCCAGTAATGACGGGGTGCACATGCTAAAAATGCATAGGTTGTTTGGCATTCGCACACAATATGGAAGACAAAGGACAGTATTTCCAAGCATGCTTTCAATATACCCTGAAATATTTTTCAATCACAAAGAAGCAACTTTCATGCTTAAAAGCACTCTTACTCCTTGCTTGTTTCCAACTAACCTCTGAGCGCGGCAGTTGGTCATTACTTTCTCTTAGAAGCATTGCCTTCAGTGTGCGCTGAATTATTCAATTTTCTTCAGTTTGACCTATGAATTCCGTCATTATTAATTTCCATTCCCTTCGAGTATAAAGGGATGCATTTTCAACTCCGGCTAATATACTTCCTCTTCGTTTAACAAATATTCAGCGGTCCCACTGGGTGCGAATTAGGCGACTACACACGAATTAAAAAATTAGCCATGGTTTAGCTTCGGGTAAACCTGCGCTACGCTAGAGCTATCTGCATGACTACGTTTAGGTTCGCCTTGAAATTAAAGACATGACTTTTACCTATAGTAGTTTAGTCTATGGTTTCTGCTTTATTTATGCCATAGGGGGCCTTTTTGACGACTAAATTGGGACGAAAAGCATATGTGGATTTTCTTAGTCGGACTGCAGCCAACTGCTATTGATCCTCACCAACCGTAGATTGAAGGGGCTAACGGCGAGTGTCTGCAGAAGGAAACCGACGAAAGGAATACTTGTGGAAGCGATTGCTCTGTGTTTACTCGCTAACGATATGACGAACCCTGAACCAAGCCTCTCTACACCCCCCTCCCCCCTCATTGCGTTACAAGCCCAGAGTGGGTTATAGCTAAAATGTTTATAGGCCGAAATTTATTTTAACAAGATTAAGCCAAACTCTTTCTGCTGGATGAGAGCACGGAGGCATGACAATAGCGTTGCGAAGACCCTGTTATCCTCCATTCATCATTGATGGCTGTGACAACGGTTGAGGAAAAAAAATTACGAGGCTTTTTCTTGATATCGTAGTAAACTCGAAAACTTGGAGTTCACCCTTTAGAAGTGCGAACTCTAGTAGCTACGTTTCCCAAGGCCATGCCTTCCGCAGTCTAAGGTCACATGTGCCACAATCTAAAAATGGCAATCCACTGTGTGGCACGCATAGGAACACCGTATATATACCACACGATCAAGGTGGTACCGTACCGTATGACTAATCGGGTGTTGTTCCATGTGGCCATTCGACAGTTGCGCAAAACAACTAACGAGCACAGGCGGTGCTCGAGAGCCGCAATTCGTCAATAGACAACCGGCTGACGGGCATCGAGTTTGGATTCATTAGTTGCTCCATTTGTGTAAAATTTTTGGATCACGCGTTTAGCGCAGAAGCTTCGGGGTGGTACAAACGAATTGACGAATCAGAAAGAAACAAGACTGCTAGTTGAGTCGGAGCATAGTCTACGCGGGTGATTCGCCAATTGGTCCAGATATAAACGAAGTTGTTATGCCATATTAGTGATGATACTAATCATTTCATGATGCCAGTTGTAGTCCAACAGTTGGCGTTGCGTGTAGTCTACCCCTACCGGGTGTATATGATAGACCTCATTCCTCGAAACCACGCGACGATGGCAGGAGAGGTGATCACCCGGCCAGGTTCGTTATACAGTAAATTTTACAGTATACAGTACGTTATATATTATATAGTTAAATACCACTTGAAGGAACGTCACTTCAACGTTGTACTCAGTTTGTAGAAACTTAATTAAATTCCCCCTCCCCCCCCCCCCCCCAACGAATCTGCATTGAACGCTATGCCAACGGCCTTCATTTTAACAAAATTCATTTATTCATCATTTCAGTTGCAAGAACATTTTCCGCGGCATCATCCTGTACTTTCCACGTCATACTGAGCATATCAACAAGCACAACCCTCACTCTTTGTTGAATGTTTCCATGTTGAGAAGCACGTTTCATTACCGGCTGCGAAAACTGGCCGTCAATTAGTTTTACACTGAACTGGCTACCTAGATGTGCTGACAACAAGCGGAATCCATAGCTAGCTTTATTTGCTTAATTGGCTTCACAATCATAGCCAGCCATAGCCAGAGCTTCAGCCCTAATAAGCCTTTTAGCTCCAAGAAAGGTCTATCTATGCTTGCTGGTTAACCGTGATCAGCTGAAGCAATTATCTGATTGAAGGAAATGGGGCCTTTGCTGCCCAGCAGGCCGTTGTGACTAACAAGGTTCACGGGAGTTTGCACGCAGGGACTGAGTTCAAGACCACTGACGTTGTAAGCTCAAAATTGGAGGACACTGTGACAACTAAAGGGATGAAAGGCGAAAGCCTGAGTGCTGCATTTTGGTAAGTCCGTAGCAAAATGTTGCGCATGGAGCGGTGAATGCTGCTACGAGTAAAGCAAGCGACGGCATGCAACCGCAGCCGACGGCGCGAGCTGCACCCCCATCTCTCCTCTGTCGTGACGTCAGCGTATCACGTGGGGTGACGTAGCATTCCACATTCTTTGCACGGCGTGTAACCGTCACGAAGGGCTGTGGTTTACTTCTAGCAATATGCTTCGCATAAAAGTCGTCGCCTCTGCACCACCGTCTTCTTCACTACATAACAGTTTGAACACTGGATGTTTCATGGAGCTAATAGAAACAATCTTCTAACATTTATTTCGGTTCATCGAACTTTCTCTTTAACAAAACTTTTTCCTAAGGTCCCTTGAAGTTCGTTTAAGTGAGGCTTCATTCTATCGCCGCCGGCGGGCAGCTTCAGATAATCCAAACCTACTATTGCTTCACGGCATTATCCATGTAACGCTCGATAATCAAATGTTGCATCAACTTCGGATCGTTTTTTTTTTTCTGCATATTGCGAAATTTCTCTGGAAATGAAAAAAGAATATACATGAGGGTTTCCTTATCGCGAATAATAAAACGTGGTTTTCTGAAGGTCCGCTGCACGTGTTCTGCCCCATTTATTTTCTATAGTGAATATTTATTACCCGAAGCAAATAACCGTAACTATTATTTCCCAATCGAGTTGACTCTTTATGTCTAATTTTGTTTGTTTATCTCAGTCACGAACTCTTAGCTCCAGTGGTCGGAGAAAAGCTTCGTGAAACAATCTTCAGTCTTTTTCTTTGTAAACAAGTATAGAAAACTGGGCGAGTTGGATTGGATTCATCTTAAAGCAGCGCGAAAACACAGGACTAAAAGGAACAGGAGACGAGATGAATTCTTTGTAAAGTTGCATGTCCTATATAGGGATAGAAACTGAACAATACATTTTTTTTTCGCCTGCGTAAGCCCTCATAAACAAGTCAGTTGTGTTACCTTCAGCTAGAACGATCCATATGTGTGTATATGTCTTACCTACCACCCTGGGCAGGAAAATATCAGTAGTGACAGAAAGGTGCAAACATCGAAGCTGTCACTGTGGTGTTCATACTGTCGCAACGCGTTTCCTGTAAGGAACTAAAAACTGCTGATATGATTCCCACCTGTTAATAGTGAACATTAGAAATTTCTTCTGGGCATTCGAGTATTTAGACTCGTTTAATCTACACAGGTGAAGTACAACAACACCAATATGGGATGTAACAACGCGGAATCTATGGAGCTAAACATCTGGTAATAAAGCTTTTGAAAATGCAGCTCCAGTCTGCTCGAGAAAATGAGACAGTAATGTAGCTTTGTAAATGCTAATTTTATTTCATCTTTAGCGCCATCCACGAGGCTAGCACATGGAGGGAACGGATTGCTATTACTTGTCTTCTTGTAGTTCCAATAAGTTAGTGGTGGACAGTTTCTGAAAAAGAAAGCCATGACGAAAAGCAAGTTATACATAGTTCGTATAGATGCAATTGAAGCTTCATCGTAAACACCGATTTGGATATATTCATTTTGTCCCAATAATGCGCCGACGCACAGAAAGGCTAGCCAAATTTTTCTCCCCGATTTTGCATTACATTATGTAAAATAATCCATATTGGTAAAAACTCTTCTGTTTCAGCGATAAACCTCTGATTACAACTCTATTATATTAGCATCGAACTGTGCTTTTCTACCATAATCCGTTTGTCAAAGATTTGATATGTAGTATATACTTACACTTCCTCTTGCGGAGAAGAGCGCCGTAGTGGAATGGAGAGCCGAGGCCATAGCCGTAGTTCAGGCCGTAGCCGAGGAGACCATGGCCGTAACCGTAGTGGCCGACACCGTAGCCGAGGGTGCCAACACCATAGCCGTAGACTGGGGCGGCGTGGTAAGAAGCGATAGCTGGGGCAGCGTGGGCAACGGTGGCCACAGCTGGGGCGTGGTGGACGGTGGTGGTGGCAACAGCTGGGGCGGCGTGGACGGCAGCTACAGCTGGAGCAGCGGCGTAGGTGGCGATAGCTGGGGCAGCAGCGTAGGTGGCGACTGGAGCTGCGTGGGCGACGGTGGCAACAGCTGGGGCAGCGTAGGTGGCGACAGCTGGGGCGGCGGCGTAAGTGGTGGCCACCTTGGTCACGGCTGGAGCAGCGTAGGTAGCGACAGCTGGGGCAGCATGGTAGGCAGCAACACGAGTCACAGCTGGGGCGACGGCGTAGCTAGCAACAGCTGGGGCAGCGGCGTAAGTGGTGGCAACCTTGGTAACGGCTGGAGCAGCAGCGTAGGTGGCCACAGCTGGGGCGGCGTGGACGGCGGCAACACGAGTCACAGCTGGAGCGTAAGCGTAGCTAGCGACAGCTGGAGCAGCGTGGGCGACGGTGGCAACAGCTGGGGCAGCGTGGTAGGTGGCGATGGCTGGAGCAGCGTGAGCGACAGTGGCAACAGCTGGAGCATGGGCAACGGTGGCAACAGATGGAGCATAGCCAGCGTAGCCGAGGCCGTAGCCGTAACCACCATAGCCGAGGCCGTAGCCGAGGCCGCCGTAGCCGAGGCCGCCGTAGCCGAGGCCGTAGCCGAGGCCTCCATAACCAAGGCCGGTGTAGCCAGCGAGAGCGCTGGTGGCAAGGGCCAAGAGGACGCAAGCACGAATCTGTGGAAATGGTCAAATTTTGCGATGCGTTAAGATATTCTTTGTCTGCAATGATATACGGCTATATGCAGTTGTTAAGCCAAAAATCGGCCTTATACATCGTTCGCATGCCGGTAGATTCGTAACAGCAGAACTATTAGGGTATTTAAACGGGTGTCCGTTGAAGCGACAAGCGTTCAGCATTAAATTTTGAGTAATTCGGGCTACATTCGCAGGAGCATCAATGAAGACGTACTTCGTGTGAGAAGTTGACGATTGGCCTCACAACGCATACGCACGTTTTGGTCACAAGTAGATACCTATATAGGGCGGTGTTAAAAAGAGAGCTTCATTTAGGTTGCTTTGGATCTAGCACAAAGTGGGGCATTCCACATGCTCATTATTTGACCATATATATAACAAGACAGGTAATATATGTTAATTTAAAAGCTACGGTTCTTATGCAATATGTTTTAAATACGCAAATGCAACTTATGTTTCCAAAAGATAGAATACCCAGACCCATGACATCAATGGAGGTTTCTCGCTCACTAAAGCTCTTTTCTGGGCGAGTTGGCTCATACTATTCATTCTAAGTGCTTGCAGCACGACAACGGAACACAAAGGACAAGGAGAACGGAAAAAGCGCTTCTACAGATTTGAATGGTCAGCTAATATCTTTTTTCCAGTTCGAAGGGAGATTGTAAGGCGCCAATACTTAAAGTATGGGTTTTCTTAAATAAACGACATAAATATCTGTAGCCAGCTATTTTACGTAAATAAGTTTTTATCAGCCTAAATAAATAGCTTGTAGCAGATAAACCTTCCACATGGCTGTGGTTTTGGTTAGCATCCTTAGAAGGTGTGTCAGAAAGCTAAATGCCCTTTGATCTCGAGCTCTATTTTGGTTGAGGTTTTGAGAGTGCACTGGGTGAGGTATACTCCTCAACAGCTATCACATAATAGCTCCTTTAGAACCAGTAATTTAAGCTACGTAATTGGTTCCTTTACGCCTGCACGTCAGCCAGCTGTTTCAATTGACACTAGTCATGTTTTTAATTGATGCTTTGTTCCTTAAGCCAATGTTTAGAATATTAGCTAGTAAAATTTGCTAATTACATATTATTGAGAATACTGCAAATGAGGATACGCCTGCAGTTAGTTTTCCTTAGCTAGAATATTCCTTTTTCAAAAGATTGGTTACATTGAGCTGGATACCTGTTATATTTCTTACTGAAAGCAAAGAGCTCGTGCCTTATAGCTATATGGGCCGTAATTTTTCAGCCTAATAAAACTGAGCAGTTTCTGCCTAAATCGACAATCTGAACTGTCCCAAAACTTCCTTCACCAAGATAACTATGCTTTAGCTGCTTACCATGGTTGCTTTGAGCTGCTGTTGAGCCGACTGCTGACTGAGCTCTGCCCGAGACTCCTTTTATAGCAAAATCTGTCCCTTCATTCTGTGTACACGTGGACCGCCCCAAGCCATGTAAAAAAAAAAAAAGAAGAAATGCTGAAATATTTAGTGATTTCAGTATTCCGCACATCTCCACAAACTGCCGTAGAGGGTGCATGGGGAGAAACCGTACGCGCTTCGAACTGTAATGGAGTACCGCGCCCTAACCTTGGCGAGGACGCTGGTGAAAGGAGGCCGAATCTCAGCAGAGAGGTGGATAGCCGTGATGCGTGCTCTACTGTGTATTGCGAAAGAAGGGTCAGGAGACATCAAGGCAGCTGGGCGCGTAAGCGTGAGAAGAGAGCACAACTGAGAGGCGTAAGGAGCCAAACTGTTGCGAGACATGAAGCTCATACTGCGCATACAAAGAAAATTAATTGCCTATGGAAGGCCACGGTACGGACACGAGGCAATGGTGTGAGATCTCATCTCTGTTTTGGTCCAAGGCCTGCATTTTAAAAAAAAGGAAAGTGTGAGTGGCGAAATACAGAGTTGAAATTGGCTGATGTCCATATTTAAAGAAAAGTTGCACGTTGGTGGCTTCTTTTCCGAGAATCAGTGAAATTAACCGTCAACTCTGCATGAAGCCTCAATCACTTTCGACATCTTACGTCACTTTAAATGCTAATGTGTAAACTCCGAGATGCCACATATTTCACTGGCTTGGTATGCAGAAGCGCCAGTTCGCATAAAACTACCTCAGAAGGTCGAAATATACTTTAGGTTAGGAGGACGCATCAATAAATTGCGTAGTTGTATCACATCTTTTATTCGTGGTCGTTTGAAACCACGCTTTATCTGCTCTAAAGGATCAAATGAGAAAAATGAAGAGTCATATTGCAATGTCCGACTCTCTATTCAATAGTAACCCTTGATTTCATCAGCACTTTGTACTTAATTTCCATCTTCATCTATGAAAGACCTGTTCTTCATTTTTTTTCTCTAATTTTATGACGTACGAAGAGACGCTGTTAAGATGGTCGGAAGCAGAATAGGTTAAGAACGCTTGATTACAATGAGGTAAATTGAGAAACCTGAAACGTATTTAGCACAATCATATTTAGTGTTCTCTATTGAACGATTGGAGTGACTCTGACTACCCTGAAGTGGTTGTTGCTGCTGGGGGAACTACTAAATTGACTTTTTAAGTGCCGCTTTACGAATGATCCAGTTTAGAGAAAGATAACACCGTGCATGTAGCCATGTATAGACTTCAAGTGTTTGGTGTCACTTGAGGAAACTGGAGAAGTGCACATAATATACATAGTGATTTTTTCATATTAAAAATAAATGTGACACGAAAACCGACACTTCCGATCAAAAATTTTTCAATGTTTCCATGAACGGCACTCAAGGGTCGCAAAGCTAATCTGTCTTTATTCTCTTTCGCTTGATACATCCCAACCTATCTGAAGGGCATCCTATTGTGCACGGCGCTGCGTGTTTAGCCCGTGCCTTTCTTCTCTTTTTTTTTTTCAACTTTTTTTCTGTTCAACACAAGGTAGCTTTGGCAAATAAAAAAAATGTAGTAAACTTTGTTGTACTGAAAGGTACATTACACGCAATTATGCATGTGTGCGCTCTATCATGCTGCAGTTCCGCTTACTTGAGACAGATGATTGTCACTACAGTAAAAAATTTTTTTTGCATGCCAGACAAAGCTGCTTGACTATTGTTCCATTCAACCGCTTCATTTCTTGTGATCGCGCACCTTTCATGGCGAAAACTATGAGTTGGCGATTTATTTAATAATATGCTACATTCGAGCATAGTGCAATTATCCTCAACAACATTTGGCTACTTCTCATCTCTGCCATCACATTCATGTACACAAACAAGAAATTGCTACCAGCTCTAAACTTAAAAAAAAAATCCAGACTGTAAATCTTAATCCTGCTTTTTTTCTCGCGGCAGTTTTCAGCCTCTGCCTTCCCAAATGGTGCATAAGATATGCCTATACATTGTACACCGAATGTTTATAATTGTCCTTTCTCCGCTCACACCTTTAAATGTGCGGAAACTACCAGCTATGGTTTATTTACCGTGTAGACTGAGATATTACTCTTAAAATATAGCGGTGTTCCGCCCCGCTACCGAAAGTTCAGATTTTGGCCACCAGCCGCAACTATACTTTGAAATTTGTAATCCATTCCACTTAGGCCACTATTCCCTGCCTTAATCTAATGCCAGATTCGACTCTTGTGACTTGTGAGTGCAGCTAATTATTAGATGAGTGATTTTGAATTGAGTTCACGAAGTTAATACGGGAAAATAGCTATGAAAGACAAATGTGAAAGGAAGCTCCCTCAAATTCATCGCCATTTACTTAGTGCACGAAGAGCATGGTACTGGAAGCGTACTGAAGGATAAGTGCGCCCGAGACAACGAAAAAATGGCGATTCCTCCGAAATCATTAACACAGTATTTAAACATATTTCGTGATATGTATTCTTTCCATGAAAGTAGCGCTCAGTGTAACGCCGTCTATTGAAGAGCGCCCACATTGTATAGGCAGCTAGTAATTAATATCGTTTTGCCCACTTCAGTCGCACTCCTTATGATATACACGAATGCAAGAGGACAGACAAGCAGCAAATACGTAAATAATGGAACTCCTTGGTGAAGAAAAGCAATACTCGTGATTGCGTAAATAATATATTGCAGTATTGATAGAAGACCAGTATTCTACAGAAAACTTCGAAACGGCGATACACTTCAGTTATTTTGCTAGGAATTGTTAATTTCCTACACTTCCCAGATACTCTTTCTTTAGTCATTATGAATCTCCTGTTATGGCTCACTGTCGCCTCAAATTTATTTTCGATAAAGCACCATGGAAGGCTCTTCAGGGAGCATATTCGTGGCTTTGATTGCTCACAACCAAATTTTCTGTCGTTGATTTTCTGCATAAATTACACCAATTGTCTTGGGCTAAAGGCACCCGAATTTCGTACAGTGTGGCGCCAAAGTGGATTTCTGTCATTGATGCCGCATGAAGATGAGAACACCAGAACATACAGGAATAATTTTGTCCACCATGTTTTTTTTTTTTTGTAGTGCCTTTTGACGTATGAAACTGCCAGTAAGCCTTCATGTCGAAATGCGTTGCTACTGAAGGTATTAGATCCCCCAACCTTGTAACCTTGTGCCAAGAAGGCGAACACCACAGCCGCTGGGTCAGCAAATCTGCACGCACATGTCTTGAGCAGCAGCGTTGTATGCTTTTGTGTATCATCGGTTTTTGTCATGCCCCGATGGTGCTTACAGGATGAACGCTGTGTTCAATAATAGATTAGGTCTCTAACTAAGTGAACACCGTAGTTCAGTATTGTTGCATTTGTTACTGTAAAAAGCCATTTAGTATTCCACATGAGCACGGTATGAAACGCCAGGTAAAAACAATTGCAAAAAAGGCATGGTCTCGGTGTGAATTTCTCGACAACCTGGAACTTGAATCTATGTGCTGGAAGTGGAACAAGAGCAAAGTACTGGAAACTGCGGTCCAGTCATGAGACGTCATTTAAGCGCAAAACGTTCTGAAATGCGCAGATAACGTAGCGTACAACGCTACTGTTGCATTCTGTCGACCATGCGTTTGCAAACGGGAATCTGTCTACAAGCCAAATTATCCGAAATTCGATACGATTATGCAGAGATAACCGCCTTAGGGAATTTTACTGACCGCTCCAAATCATGCTGCTGCATTCCTGTGTTTGAAACAAAAACAGCAGGCTTGGCGTGAGGCGGTGATATCCAGAACTGTAAAATCTAGGAAGCGTCCATCTGTAAGAGGCGCCTAAAAGAAAAATGTTTCCATTGGCTCAGGGTTCCGTGCTGGTGTCCCTGTTTTTTCTCAGCATATTAATGACCTTCTATGAACGCTGAAATATTAAAAAGCTATAATATATGCCGAAACAGTGCATTACTTTTTACATTGGATAATTGAAGGAACTGAAATGTAAAATTAATGAGGAATTTAGGCAAATTGATCAGCGTGTCGAAGTGATCGCCTAACCCTTATTTATTAGAAAATAATGTACACCGTGTTTCACTTTCGCAGAAAGAACATAAACTACGTACGCATAGTACTACCTATCAACAGGACGAATTTGCTGAGGGTTACCCCATGCAAGAATCTTGGTGTCCTTTTCGCCTCTGATATGCTCTGGAAAGAACTTGATAATGTATGCTTTAAATTATGCAAAGGTTGTGATGCTTTGATAAGACGGGGGGCTGCTTCGTTCTTCCAATGTTACGCATTCTGTATTTCGTCTTTGTTCATAGCCAAATATGCCATTGCCTGGAAACGTAGGGCAGTATATGTAAACTATATCTAAATCCCGTTTGCCGCCTTCCAAAGGGTGTATTCGTATTTTAACTTCTTCGAACAGTACCCACTCTAATTGGCCACTTTATCAGCTGCTTCGTATCCTACCTTTATCAAAGGCATATAAACTGAAGTTAGTTGAGATAGTAAACACTATAAGATCTAACAGCCTTCTGACCTTTAGTTCATTTAGATTGCCGATGAAACAAAGCAGAGCTGCAACTAACAGTCCATTTAATATATAATACCTTGTTATAATATGTATGGCCTGGAACTCCTAGAATATAACGGAGTAAAGGACAAAACAATTTTCGCTAATACACATGTCCTTCTAATTTCGGTGGAAATGTTGGAATGTAGAAATGCATTTTGTGTGAGTTAATTTAGAAGCTTTTTTTTTTTATTGACTGTTGTGTTCTAATCAAATATCCCCATTGTGGTTTGGTTCAGCTTTCCAACCTTTCTTGTGCATACTGAAGTGTGCTCTGATGGTGTCCTGCCACAATACACTCTTGAAATTGTTTCACCTCTGTTTAGCACATTGAACCATCACTAGCCTTAAAAGTTATATGTACGACCAACTTTGTGTGTGCTGATTTTTAAAAGGAAAAATGAAGAACAATCACTGCCAACCAGCCGTCACAAACTCAAGTTGTCCACCTCTTGCAGGCGATTGCACTCACCTGATATCTATCCATTTCGGCATCTCCTATAGCACTATAGTGCAAGATATAAATAATATGCTTTTTTATATGAGCGGGGGATATATTAGCCCATTACGTTTTGTGCACTCGTTTTCTCTTTACCTGTGTAAGCCTTTCCGTAAAAAATAGGTTCATTACAAAAAATAATAACTCATATGCGACATCAATCTATGTATTTTGTAACTTAGCTGTTGTTACCTTCATCTCTGTTCTCTAAAACTTTCATATCCGGCGTTGAAGCCCGTGGAGCAATACTAAATCGTTATTTAAATCTGATAGTGGTCATCGTTTCAGAGAACGAGAGTAGAAGTTATTCTGTAATATAAACCCGCGATTCCGTTACTAACCTCACTAATGAAAGCCGGAATGTTTTGTTCCGATCAAAAACTGCCGATAGAAGCAATGCTAGGAGTTTGTGTTATATTTTTCTGAAAGCTGAGTCAGAACTTCTGAATTGCTTTAACTCGTGTAAGGAGCTTTTGCTTTATTTTCGCAGGTATGCGGACAAAAGTAATTTAGTGTTATTGAGTGAATGGCAAAGGCCAACTTGTGGATTCACAATGTTCCTTCAGCCATATACATGTCTACATCATCACAAAGTTTAATAGAGAGAAAGCACAAATCAAAATAAGAGATAAAGTGTGCGTTTGAGGTTCCAGGAACTAGATTTTCGCTGTCAAATGAGGATAGCTTGTTTAAACCTCCGGTGAATTGCGCAGCTGTCCACTTTCCCTTTTCACCTCGAGTGTGCATACGTTAGCAGGGACGTGCTATCTTGCTTAGCGATAATGAAATATAGCCCTTTATTCTCCTTTGGCAGATGTTATCTGCAGGCTGCATTACGAAACGTAAACGGTTTCAAGGGAAATCATCAATTTCTCGTATCGCTGGATGTACTACATGAAGCTTACGGCAGAAAACGGCAGTGCATGCTTGCATACGCGTCTGACCTTCAAAAGGACCTCTATCGTCTGCCTCACATTAAGATGCAGCTAAACCATTCTTTCTAACTTTTTTGCGATGAATATTCTGACGTCAGTGGTATTTAGGTAGACAAAACATTAGTGGAGGCAGTTGGAAATTTGTTGGTAATGGCGTCGACCTTCCGGTGCGAAATTATCTTGTGGCCATAGAAGCCCATTTCAGTGCAAAAATTCTGTATCAAGTTCTTTATTGAGAGACTAGCATGGTTTAGGGTGGTTTTCAGGGTTGAACGTTTGAAAGCGATTCAGGCTCTGAGAGGTGCCACAGTCGAAGGCTCCGAAAATTGTGACCACCTGAGGCTCTTTGATATGCACTGACATTGCACAACACACGGGCGCCTTGTTTTTCACTGCCATCGAAAAGTGAAAGCCGTGGTAGGTATTCGACCTCGCATCCTGGGGTACAGCAGTCAAGCGTCCTAACCATTGCGCGAGCGCACCTGGTATTAATAGAATAAGCAATGTACGCAAACATTTTCGCACACTGTTATTAAAATTTGGTTTCAATATCAGTGAAATTTGCCTTCTTTATGATCCCTCGCTAAAATATGTTAGGCGGCAGACATATTCCTCCCACCGCTTGCTGTGAGGTTATTATGCTATTTCCTCTTCAAGCCTTCTGGTGCTTAACCTGGAACGCAGTGTCGACTGCAGGCATTTTTTGAGTCTCAGCCACCACCGCAAGGCATTCGTGGTGGACACAGGTAACCTGTTGGCACATGTAGTAATAATCTGATACTGTGCTGACAAAGAAAATGTTCCAAGAAAAATTTATTTTCTTTACAAAATGAAGTCCCTTTTATTGTTAGTGCCCGCAAGATTTTAGTCTGCATACGCCCGTTCTAAGGTTTGGCCCCTGCTGCAGAGGGGCTCTCTCACTAGCCGCTAAAAGTATGTTTCCCTAATTACTTTATCAATTAAAATCACAGTAAACTCTATATCAACCGCAATAGCTTGAAGGCAGTAATGCAAGCTTATTATAAACTTAAGCTGTTTGGGGAGACAAACTTTAGAAATTGCGTTTTCATCAATGCCATCGACAGCCACAGTGCAATGTCGGCGACGAATCTCTTGAGAGAAAATAGTTTCTTCGCCTCGTAACAGGTTATTGGGTGTCATGACCGGTCCTCTCTGCGCTTTCAACCATGCATTGAACTTGACCTGCGAGCCATAAACGCCTTTGCAAATCAGGCATTGCAGTAGAGCTGAAGGCTTACTGACGGCGGCTTAACGAAGCCCACTCAGGGAAGACAACACACCGTCTACATTATTTGCCAGTTGTACGAACTTGGCCAATAGCCCGTCATTATAGAGCTCAGGGTACGCAATCACATCAGGCCCGATTACAGGCGGCTGTCATCGTTATCTTCAGCTCATATCGGAAAGTCTCTCTACCGTTGGAGAATAATCGGACGGCATTTTTTAATAACATCAGGGATCTCGAGAATGAAGGAAAATTTGGGCGCTATATCAGTTTATTGAATCACGTTGCGGCTAAGCAGTACTTAGACGAGGTAAGCGATGCACAGCGTCCATCTAACTGTGGATGATCAGAAGTCCGGAGACAAATGAGGGTGGAGAAAGGCCTTTTTTGAGCAAAGTTATCCAGCCGGATATCGGAGTGTCCTTGTGACTTGTCACAGCATGCTGCAGCCGACATCATGCGACATTAAAAACAGCACTGAGCCTAGAGGCTGTGCAGCGGACAGGCCCGTGAATCGGTATGCGACGGCGATGCCGATAGTTCTCCTGCAGAGGAGAAGCGAGAGATGCGTCAGTGTAGGAAAGGACAGGCGGCAGCTGGGCGGAATGCGAAAACACGACGTTGTAAAAAGCAATCGCTTCGAAGAGTAGGCAGAGAGTAAGGGCAGACGAACGCATCCGCAATAGAATGGCAATGAACCAATTTCCACGGCAGGCTTTTCTTGTCAAGGTTACCACACGATCTTTCGTTGCGAGGACGTTTCGGATCAAGTTTTATCACGTGTTGTGTTGACGCTGACCACTTTTATTCTTCCAGACGCGGCTCTAAGACAGAGGGCCACCGGCTTCTTTTGCAATACTGAGAGCTTCTAATGATAAATGAAGAAATTTTAGGTGTCCAGGAGGAGTGCGTGGTTTCACTTTACTCTTTTGAGCAATCCCAGGTGATACCACTAGGCTGAAATTTGTGTGCGGCAATCGAAGTAAACAAAGTAAAACTAGAAATCTTGATCTTTCCGGATAGTTTAGAGTTTTGACTCATTTTTTATTTCTTGCATCTTAATTTGCAGAGGAAAATTGTGGCATGCAATTTTCTGCACAGGTTTTATGGCCTAGGAACGCGTGCTTGTTATGAGCTTCTATGCGTGTGACGATAAAGTTAATGCTTTGCCTGGCGATTTGTGTCGTACAGGTGCGGCAGGACCTCGTGCAGACAAGTTATGGATTCACAAGTTATAGACTCACGTTCACCAAAACAACTATGCGACCGCGGCTCAACCATGGCAACTATGGCTTCTGAACAACTAAAAGAGATGGTGCATGTGATGAAATTATAACCTAAGAATCTGATATAAAGTGAACCAAGCCACGACTAACACCAATAATGCGCTGCGTTATGTTTACTCAGCCCTTTAGCCTTGTCTTCTATTGTCATTCATATACATAGGCTATTTAGAAAAAAAGTAATTACCTGCTCTTCATTCTGAGATATTGCTGTTTTTATTGTAAGACGGCTTCCAGAATATTGTCGCCTGTTACGAGCCCACATATTGATTTCAGTCTGAGGATTCCTGCTAATACTAAAATCACTCATATGCATTTCAGTCTCACGAACACAGGGGTATTGCAGTAATTTTATGCAAAATGCATGAATTAGGACATTCTTTTCATTTCGGGCTTTCGATTTGAATGCCGACATATTTGTGCCTTTCACTATGTTTCATATATCAATTTTGCCTTTACCTGCATTTTCACGGAGCATTGCATAGTTCCCCCTTATCATCAACTGTACTTATATTACCCATCATATTTTAAAATATCTTTATTCTCTTCACGTCTGTTTTCGTCGCACACCTTCGTTTCAGTCTGCACGTGCAACTAGGAATCATTCTTGCCCTATAGGGACAACTTATGGACCAATAATAGAATTGGGATTCAGAATCTCACCACAGAAGCTTGAATCCACTTCGGCTCTCGTTATAATTGGTGCAGCTTTAATAACCATCATTTGCATGCAGTCACTTCAAAGGAATCGTTATTCCTTTGTCATGCATTTCCACGATCCCTGCTGAGCGTACCCATATAAGGATTCTGAGGAGGGTGACCAGATACGCCCATTAGAAACCAAAAAGGGCTACATTTTGCCTTAGCTGGCGTCACAGTTTTTCTTTCGTTTTGGCTTTCCTTTCTGTGGATATTTTCTAATCTAATAGCTGAGTATTTCAAGCGAACGAACAAGCTTTCTCACAACGCGTACGCGGGCTATCTTAGAACAAAGAAGGAATTCATTTCCTTTGTGAAAACGCAAACGGCAAGACTACTAATGCCTGCTTACTAAAATCCTGAAAATCAGAAATGAAAGTAGCAGATTTACGAATCAGGGCAATCGGCACGGAAGTTCTATTCTTGGCGGCATAGTCGGCCCTCAGGAAGTGTAATAAAAATTTTCTGCCGGAAAGCTGCCGCAACTTTACAAAACGTGCGCTGAAATGGCTTCTTGCGCGACTGAAGCTTCAGGGTTACCTTGCAGCATCTCAAACCAAAGCTACAAAGAAATTCTTCTTTTGCTGAATCCATCGCCCATTTGGTTTAATAGTGGTTATATCGACAAATGAAACTTTCAAACTGTGCTCTGAGTAGTACTTGCTCCAAAAGAAAGTTGGCAAAACAGTAGAGGGCAGACAGCCGATAAATGAAATATGAGCAAGCTTGAATAGGCAAAACATATTGTCACGGCAAGCCAAAATTATCACTCATGTCGGAGCTGGAGCTGCCTTTGTTACCGCTGTCCGTATCAGACGGCCCCGTTGAATGAGTGCCAAGCAAGGTTGAACCAAAATCTAAATATCCTGGCTTCACACATTATAAGCGCACCTCCACATGAAGTTTTCCCAGATCAACAGTGCAGGCTTCAGAGAGAATTGTAAATATGGCCGAGAATTTTTTTTCCTTTTCACACGCAAAGTTTGTATTGGCCAAGCACCCCCTCTTCCCAATCGACTCATGGTGCATATAAGTCTCCTCATGGCTTCTTTCTCTCTCCTTCACTCTGTTTCGCACAAGCCGCAATCTTTTGTACTGACTGGTTTATTCAATGTATGGCAATTATCTCATTTATTGCTTTGTGTTCAGTTAAATTGGCTAACATAGTTTATACTGCGGTGTTACTTGGGTGCCATGCTTTCTATGGTGGCGTATGCTTCCAGAGAAATAAGCACCAGCCTTCGTGATGAACACGGCACTTTTATTATCATGACTTTAATTAAATGCCTGCGTTCTGCACTGTTGGAACGGACAGTGTTTGTTTTCGAGGCTCACGGTCTTCGTTACTTTACGCGAGGTGAAAATCTTAATGGGGAAAAAGTTTTTCAATGCGTCCAAATAATCACCCTTTAAAACATTTTGCAACTTCCGAGCTACATAATGTATTTCTCGTGGCTATATTTTAGTTACTTCGGAGGCCAATTAGGATACCTTTAGTTTTATCGATCCGGCAGTTGCGATAGGGATACGAGAAGCGGGTTATGACATATTTACGAAGGAACTAATCTTACAGTTACTCAGAACAAGAAAAGCTTAGGGAAATACTTCTATGTTACATTTATGGCAAAGGGAAGGAATTTAAAAGCGCAAGAAAAACCAATCACAAGCCGATGGGTAGATCTACACGCACGGCCTCTGAGTTTCCCGTATGACACGCTGTTAGAGCGCTGGTCGCACTAAAATATCACTTTCGTAACCATTTATGGTACGTACACATATGTTAGCCTAATATGTGTATTCTAACAAACTCCTCATTTCCCTGCTCTTACCTCTTCAACATCCTTAAAGGGACAGAACACTGGTCTTTAAGCATCCAATTTGTTTTGGCGCAATATAAAGCTTCCTGTCTCGAGTGGTCCATTCCGTAGCTGTTTGGACATAAACGCCATAGAAATATTTTAGCGAGAATTTTTCTATCATTGCATGCGCCAGTTTTTATGTCGTCCGATGCTGGGAACCATGAGTAGCGACCGCGAAGAATATTGCGCATCGGCAGAAGTCATGTACCAAAAACTAATATAATATACTGTAATAACAAACTAATAGTAGCTTTAAGTTTATTTATCTATACCCAAGGGAATTACGACGCAGAAATGTATGCATCATTGGTAGAAGTATTACTAGCCCATGGCAAACGCTTCATCCAAAGAAAAGAAAAATTTAGAACTCTGTGGCGCCATCTAGTGACGTACGCTAAAATCACATCATAGGAGATGCGAAAAGAGGCTGGGTTTTGCTCAAAGGCGCAGCAGAGTGGGTGCAAATATGATAAATCAACGCGAACACTCTGTACACTTAAGAAAACCAGTGACATTTTCACCAAGATGTGGTCACGTGGTTTACTCCAGGAATCAATGCAGCGTTTCACCGCAACAAGCAACCTAAGTCGCTTTTATCAGACTTTCAGAGCCTTGTTTCTTGGATGTTGTAGCGCTCGATATATACCATACGAGGCAAAATATTTTAATTTCGCATCGTAAACAGTTACATGGACGCAGAGCTATTGCGGAGGCCCACCCGATGTGCCGAGTTCTCAGTGACCTAAGACATTTGCGGGGGGACCTCAAGCTAACTACTGTAAATTGTTTTATAGTGTATATATATCTTTTTATTTTTACCTACCCTTTCTTTTCTCCCTATCGCTCACCTCTTTGATTTACTCTATCCCTTCCTCGCCATCCCTTTATTTCCGCCGCCCCAGTTCAGGTGCTTCAGATATCAGATAGCAGATACCGGATTGGCAAACATCTTTTCCTTTTTTGCATATAAATAAAAATGACCACTACAACAACAATAACCATAATTCCATTAGATATTTTGGTCACTGTTCTTTCTTTTTAACAAGAGTCTCCGTCCTCGCGGTCATAAGTGGGTTCCACACATGGCAGCATTGATAATACAGGACATTTTACGTCTTCTGCTATGGATGATTGCGGCACTTGTGAACACTGCTAAGGTTACGTTACACGTAAAGTAATTACCCACAAAGAAGTAGCTGTAGCGCAGTAAGTAGAACGAGAAGAGCGAAATTTAAAGGTCGCGGATTCGAGAGCCACGGATAGCATGCTGCTGTTTTATGTGCAACTTTCCGATCATCTTTTACAGAAATATGACTACAGTAATAATTCTCACTTATCATTATTTAACGAAACTAGACACTTTACTCTGCGGATTTCTTCGCTTCACTGCCGGCAGGCTTCCTCCGTATTGTGACGAAGAAGAATTTAGCGTTTCTGTAAACAGTTGACGCTGAAGTGAGTGGATTTAAGCGGGCTGTGCTGTGCTGTGTCCTGCTGTGCTTGATATGGCAGACTAGGGGAACTGGCATTATCAAGGGTCTCCGTAACATCTTGGTGCAGGTGCGCGGTTTCGTGTCGCACGATATGTACGACACTACTCGACAATATTGAACTATCACTCTATTCCGAATTCAGGACGATTAGAAGAGAGGAAGGAGAATGGTTCCGCGGGAAAAAAACATCACTTTGCTAAGCTTTACCCACAAATGGATTAAACCAGTGGAGAACAGAGCATCAGTAAGATGTGTTGTCGGCCTAGTTGGTGCAGTACTTCAGACATCTTATAGTAGCGCGAAAAAACACACACAAGAGACAGGGTACAGGACGAGCGCTCGTCAGGATAGCGCTCGTCCTGTACCCTGTCTCTTGTGTGTGTTTTTTTGCGCTACTATAAGATGTCTGGAGAACAGAGCAGCTGGCGCACTCCAAGGGCGAATAATGGAAAGTTTATTAAAAAAAGGTAATACCCAATATTGTACGTGACGTGTTTGATACAATTTTTACACCATGAAAATAGCGTTCGTAACTATTACCATAAAAGATGTCCGTTATGTTGTCTCGCGTGTAAAAACGTTATATTACCTGTGTCGACGGGACAGCATTGAGCCCCGTCTACTCGCATAATGATTATCCACTGCGTTCGGCGAACTTGCTTCTAGCTCTGTTCCAACTGGACACGCGGAATGGTCAGCACACGTCTGGAGATCTCCGAGCGCCTCTGCAGGCTATCCCCTCATTTGAAACGCGGCGAGTCTGCGCAGATCACGTTGTTCAAGGTGTTGTCCCGTGATCCACCCATGGAAACCACAGTTAAGGAGGACAGGGTACTTTTACCGACGAGGCTTCTAATGTTTTTGCATTCAAAATCCAAAAATTCTGCCCTGCCCTTGCTTTACCCCTTTTGGAGCAGCCGCACGGGATAAACAAACAGCGCATAAAAAATGACAAACTTGAGGAAATATTCACAATACCTTGCAAGACTGAACGTATTCTACTGTATTCTAGTTAAGTGAGTTTCCCGTGAGGTCGGATACTCCGGATATCCCGCATCTTCAGCTGCGTAGGTTGAAAACTACATGACTTACTCGGCTTTAATATCTCAATTACATATACGTACAGACTGTAACGTTCTCGGGGCTATTGAGCTGGTAGAGTGCTTGGAATTTATTGCTTTTTGCCTTTCTCCGCACTCTGTAATATTGTTTCCCTATGCGGTTAGCGGCACCCATCAATCGGAGAAGCTCCGAGAGTAGATAATAATTACTCGTCGCGCAAGCAGTAGGCCTTCTATCTAACTAGCAGAGCGACAGCTCCGGGAAGGTTGTTACAATTTTTCTATCCCGAGACGAAAACTAATTTTTCTTCTGTGGTGACGTCCCTGTGTAAGATGCATAGGTTTCCTTTGCTGCTGTAGTCCTGCACTGAGGCGTGCATGAAATAATCAAATACTCGCTTCCTTTATGACTGCTTCAAGCAACGCTTCTTCCTCACCGCCGTTAGGGCAATTAGAATACCAAATATGACGCATGACCCTTCAAGAACTATCTCCTTTGTCAACGCAGAAATAATATACATACATTTTTATAAATTTCGTCGGCCAGAAGAGAATAAAAGCATTTGAATGTTGCGAAGAAACCACTCTCACTCAGCATATAGCGACTGGCAATGTATTTTTACTGTCTCTTCCTTGACAGATAAAAAAATGCTAATTGGTCAGGTTTCGCTGTCACCTACTCGAAAGCGCGATAGCACGCTTTCTCTACAAGTACCATTTTGACGTATGTTGTCACTGTGACGATAGAAAGGACAGGCTTGAACTATAAGTTATTAAAAAATGTGGCGTGCATCGTCTTTGTCACGAAAATTATTCCATTTTTTGATGAGATAAGTAAACAATTCAAAACCTTTCTGCTAGAAATTATGGCTAGTGCCGGAATATTCTACACAGGCATTCAGTTCATTTTATGGCAACACTTCAACTTCAAGTAGAGTCATAAAGGCTGTCATTTCGCTGTTTCGTGCTTCTGTTTTCATATTGTCGATTTCTCATCCAAACATTACACGTCTTTCATCAGTTTAGTTCAGTTCAGTCGTTCAGTCGTGTCCGACCCTTCGTGACCCTATGGACCATATCACGCCACGCTTTACGGTCTCTCACTATCTTCCTAACATCACATAATGTCAACTGCAGCGCCTCGAGGATGCCATCTAACCATCGCGTTCGCTGCGTACCTCTTCTCCAGTGACCCTCTACCTTTCCCAACATCAATTCTTTCTGCAGCGACTCCTCTATTCTCAACAGATGACCAAAGTAGCTGAGCTTTAACTTTAGAATTTCATCCTCCAATGAGCAGTCAGGGCTTATGGTCGACAATATCGACTGATTGGATCTTCTGGCCATCCAAGGAACTCTCAAGAGTCTCCGCCAGCACCACAATTCAAACGCGTCTATTCGTCGGCGGTCAGCCTTCTTTGCAGTCCAACTCTCGCATCCATACATCACAACTAGAAAGACCAATAGCACGAGTTATACGGATCTTGGTTGGCAGTGTATTGTATCTGCTCTTTACTGGGCGGTCAAGGCTAGCCATGGCTCTCTTTCTCAGAAGCAGGCGTCTCCTAATTTCATGGCTACAGTCTTCTTCCGGGGTAATCTTGGAGCCCAAGAAGCGGAAATCTATTACAGCTTCCACTTCTTGTCCCTTGATGCTCCCAGGACTTGACAGGTAAAAACGCCATGATCTTTGTCTTTTTAATTTTCAGTTTTAGCCTAAACTTCTCACTCTCTTCTTGTACACACATCAGAAGTCTCTTGAGTTCCATTTCATTTCTGCCATTATAGTGGTATCATCCGCATATCTAAGGTTGTTGATACGTTTCCCAGCAATCTTCACTCCAGCTGAAGACTCGTCTAGATCGGCCTTCCTCATGATGCCCTCAGCATAAAGGGTAAATAGGCAGGGCGACAGTATGCAGCCTTGCCTCACTCCTCTTCAGATAACCAGTTGGCTTTCTTGCATTTCTTTTGCTTTCGAACTACCTTAGTAGCAACTTCTTGTATTATATCACAAACATCAGTCCACATCTCTTCAGGCTCTCTGTCTTCCAGATCTAATTCTTGAAATCGATTCCTCACTTCCACGGCATGTTCTGATGAAATTTGATCCAGATCATACCTGAAAGGCCTTTAAGTTTTTAGCGTTTTCCTCAATCGAAGCTTAAATTTGGCGACAAGAAACTGATGATCGGTACCACAATCGGCCCCAGGCCTTGTTTTTACTGCTTGTATAGCCTTTCTCCATCTATGCCGGCAAAGAATATAATCAATCTGATTTCTGTACAGGCCGTCCGATGAAGTCCATGTGTACTGGCGCGTCTTGTGCTGTTGAAAATGAGTATTCGCTATGGTCAGGTTGTTTTCTTGACAAAACTCTACTAGGCTCTGCCCAGCTTCATTTCGCTCACCAAAACCGAAATTGCCTGTAATTGCGGATATTTCTTCACTCCCCACCTTAGCATTCCAGTGGCCTATAAGAAGAAGGATGTCTGATGATGGAGTGCGGTCTAAAAGGCGTTCCAGGTCAGCATAAAATCTCTCAACGTCAGCTTTTTCAGCAGTAGTGGTTGGTGCATAAACTTGGATAACTGTTATATGTTCAAAGGGTGACCTTGGATCCGAAGTGGAATTATTCGGTCGTGTTTTAGGTTGTACCCTAGCACTGCTTTGCCCATTGTTTAGTTTACTATGAAAGCGACACCATTCCTTCTCCTGGACTCGTGCCCGCAGTAAAAGACGTAATAGTCACCGGAAATAAATTCTCCCATTCCGGTCCACTTGACCTAGCTGATACCAAGATATCAATGTTCAATCTGTCCATTACTTGTTTGACGACATCCAGTTTACCTTGCGTCATAGATCTTACATTCCATGTTGGTATGTGATATATCTCCTTGCAACATCGGACGTTCCGGTCGCTTCCCGACACATCCACAACTAAGCGTTCTTTTGGCTTTAGCCCAGCTGCTTCATTCGTCCTGGAGCTACTAGGAATCGCCCCTTTGTTCATCCCCAGTAACATGTGGGACGCCTTCCAACCTGGGGGGCTCATCTTCCGGCACCATATCAATAATGATGCTGTGACTGGCGATAGGGTTTTCTTGGCAGGAAGTACTGGAGTGGGTTGCCATTACCTTCTATAGTGAATAACATTTTGTCAGAACTCTCTGCCGTGACCTGTCTAACTTGGGTGGCCCTACACAGCAGAGCTCACGACTTCATAGAGTTTCGCAAGCCCCTCCACCAAGACAAGGCAGTGATTCATGAAGGAGCACGTCTTTCATAGGTATGTACAAAGATGAACCGTCGCTTTACCTAAGTTAATTGTTGGACAGATAACAGAAAGATAGAAAACTTTCTGAGATATAGAGTGCGTGCGTATTTTTTTTTAATGTTTATCTTTGTTAACACAGAAAATGCAAAGAATGAAACCGCAATGTATGTATGCTTTCTTACCTGCAAAGGAAGAGAAATCACTGAAGATTTAATGACCGCAGAGATTTTGATCCTTCCGAAGTTTAGATTTCCTTGCTTCCACAAGGTTCTTGAACATTACGCAGTAATTTGAATTGTTTGCGAATTGAAAGCCTTCACTGTGCGGTATAATTGGGAAGTCTTTATGCAGAGAGACATTCACACTGCGAAGCCTTTTCGCGAAGAACTTAGTTGACTATGCCGATGGGGGGCAATTACAGTGCAAAGGATGCAAATATAAACCGTGGTGCTATTTGTATAGTTAAGGAGGTTTCAAGTGATGAACCCCTTAAAGGCAGCACGAATACTAGAAGGATGAAGAAAATAAATAAACATGATTTGTGAAAAGGTATATGCAAGAGAAAAAGACAGAAAACCATTTTCAGAACTGTACTGTTTTAAAATATAAGTTTATTTCTCCATCTTCGCTGGGCACGATGCTCATGCAAGGGTGGACTATGTAGACATGAATTGCTTCCTTATGATTCAGTTTGGTAGCAGCCGAAACATCTCTGAAAGCAAAGAGAAGACAAGACATCCACGATTAGACATAACAGATATTGACAATTCCTTAGTCCTCTCAAGCCTCAAACTCTCACTGCAAACGCAATCTGTCTAACTGGATATACATGAGAAAAGTGAATTAAGACGGGTTTGCTGGTTGACGAGGCGCTCAAAAATTAGGTAACGCAGCAGCTAGGCTTGCAGTGTCAGACTTATAACATTAAATAAAACGTCTACAAAAGATGAGCGTCTCAAAAACCTTGAAGAGTTTGCCAATTCTTCTACAGTAATTGAAAAGCATATACTTACACTTCCTCTTGCGGAGAAGAGCGCCGTACTGGAATGGAGAGCCGAGGCCATAGCCGTAGTTGAGGCCGTAGCCGAGGAGACCATGGCCGTAACCGTAGTGGCCGACGCCGTAGCCGAGGGTGCCAACACCGTAGCCGTAGACTGGGGCGGCGTGGTAAGAAGCGATAGCTGGGGCAGCGTGGGCAACGGTGGCCACAGCTGGGGCGTGGTGGACGGTGGTGGTGGCAACAGCTGGGGCGGCATGGACGGCAGCGAAAGCTGGGGCAGCGGCGTAGGCGGCAACTGGAGCGGCGTGAGCAACGGTGGCGATAGCTGGAGCGGCGGCATAGGTGGCGACAGCTGGGGCAGCGTGGTAGGCGGCAACGCGAGTCACAGCTGGGGCGACAGCGTAGCTGGCGACAGCAGGGGCAGCGTGTGCGACAGTGGTCACGGCTGGAGCAGCGGCGTAGGTGGTGGCGACCTTGGTCACGGCTGGGGCAGCAGCGTAAGTAGCCACAGCTGGGGCAGCGTGGTAGGCGGCGACGCGAGTCACAGCTGGGGCAACGGCGTAGCTGGCAACAGCTGGAGCAGCGTGGGCGACGGTGGTGACAGCAGGGGCAGCGTGGGCGACAGTGGCAACGGCTGGGGCGTGGGCAACGGTGGCCACAGATGGGGCAAAGCGAGAGTAGCCAAGACCGTAGCCGAAGCCACCATAGCCAAGGCCGTATCCGAGGCCGCCGTATCCGAGGCCGCTGTATCCGAGGCCGCTGTATCCGAGGCCGCCGTAGCCGAGGCCGTAGCCGAGGCCTCCATAACCAAGGCCGGTGTAGCCAGCGAGAGCGCTGGTGGCAAGAGCCAGGAGGACGCAAGCACGGATCTGAAAAAGATACGATTTTATCGCGCCTTTTCAGCTCAGCTTCTATCATTGTAAGGCTTTAATTTAAGGCTGTATGTAGTCGTGAAGTTTTAGTGATGTTGTCTATAAAGCTGGTTAGACGCCTTGCATGCACACTCTACAGCTTGGTTGATACTCGTCCTGATCTAGCGCAGGTGGTATTTATCAGAATGTCCTAACGTATGTATTATTTACTGTGTCGTTATGAGTATGATTCATATAATAGGACGATGATCTGAGGGATTAGGGATAAAGCGAGTTTGGAGGTGCGAAATTCCTGTACCCATAAAGGTATCTCCAAGTAGAGCCTCGGACTGCAGCCGTTAAATCTTTCGCGTCATACCCTTTTAATCCGCAGCTATCATTCATGTATTTTAAATCGAAAGTGTTACTAGCCCCATTACGTGAAACTCCGGTCGCAGGTGTGTGGACCCGATGGTAGCCAAAACACATCTCATGTGACCACAGAACAAGTGTGTGAGATAGTGTGCATTTCCCTTCCTGTGAATCAATTATTATGGCGAAAGCGTTTCTATGCTCATGGTGATAAACTCGCGTCGGCAAGGTTTGTCCGCGACATGTGTAGCGAGATTACAAGGGGCGCGTGATATACCGTGTGCTGCACAACGCTGAGGCTTTCGCATTTCTCTGCCACAGATGCTGCAGTGCTCTGAGAAATGTTATTCCTTCAGAACAGCGTAAATGAGTCGGGTAAATCTGTAGTAGTTTAGTTTTGACAACGTGTGCACTTTTATTTGTAAGATAATTATCAAAAGCAGCTACAGGACGGCACGTAGCTCTGCTCATTTGGAAATGAGAAGCGTCTGTTTATTGATACCCTTATGACACTGACATTTGCGAACGTAAAAATTAAGTATAACTACAGCTACTTGCTGCAAGCAAGGCCTTAGAAAATAGCTGTGGGAACCTTTTGTGGGCTTCGGCAATAAATCTAGGAAATGTTACTTGTGCTAAAAATGAGATGCCCCTTTCTTAAAAATAATTGATACTATGACTAATAAATATTAGCATCCGTATCCCTTTTGTCGCAAGCAGTACAGAACGTCAGTTGCTTACCATGTTGTCTCTGAGCTGCTGCTGAGCCGACTGCTGTCAGAGCTCAGTTCGCGGGTCCTTTTATACAAAAAGTTTCTCCTCGCGCTTGGTGCTCATTTAGAGCGTCAGGAAAATTCACCTAAAAGTAAAAAAGAAACGGACGGAATATCTGTGACATTTTTATTCCACACGTCTCGTAAACCGTTACAGCGGCTGCATATTGAGAGAGCGTGTGCGCTTCGGGATGCGGGATGCAATAGCATGCCGCACCCTGACCTTGGCGAGCAAGTAACTGGTAGACAGCAACATGTCGTTGCGTAGGTGCCGCTCGTATGCATGACAACTTGTCGATTAGGCACTCGATTGTATAAATGCCGGAGCCTCCATTTGTTCGAATATAAGCATTTTAACATTTTAAATGCTCACAGCCAAGATATTTTGTGCCCCTGATGTTCCATACTAATTATGCTTTTTTCCGCCTGTCGGAGCATTATTCTGCAGTTCACCGTTGTCGTAAAAAACATTTTCTTTTTGACAAAATTCTTTCTTGCTTTACGTTAGCTATCTTCGTCCTTTTCTCTGCAGTCATATGTTCTCCTTTGTACAGCCCGGTGAGCAAGAAAGCTTTGAAATTCGCGTGTAAATGGGCGAATACACTTTTAAAGAATGAATTTCAGTTTTTAATCTTAGTTAATTTTTGAAGAGAATAAAGATCTCAGTGAACAGATTCTGCGAAATCGCTTTATTCTGTTTATGCGGCAATTACCACATTTATGTCATTAATCAGTTGGCGACGATGCGACACTGAAAATTCAGAAAAAGTGACAACCAAGCGCTACTTTGTGACATGTCAGAATGTTTAGCTGCACTTTGGATGCTATGGTATAGGGTTAAGGTGCTCTTTGTCCAATACGGGCTCAACATTTTACGTGATCCGAAAAGATTCATTCATATAATGATTATCATTGGCCTTTATAAATAAAAACAGATATAAATCCGTATTTTCCATTCACATAAATGCTACTGCTTCGTCTCATATATGAACGAGAGACCAAGAAAATATTTTTTAAGTCGACGAACAAGCTGAACATTACCTTTTAGGGAATTCGACTTGGTGCTGCTTGTTTGCACAGGTGATGGCTTTCCTTAATTATTTCTAAGCACAAAGTGACTGCTCCTTTTTTCCTCATATGTGTTATCGGCAAAATTCGGTTTTATCATCACCAGTGTTCTAAGTAAACGCAGCTGTTTTAAACGGCAAAAAAGTGACACTTGATCGAAGCAATGATTCAATGGATGTGCGCAGTGTTATATCTTTGGCCCCTTGGCATGATACGGCAAATTGCAAATCTTTTTACGCTCACCTCTACAGCACGCGCTTAGTTATTCTCTGTGGTTATATACAACTGAATGCGTAAAGCGATTTTTCATCCCGACAGCAAAATCTCTCTTCTATGGCTGGTGCGCTGATCGAAGTCGTTGTTGTTTCATTGGCAGGGTTCGCCATCCATCTTCGAATTGTACCACGCTTATTTAAGGTCTTGGTTCCTTGAAGAAAGCACTCTTTAGTGCCCTTATAGATCGTCAAGGGTGCCTCGTACATGGCCACTTCATGGCAGCAGTGGCATCGCAAACGTACCGCACTGATATCTCCGCTCCTCTTATTAGCTCACTTTACGCCTCATCCGCCGTCCTCCACAGTAGCCACATGTTTTGTAATGATAATACATAGGTAGGATAATGGATAGTCGCTAAATATAATATAGAATCACCACAATTGTCACAGAACATGTGTAATTGCAGAAATATTTCAGAGGATTTTGACATGCTGTAGGTATACTCTGGTTGAGGATAGTCTGTTTCGATGGCAACCACTTTCGGGTGGCGTTTACAGTCGGCACCTCCTATGATCTCTCAGGGTAGCAACCTTCCGACCTCCCCCTTCGTTTCTCTACAATTGTAGAGAGGCTACGCAGCTGGGGCCTAGAAAGAGAATATCCGCCTCGCGTGCAAGAGAATCCAGATTCGAATGCTGATGACTCGCAATTTACCACGAGACTAAAAAATTGAAAAAAAGTCCGCGTGTCGATGGAATTGCTTAAACTGGTTTGGAGTGCCCCCTAACGCCAGTGAACGCCTCCGGAAACGCACTACCTTAACAGAGCAAGAAGTGGCCAGCCTGGTGTAGTAATTGGCCATAACCTCCTAAGAGTACTCCAACAAGCCCCTGGCCCTCACTCCCCAGCGGCTCCAAAGCAACTGACCACGAAGGCGGTTATACCTGTAACGCAGCAAAGGGGGCTAAGAATTTCTGGCTCCGTACAGGTCGCCATTGTGAACTGACCCAGGCAATGTTTAACGCTGGAACCGTAGCTAGTGAGGTTAGTTTAGAAGTACGTTTAGAGGAATTATAGGGCATGAAATGGGATGTGATAGAGCTAAATGTGGTTAGGGGACTAAATGAGACATTTACTGTTCTGAGGGGCGGACACGTATTCTGTTATCAATGTTTACCGGAAAGACGTGAACTAGCAGTTGGGTTCCTTGTCAATAAAAATATAGCTGTTAATATAGAGGAATTCTATAGCGTTAATGACAGGGTGGTAGGCATCGTAACAAAGCTTAATAAGCGGCATAAAGCGGTTGTGCAAACCTACGCGTCTGCATGTAGTCATGATGATCAGACAGTCGAAATCTTGTAGGAAGATGTGGGCAACTGGCAAAATAAAAACGTGGTATTTGGTACATCAATGCCAAATCAATGGGTACATCAATGCCAAGGTAGGGAAAAAGCAGCCTGGAGACCAAGCAGTGGGTGACTATGCCATTGCTTCTAGGAATAGCACGGAGAAGTTCCTGAGTTTTCAGAGTGCAGTAAGTTCAGAATCATCGATACCTTTTTCAGCAAACAGAAGAACCGGAAGTGGATATAGTAAAGCCCTAACGGGGAGACTGAAAATGAAATTGCCTCTGAGTGTGTTCTAACCCCGGTATTATGTATGATGTAGAGGTATTTTGAAAAATCCGGTGCAGTGATTACAGGGTCTCGAAGTCTCGAATTAGTCTAGATCTCAAGAGGGAACGAAACAGATTAGTAAGGCGGAAGTTCCTCACAAAAAGTGGTGAGGGGGAGGACAGAAGAATTCATGGTTTCACTACAGGATAGATATTCAGCGTTAACCGAGGATTACGACGTTATCCTACAAACAATAAACGATATTTCAGACATATCATTAATGACTGCACGGCAGAAGCTTGCGGTAGGATAGCTTAAGATGATACCGGTAGATTATCTAAGCAGACGAAATAATTAAGAAACGTCGAATTATGAAAGCTTCCAACGTAACCGACGGAATAAAACTGGCATAGATATCAATCGACATAAGGAACTAGAAGATGGGGAAAATTTAGCATGCTCTAAAGAAGGGGGGCAGCCTCAAAGCGCTGAAGAGGAAATTGGGCGTAGGCAAACATCACATGCATGGGCTAAGGGACAAGGCGGGCAATGTCATCACGACTAGGGGCAACATAGTCATGGTAGTAGAGTAGTTCTATACTGATATAATAGTCAGGGCAGCATTGAGATTGGCAGTAGCGAAAAGCAGTCAGACGTTTCGCCACTGACGAAGAACGAGGTTAAGAAAGCTTTATAAACTATGAAAAGAGGTAAAAGCAGCTGGGGAGGATCAGGTAACCAACGGTTTGTTAAAGGATTTGGGGATATCGTGCTAGGAAAAGTGATATACACGCTATGCCTGGTGTCATCGCCGGTACAGGAATTATGGAAGAACGGTAACATTATTTTAATTCCTAAGAAAGGGGACGCTAAGGACCTGAAAAATTACAGACCATTCAGCTTACCATCTGTTACGTATAAGGTACTTAATACGAAAATTGCTAACTGAATCAGGAGAACCTTATACTCGGGGACAACGTTTTGTTGCAATGTGGTGGAAGCTACGGAGCCGAAACGCACCAGCTTCCTCCGCACAAGGATATAGTGCCTCCAGAAATTTCGCAGGTGATGTTCTGGAATGTTATACCGTTATGGAACTATTAACCTTATTATTGCATCAGACTTATACTACAGTACTACCCAGTACACCGGGAATTTAATACTCAGCGTTCATGTCGATGGCTGCGTGGCCTGTCGACAATCTCGCAAAGCGTAAGCAGCGTTCGTGGGGCCGGGTGGAATGCGTCTGCCGCTTTTCTCCGCCCATTTCTGCGCGCGTTCGTAGCGCGCGTCTGTTTTTCACAGCGTACATGGTGCGTGTTGCCGAAGCCGTAGCCGAGGCCAGGTACTCGGACCTATATGGCGTAGTAATACAGTTAGGAAAGCTCCGCCCTCGTAGCTTTGGCTCCATTGCCACAGAAAGTTGTCCCCGAGTATAGACTTCAATCAAGTAAAATATCAAGCATGTGTTCGGAAACGGTACGTAGAGTACCATCAACCAGGTGATAGAAATGTGCTCGGAATATAAGCAGCCCTTATACAAAGCATTTATTGATTACAAAAATGCATTTGACTGAATAGTGACCACGGCCGTCATGCAGGCATTGCGAAATCAGGGTGTAGACAAGCCGTACGTAAAAGTGCCAGGGGATATCTATAGTGGCTGCACAGCAACCATAGTTCTGCATGAAAAAAACAGCAACAATCCCATAAAAAGGGGTAAGGCAAGTAGACACGATCTCCTCAGTACTATTCACAGCTTGCTTGAAGTAATCAGAGACTTGGAATTGGAGCACTTAGGGAAAAGAATGGAGAATACCTCAACAATCTGCGATTCGCTGATGACATTGCCTTATTAAGTAGCTCAAGGGATGAATTACAAATAACAGATGACCCAGACAGCAAGAGCAGAAAGGTAGGCCTAAAAATCAATATGTTAAAGACTTAGATAATTTTCAACAACCTCGGGAAAGAACCGCAGTTTGCAATAGGTTGCGAGGCACTGGATATCGTAGGAGAATACGTCTACTTCGGACAGGTAGCAACCGCAGATCCCGATCATGAAATAGAAATAACTAGGAGAAAAAGATTGGGATGCAGCGCATTTGGTAAGTTCTTGCAGATTATGACTAGCAGCCTAACCTTATCGAACTTTTAGCAGTTGGATCTTAACTGTACTCACCTATTGAACTGAAACGTGAAGGCTAACGAAAAGTGTTCTGCAGCGTAGAGGGGGTGGTTCAAAAGTATGCAGGGGTCAAGTAGATGCAGATAGCCCGGAACTTGGTTAATTGGAGGAATATGGGAGAGACCTGGCTGATGACGACGACGACGACGATGATTATGATGATGATGATGGAGAGGGGGACTTGCCAACTTCTAGCTATGACAGCTGGTGCTTGGAGGCTCCACAGAACACTCAGTGGCATCTCTCGACGTAGGAAACCTGGTGTTGAAACCTTGAAATTAACAAACCCACTCTCCATACACTAACCTCAGCATTGACGGGCTAGGAAACACAAGTGCTGTTTACCTTAGAAAGCGGCACTTGTGGTCCTTGTAATATAATATCGATTCTTTTTAACATTTTAAGCAGCCGCGCGTCTTTTCACATTTTTCAGCAGCGCTGCTTTAATGTATTTCAAAACTGTATCAGGGTTCGCATCATCTCTTGATAATCCTTAGCGTCAACTGCATTTACCGTTTATTTTTCTCGGTGCCAGATTTAGAATACAGGCAGAAGTAAAAGGTACTGTATGAAGCTTTATTTCTAAGACTTTCTTGAGACATGTTAAATTTTATAGTTTCAGAATATCCTGTCTCTCCGCTCACTTGATCCCAATAGTGCAGCTGTCTTGGCTCGTTACTGCACTACGAAGGGTGTGCACCTCTAATCATCTTATTCGCGTAATACGTATCCAAAATTTGTGATATTTTAATAAATTACGATCTACCACAACTCTGTCTGATCTGTATGAATCTGTAATGCAGTTTCGGTGACTTTACATGGCATCATGCCTAAGGTCAACAAGGGTATGCATGCCAGTTCTTTATACGATCTTTTAACACAATGGTGTTAAATGCCCCGTTTAGCTAAATCTATAGGTTGGTCTTACCTAGAAAATCCTGTTTGGTCGAAAGAGGTCATGACGATACGAAGTCTGACGTCGTTTCAAGAAATAAATGGGCGACCAAATGATAACACCAAGCTTCTCACCATTGTTGTGCGAGACAGACATATTACCCCGAAGCAACATTCATTTTTATGTCTAAGTCAGGGCGCACCAGGAAACCCCAAGGCGACCATCGAGACCCTTCAGAACTATCACTTCATAATCGTTAAATCTTGTGTCCCCAATGTAATTTATCTTTGGATGTAGCCCTGACCTGAAAGTGTGAATGAAGCTCTCCGCGTTCCAAATCTGCATAGGTGAAGTGCAAGGTGAAAAAAATATGTGATGCAAAATGAGGAATGTAAGAGGGTATATGAGTATAACCCTAGAAAATTCTGAATTTTTTTTTTCAGGCTGGGGTGGGAACGCTAGTCTCTCGCACCTGTTAGTGCCCCATGAACAAAATCAGCTACAATGTAGGCGCACATGCTCATGTTCCTCGGGCCACAAATTCATAAATGTTCACCAAAATTCCACGAAATGTTAATATCAGTTCAGCAGTTAGCAGATGTATTCCATGTTATTAAAGTTTAAATGAGAGGTGCTCGAGAGAAAGTGAGAGGAGAAGTGTTTTCTGCTCACCTCTCGTACAATCACTCAGAATTAGAGCTCTAGACTAAGGGCCCACCCGTCTAAGGGAGGTTTTTTTGCCTCTCAATCTTTGTATTAGCAACAATCCCGATCGTCCCATGTCATCCCACATGGTTTATGTATAATTATTCTGCGGAATGATGCCTGATAATATACGCATTTAGCACGAATTAAAACTCCAGGGAAAATTATTCCAAAATAAGAAATGCGTGCGAGGAAAACAATCAACAATTCCGCAAAATGTCGGAGAGATTTTTTGTTTTGCTCACAGGCGCAGCGGAGAGAATGCAAAACATAATAAATCTACGCGAACACTCTTCAAAGAATAAAGAACACCGTGGACTTGCGAAACCCAGTGACATTTTCAAAAGATGTCATGTGTATTATTACAGGGATAATTACAGCATTTCGCCACAAGATGCAACCTTATTCGCTTTCATGAACCTTTCAGAGCCAAAGTAAAACTATAAGCCTTTGTTTCTTGGATGCTGTAGGGTCGATCTATACTATACGAGGCAAAATCTTTTCATTTCCACCCCAATCTCATTAGATATTTTGCTCAGTGTTCTCTCCTTTTAACAAGAGCCTCCGTCCTCGTGGTCTTAAGAGGGTTCCGCACATGACAGTCTTGGTAAATCAGGACATAATACGTTTTCCGCTTCGAATCAGACAAGCATTTGCCAACACTATCACGGTTACGTTACACGTAAAATAATTACCCAAAAAGAAGTAGAATGTAAAGTTGTCGCTGTAGCACAGTTGGCAGAACAAGAAACGCGAATTTCAGAGGTGGTAGGTACGAACGCCACGGAAAGCATGCAGTTGTTTTATGTGCTAGTTTTTGATATTCGTTTACAATAATATGACTACGGTTATAAATCCCAGTTATCATTATTTAACGAAAATGGACACTTTACTCTGCGGATTTCTTCGCTTCACTCCCGGCAGGCTGCCGCCATATTGTGACGAAGTGGAATTGAGCGTTTCTGCTGACAGATGACGCTGAAGTGTGTGCAGGTAAGTGGGCTGTGCAGTGCCGTGCCCCGGTATGCTTGATAAAGCAGACTAGGTGAACGGGCCATATGAAGGCCCACCTAACATCTTGGTGGAGGTGCGGGGTTATGTCGTACAATATGTACGACGCTACTTGAAAATATTGAAATATCAATCTGTTCCGAATTTAGGACGACTAGAAGAGAGGAAAGAGAAGGGTTTGGCGGGAAAAGAACTTCAGTTTGCTAAGCTTTATCCACAAATGGACCAGTGCGGAGGAGAGCAGCTGGCGCACTCTAATGCAAAGAATGGACAGTTTAATTAAAAAGGTAATATCCAATTTGGTACATAACGTGTTTGACACAATTTTTACACCATAAAAATAGCCGTTTGTAACTATTACCATAACAGAAGTTTGTTACGTTGTCTCGCGTGTAAAAACGTTACATTACATGTATCGACGGGGCAGCATTGGCCCCCGTCTACTCGCATAATGATTAACCATTGAGTGCGACGAACTTGCTTCTGGCTTTATTCCAACTGGGCCACGGAATGGTCGGCACACGTCTGGAGATCTCCAAGCGACTCTGTAGACTGCCATCTAAGTTGTAACGTGAGGAGCCTGTGCAGATCACGTTGTGCAAAACCTCGGTTAAGGAGGACAGGGTATTTCTCCTGACGAGGCTTCCAATGCTTTTGCATTAAAAGTACAAAAAACTGGCCTGACCGTACTTCACCCTTTTTGGAGGAGCTTAGCTCCCGAGAGGTTGGTTGCTCCGGATATCACGTATCTTCGGCTGCGTAGGTTAGACCCTACACGACTTACTCGGCTTTAATATATTAATAACGTTCTAGGGGCTATTGAGCTGGGTGAACCCTTGGTATTTACTGCTTTTTGCCTAGCTCCGCCCTCTCGAATAACACGTAGGCGTTGTTTCCTTATGCGGTTAGGGGCATTCATCAATCGGGGAAGCTTCGAGAGCAGGGAGTATTTACAGGTCGCGCAAGCAGTAGGCCTTCCAGCTAACTATAGGTAGAGGGACAGCTGTGGACAGGTGGTTAATATTTTTCTATCCCGAGATGAAAAATAATTTTTCTTCAGTGGGGACGTCCCTGTTAATAATGCATAGGTTTTCCTTGCTGCTCTAGTCCTACGCTGAGGAATGCATGAAATAGTCAAATGCTCTCTTCCTTTATGATTGCTTCAAGCAAAGCTTCTTCCTCACTGTCTTTTGGGCAATCAGAATACCAAAATTGGTGCATCACCCTCCAAGAACATTATCCTTAGTCAGCCGAGAAATAATATACTGTTTTTAATAATTTTGTCGGCCAGAAGAATCTACTGACAGGTTTGGATAATGTGAAGAAACCATTTTAATTGAACATATTGCGAGTGGCAATTTATTTTTACTATCTCTCCCCGCAAGAAATACGCTTCCTTGACCGACAAAAATAACTGCTCATTGCACAGGTTTTGCTGTAACCTACCCTAAAACGCGATAGCATACTGTCTCTACGAGAGCCAGTTTGACGTATGTCGTACGTGTGACGATACGGAAGAGAGGCTTGAATTATGTATCAATAAAAAATATGCCGCGCGCCGTCTTCCTCATGAAGGTTAATCCATTAAATGAATGAGATAAAAAAACAATTGAAAACATTTCCGCTAGAAACATTCTGCACAGGCGTTCATTTCATTCTTCAACTTCAAGGAGCGTCATAAAGGTGAATATTTCTCTGTTTCGTGTTTCTGTTTTCATATTCCCAATTCGTCACCCTAATAATACACGCCTTTCATAGCTAGTTAAGGAGATGAATGGGCGCTTTACCTATGTTGTTGGACAGATAACAGAAAGCTAGGAAACTTCTGAGATATCGAGTACGTGTGTGCATATTTTCCTTTATTGTTTCTCTTTGTTAGCGCGGAAACTGCAGGGAATGAAAACGCTTTGTATGTATGCTTCCTTACCTGCAAGAGAATACAAAATCATGAAGATTTATTGACAGCAGGGTTTCTGATCCTTCCAAAGTAAAGATTTTCAGTTTTGCATGGTTCTTGAAACTTGCGCTGTGATTTGAATTGTTTTCTCGTTGAAAGCCTTTACTGTGCGGTATAATCGGGAAGTCTTTATACAAAGAGATTTGACACTGCGAAAACTTGTCGCAAAGAACATGGTTGACTAAGCCGATGGCGGGAAATTTCTGTTCAACGGATGCAAATAATAACCGTGGTACTATTTGTATAGTTAAGGAGGTTTCAAGTGATGAACCCCTTAAGGGCAGCACGAAACCACAAGGATGAAGAAAATAAATAAACATGATTTGTGTAAAGGTATATATAAGAAAAAAAGACAGAAAACCGTTTTCAGAACTGTACTGTTTTAATATATAATTTTATTTCTCCACCTTCGCTGGGCACGATGCCCATGCAAGGGTGGACTATGTAGGCATGAATTGCTTCCTTATGATTCAGTTTTCTCGCAACCAGAACATCTCTGAAAAAAAGGGCAGATAAAACATCCACGATTAGACAACAGATATTGACAATTCCTCAATCTTTTCAAGCTTCAAACCCTCATTACAATCTCAATCTGTCTCAGTGGACATACGTTAAGGAAGTCAGTTAAGCCGGGTTTGCAGGTTGACGAGGCGCTCAAAACTTGGAAAGCGCAGCAGCTCGGCTTGCAGTTTCAGACTTCTAACATTAAATAAAACGTCTACAAAAGATGAGCACCTCTAAAACCTTGAAGACTGCCAATTCTATTGCAGTAATTGAAAAGCATATACTCACACTTCCTCTTGCGGAGAAGAGCGCCGTACTGGAATGGAGAGCCGAGGCCATAGCCGTAGTTCAGGCCGTAGCCGAGGAGACCATGGCCGTAACCGTAGTGACCGACGCCGTAGCCGAGGGTGCCAACACCGTAGCCGTAGACTGGGGCGGCGTGGTAAGAAGCGATAGCTGGGGCAGCGTGGGCAACGGTGGCCACAGCTGGGGCGTGATGGACGGTGGTGGTGGCAACAGCTGGGGCGGCATGGACGGCAGCGAAAGCTGGGGCAGCGGCGTAGGAGGCCACTGGAGCGGCGTGAGATACGGTGGCGATAGCTGGGGCGGCAGCATAGGTGGCGACAGCTGGGGCAGCGTGGTAGGCGGCAACGCGAGTCACAGCTGGGGCGACAGCGTAGCTGGCGACAGCAGGGGCAGCGTGGGCGACAGTAGTCACGGCTGGAGCAGCGGCGTAGGTGGTGGCGACCTTGGTCACGGCTGGGGCAGCAGCGTAAGTGGCCACAGCTGGGGCAGCGTGGTAGGCGGCAACGCGAGTCACAGCTGGGGCAACGGCGTAGCTGGCGACAGCTGGAGCAGCGTGGGCGACGGTGGAGACAACAGGGGCAGCGTGGGCGACAGTGGCAACGGCTGGGGCGTGGGCAACGGTGGCCACAGATGGAGCGAAGCGAGAGTAGCCGAGACCATAGCCGAAACCACCATAGCCAAGGCCGTATCCGAGGCCACCGTATCCGAGGCCGCTGTATCCGAGGCCGCCGTAGCCGAGGCCGCCATAGCCGAGGCCGTAGCCGAGGCCTCCATAACCAAGGCCGGTGTAGCCAGCGAGAGCGCTGGTGGCAAGAGCGAGGAGGACGCAAGCACGGATCTGGAAAAGATATGATTTAATCGTACTTTTTCTGCTCAGCTTCCATCATTGTAAGGCTTTACTTTAAGGCTGTATGTAGTAATGAAGTTTTAGTCATGTTGCCTATAAAACCGGTATAGACGCCTTGCATGCACTATCTACAGCTTGGGTGACTCTGGTCTTGACCTAGTGCCGGTTGTATTTATCCGAATATCTTAACGTATTACTGTGTATTTATGAGTATGGTTTATATAATAGGAGGACAATCTGATTGATTGATTAGGGGAGTGGCGAAATGCGAAATTTCTGTACTCAAAAAGGTATCTGCAACGATAGACGCGGACTGAAGCCGTTAAAGCTGTCGCGTCATACTCTTTTAATCCGGAGCTTATTACTCGTGTATTGTAAATCGGAAGTGTTACTAGCACCATTGCGTGAAAATCCGGTCGCCGGCGTGTGGACCCGATGGTAGCCCAAATACACCTGAGGTGTATTTGGGCTACCATCGGGCTACCAGTTATTACGGCGAAAGCCTTTCTAGGTTCATGGTGAAATACTCCCGTCGGCGAGGTTTGTTCGCGAGATGTGTGGCGAGATTACAAGGGGCGCGTGTTAAAACGTGTGCCGCAGCAAAGCCGAGGCTCTCGCATTTCTCTACTGCAGATGCTGCAGTGCTCTCGGAAGTTTTTTTCCTTCAGAGGTGCTTCAATGAGTCGGATAAGTCTGCAGTAGTTTAGTTTCAAGAACGGTTTAGTTTTATTTTTAAGAGAATTATCAAGAGTAGCTACGGCACGTAGCTCTGCTCATTTGGAAATGAGAAGAGTCGGTTCATTGATGAAATTATGACACTGGCATTTTTGAACATAAGAGTAAAGTATATCTTCAGCTACTTGCTGCAAGCAAGGCCTTAAAGAATAGCTGTGGCGAAATTTTGTGCGCTTCTGCAATAAATAGCGGAAATATCACGTGTGATAAAAACGAGACGTCCATTCAATAAATACAATTGATTCTATGACTTATGAATATTAGCATCCGTATCCCTTTTTTTCCCAAGCAGTACAGAACGTCAGTTGCTTACCATGTTGTCTCTGAGCTGCTGCTGAGCTGACTGCTGTCTGAGCTCAGTTCGCAGAGCCTTTTATACAAAAAGGTTCCGTTCGCGCATTGCGCTAATTTAGAGCATGAGGAAACTTCACCTAAAATAACAAAAAGAAACGGTCGGAATATTTGTGGCATTTTTATTCCACACGTCTCGTACACCGTTACAGCGGCTGCATATTGAGAGACCGCGCACGCTTCGGAATGCAATAGCGTGCCGCACCCTGTCCTTGGAGAGCAAGCTGCCCCTCTTGTGGCGACGCAGGAACGCTGGTGCATCTCCTCTGTGTGTGCCCAGCACATGCCCACCACCGTCGCAAGATGGAGGCAGGCTACTGTGCCCTCGGAATCCCTGCTGCCACGGAGGACCAGGCGCTCTTCCCGGCCAGGAGTCTCCTGGCAGCCCACCTGCTCCTGCTGGCCTTACTGGAGGAGCCCCGCCTGGCTGCACATCTGTAGCCTTCCACCGGGCCTGCGGACCTGCTGACCATGGCGTTGGCGATGAAGCTGATGACGACAAGAGCAACTGCTAGACGATGACCCCCCCCCCCCTTCCTCCCCCTCCCAGCATCCCATCTCCCCTTCCCCCGGACACCAAGAGTGCCGCCGCGACATAAGGCCGGTATAACCCGTGTCCGGTTTTCCACCCCAAGAATATGCCAAAGAACTAGAAGAAGAAGAAGCAAGAAACTTCTCGATTAGGCACCCGATGGGTATCAATGTGGGATCCTGCGTTTGTTCTTATATACGCATTTGAAGAATTGAAAATTGAAATGCTCACAGCCAGGACATTTTCTAACACTGGTGCTCAACACTAACTGCGCGTCTTCCCACCTGCCAGAGCATTATTCAGCAGTTCACCGATATCGTAAAGAACATTTTCTTTTTGACCACATTCCTTCTTGCTTTATTTTAGCAATCTTCGCCATTTCGTTCAAGTCTTATGTTCTCCTTTGTACAGCTCGGTTAGCAAGGAAGGAATACACTTCCAAACCATGAATTTAAATTTGCCATCTTTAGTTAATTTTTGAATAGAATAAATTTTTCAGTGAAATGATGCTGCGAAATCACTTGATTTTTTTTTTCATGCGGCAATGACAACATTTACGTCATTATTGAGTTTGCAACGATGCGGCACTGAAACACAGAGAAAAATGACGACAAAGTGCTAATTTGTGACATGTCGAACTGGATGTAAGAATGTTTAGCTGCACTTTGGATGCTATGGTATAGGGCAAGGTGCTCTTCGTCCAATACGGGCTCAACATTTTACGTGGTACGAGACGATTCATTCACACAATGATTGTCATTGGCCTTTATAAATAAAAACAGATATAAATCAGTATTTTCCATTCACATAAATGCTACTGCTTCGTCTCATATATGAACGAGAGACCAAGAAAATATTTTTTAAGTCGACGAACATGTTGAACATTACCTTTTAGGGAAATCGACTTGGTGTTGGTTGTTTGCACAGGTGATGGCTTTCCTTAATTATTTCTATGCACAAAGTGATTGTTCGTTTTTTAATCATGTGTTATCGGCAAAATTCTGCTTTATCATCACCAGTGTTCTAATTAAACGCAGCTGTTTTAAACGGCACCAAAATGACACTTGATCGAAGCAATGATTCAATGGATGTGCGCAGTGTTATATCTTTGGCCCCTTGGCATGATACGGCAAATTGCAAATCTTTTTACGCTTACCTCTACAGCACGCGCTTAGTTATTCTCTGTGGTTATATACAACTGAATGCGTAAAGCGACTTTTCATCCCGACAGCAAAATCTCTCTTCTATGGCTGGTGCGCTGATCGAAGTCGTTGTTGTTTCATTGGCAGGGCTCGCCACCCATCTTCGAATTGTACCGCGCTTATTTAAAGTCTTGGTTCCTTGAAGAAAGCACTCTTTAGTGCCCTTAGATCGTCAAGGGTGCCTCGTACATGGTCACTTCATGGTACCAGTGGCATCGCACACGTACCGCACTGATATCTCCGCTCCTCTTATTAGCTCACTTTACGCCTCATCCACCGTCCTCCACAGTAGCCACATGTTTTGTAATGATAATACATATGTAGGATAATCGATAGTTGCTAAATATAACTCTGTCCGTTCCAAAAGAAGCGATTTAGGCGTAACAGAGGGCGGGTAGGAAGAGAATCGCCACAAGTGGCACAGAACATGTGTAATTGCAGAAATATGGCAGAGGTTGTTGGCATGCTGTAGATATTGTCACGTAGCCGTTTAGGCCCGTAACCAGAAGGTTGGTTTTAATAGGGGGGTTGACCTAGAAGGCACAGAAGAGTAGGTCCAGAGAGCACTGAGAGACAGCAGCCGACTTCAGCTTCTTCTCAAAACGCCACGAGACCACTTCTTCCAGTCCGCGCACGAGACTCTCGATGAGCTGCCGCCTAGCGGCTGCTGTTGCACACGCTACAATATACTCTGGTTGAGGTTAGTCTGTTTCGATGGCAACCACTTTCGGGTGGCGTTTACAGTCGGCACCTTCTATGTTCTCTCAGGGTAGCAACCTTCCGGCCTCCTCCTTTTCTCTACAATTGTAGAGAGGCTACGCAGCTGGGGCTTAGAGAGAAAATGTCCGCCTCGCGTGCAAGAGGATCGCGATTCGAAAGCTGGTGACTCGCAATATACCATGAGACTAAAAAAATTGAAAAAAAAAAAATCCGCGTGTCGATGGAATTCCTTAAACTGGTTTGAAGTGCCCCTAACGCCAGTGAACACCTCCGGAAGCGCACTACCTTAACAGAGCAAGATGTGGCCAGCCTCGTGTAGTAATTGGCCACAACCTCTTAAGAGTACTCCAAGAAGCCCCTGGCCCTCACTCCCCAGCGGCTCCAAAGCAACTGACCACGGAGGCGGTTAGACCTGTAACTCAGCAAAGGGGGCTAAGAATTTCTGGCTCCGTACAGGTCGCCGTTGTAAGCTGATCCAGGCAATGTTTACCGCTGGAACCGTAGCTAGTAAGGTTAGTTTAGAAGTACGTTTAGAGGAATTATAGGGTATGAAATGGGATGTGATAGAGCTTAGGGAGGTCAGGGGACAAAATAAGGCATTTACTGTTCTGAGGGGCGGACACGTATTCTGTTATCAATGTTTACCGGAAAGACGAGAACTAGCAGTTGGGTTCCTTGTCAATAAAAATACAGCTGGTAATATAGAGTAATTATATAGCGTTAATGAGAAGGTCGTAGGCATCGTAACAAAGCTTAATAAGCGGCATAAACTGAAGGTTGTGCAAGCCTACGCGTCTACATGTAGTCATGATGATCAGACAGTCGACATCTTGTAGGAAGATGTGGGCAACGGGCGAAATAACCACGCAGTATTTGGCACATCAATGCCAAATCAATGGGTACATCAATGCCAAGGTATTGAAAAAGTAGCCTGGAGACCAAGCAGTGGGTGACTATGCCATTGCTTGTAGGAATAGCACGGGGAAGTTCCTGAGTTTTCAGAGTGCAGTAAGTTCAGAATCATCGATACCTTTTTTAGCAAACAGAAGAACCGGAAGTGGACATAGTAAAGCCCTAACGGGGAGACTGAGAATGAAATTGCCTCTGAGTGTGTTCTAACCCCGGTATTATGCATGGTGTAGAGGTATTTGGAAAAATGCGGTGCAGTGATTACAGGGTCTCCAAGTCTCGAATTAGTCTAGATCTCAAGAGGGAACGAAACAGATTAGTAAGGCGGAAGTTCCTCACAAAAAGTGGTGAGGGGGAGGACAGAAGAATTCATGGTTTCACTACAGGATAGATATTCAGCTTTAACCGAGGATGACGACGTTATCCTAGAAACAATGAACGATATTTCAGACATATCATTAATGACTGCACGGCAGAAGCTTGCGGTAGGATAGCTTAAGATGATACCGGTAGATTATCTAAGCAGACGAAATAATTAAGAAACGTCGAATTATGAAAGCTTCCAACGTAACCGACGGAATAAAACTGGCATAGGTATCAAGCGACATAAGGAACTAGAAGATGGGGAAAATTTAACAGGCTCTAAAGCATGGGGGCAGGCTCAAAGCGCTGAAGAGGAAATAGGGCGTAGGCAAAAATAAAATGTATGGGCTAAGGGACAAGGCGGGCAATGTGATCATGACTATGGGCAAGATAGTCATAGTAGCTGAGTAACTCTATACTGATCTATACAGTACCCGAAATAGTCAGGGCCTCAATGAGATTGGCAGTAGCGAAAAGCAGTCAGAAGTTCCTCCAATGACGAAGAACGAGGTAAAGAAAGTTTTATAAACTATGAAAAGAGGTAAAAGGAGCTGGGAGGATCAGGATGTGGGGATATCGTGCTAGGAAAAGTGATATACACGCTATGCCTGGTGTCATCGCCGGTACTAGAATTATGGAAGAACGCTAACATTATTTTAATTCATATGAAAGGGGACGCTAAGGACTTGAAAAATTACAGACCATTCAGCTTACCATCTGTTACGTATCTGGTCAGTTCGAAACACGCCGCCGGACACCCACCGGTAAAATTGGGTACAAGCATTCCCCCGTCCTGGTGCTCCGCTCTTCTGGGGTGAAATGCCTGGGAAAAAGGTGCCACGGCCCAAATAGTTGCGCCGATGTGGCAGTGATTCGTTCCTCCATCGGACAACAATAAGTCCGCCTCGCGCGAAAAAAGCCCTTTATGTGGTTCTTTTTTTTTTGTTTAGGACCTTTGCAAGACAAACAGAACCAACTTTGTAGGCTGCGAGATTCGAAACTGGGTTTGGGCCCACTGCGGTGGAGGGGCGCGCAGTGGGGTTTACGGAGCTTCTCCCAAACGCGCACCCCTGGAAAAGCCGAGCGCCAGGCTGGGGGACGCTTGTACCCATTTTTACCGGTGGGTGTCCGGCCATGGGGTTCGTGCTAACCACCTCCCGCAGCCGAGACGGGCGCTCTAACCACTAGGCCAAATCGATATCCGAATCAGGAGAACCTTATACTCGGGGAGAACTTTTTGTGGCAATGTGGTGGAAGCTACGGAGCCGAAACGCACCAGCTTGCTCCGCACACGAATATAGTATCTCCAGAAATTTCGGGTGATGTTCTGGAACGTTATACTGTTACGGAACTATTAACCTTATTATTGCATCAGGCTTATAATACAGTACTAGCCAGTACAGCGGGAATTTAATACGCAGCGTTCATGTCGACGGCTGCGCGGCCTGTCGACAATCTCACAAAGCGCAAGCAGCTTTCGCGGGGCCGGTTGGGATGCGTCTGCCGCTTTTCTCCGCCTATTTCTGCGCGCGTTCGTAGTGCGCGTCTTTTTTTCAAAGCGTACATCGTGCGCGTTGCCGAAGCCGTAGCCGAGGCCAGGTACTCGGAACTATATGGCGTAGTAACACAGTTAGGAAAGCTCTGCCCTCGTAGCTTTGGCTCCATCGCCACAGAAAGTTGTCCCCGAGTATAGACTTCAATCAAGTAAAATTACAAGCATGTGTTCGGAAACGGTACGTCGAGTACCATCAACCAGGTGATAGAAATGTGCTCGGAATATAAGCAGCCCTTATACATAGCATTTATTGATTACGAAAATGCCTTTGACTGAATAGTGACCACGGCCGTCATGCAGGCATTGCTAATCAGGGTGTAGACAAGCCGCATTTAAAAGTGCCAGGAGATATCTATAGTGGCGGCACAGCAACCATAGCTCTGCACGAAAAAAAACAGCAACAACCCCATAAAAAAGGGGTAAGGCAAGTAGACACGATCTCCTCAGTACTATTCACAGCTTGCTTGGAGGAAGTATTCAGAGACTTGGAATTGGAGCAGTTAGGGAAAAGGATGGAGAATACCTCAACAATATGCGATTCACTGATGACATTGCCTTATTAAGTAGCTCAAGGCATGAATTACAAATAACAGATGACCTAGACACGAAGAGCACAAAGGTAGGCCTAAAAATCAATATGTTGAAGATTTAGATAATTTTCAACAACCTCGGGAACGAACAGCAGTTTGCAATATGTAGCGAGGCACTGGACATCGTAGGCGAATACGTCTACTTCAAACAGGTAGTAACCGCAGATCCAGATCGTGAAATTGAAATAACTAGGAGAAAAAGATTGGGATGCAGCGCATTTGGTAAGTTCTCGCAGATTATGATTAGCAGCCCAATGTTATCGCACTTTTAGCAGTTGCATCTTACCTGTACTCACCTATTGAACTTAAACGTGAAGGATAACGAAAAGTGTTCTGTAGCGTAGAAGGGGTGGCAGTAAGTGACTTGTGCGGATGAGGGTAAAAAGTATGCAGGGGTCAAGTAGATGCAGAAAGCGCAGAACCGGGTTAATTGGAGGAATATGGGAGAGACCTGGCTGATGACGACCACGACGACGATGATTATGATGGTGATGATGATGGAGAGGGGGACTTGCCAACTTCCAGCTGTGACAGCTGGTGCTTGGAGGTTTCACAGAACACTCAGTGGCATCTTTCGAGGTAGGAAACCTGGTGTTCAAACATTGAAATTAACAAACCCACTCTCTATCCACTATTGTATTTATTTATTTTATTTATTTATTTATTTATTTACTTATTTATTTATACAATACTGCAGGCCATAAAAAGGCCCTGCCAGGAATGGGGTACAATCGACCTTCGTTATACACACCTATGTACAGTACATTTTTCCGTGGAAAGAAGAGAGCAGAAGGAAAGAACAAGAACACATTTTGATATATTACAAAAAATAGACGTTATTGCTTAAAAAATTGTTGAATTGCGGAGAGGACATTTGTACCTTCAAGCACATGCGAAGGCAAGCCATTCCACTTCGTTAAAGTCCTTGGAAAAAATGAATATTTGAAATGGTTTGGGCGGGCAAATACAGGAGTTAGTTTATGAGGATGATGACGCCTCGTAACTCTGGACGATGAGGGTTGAAAATACAAACCTCAGAATTGACGGGCTAGGAAACACAAGTGCGGTTTACCTTAGAAAGCGACAGTTGTGGTCATTGTAATATAATATCGATTCCTTTTAACACTTTAAGCAGCCGCGAGTCTTTTAACATTTTTCAGCGGTGCTGCTTTAATGTATTTCAAAACTGTATGAAGGTTTGCATCTTCGCTTGATAATCCTTAGCGTCAACTGTATTCACCATTTATGTTTCTCGGTGCCAGATTTAGAATAGAGGCAGAATTAAAAGGTACTGTATGAAGCTTCATTTATAGGACTATCTTGAGACTTGTTCAATTTTAGTTTGAGAATATTCTGACTGTCCGCTCACTTGATCCCAATAGTGCAGCTGTCTTGGCTCGTTACTGTACAACGAACGGTGTGCAGCCTTAATCATCTTATTCGTATAATACTTATCCAAAATTTGTGATATTTTAATATATTACGATCTAACACAACTCTATCTGATCTGTATGAATCTGTAATGCAGTTTCGGTCACATTACATGGCATCATGCCTAAAATCAACAAGGGCATGCATGCCAGTTCTTTATACGATCTTTTAACACAATAGTGTTAAATGCCCCGTTTAGCTAAATCTATAGGTAGGTCTTACCTAGAAAATCCTGTTTGGTCGAAAGAGGTCATGACGATACGAAGTCTGACGTCGTTTCAAGAAATAAATGGGCGACCAAATGATAACACCAAGTTTCTCACCATTGTTCTGCGAGACAGACATGCTACACGAAGCAACATTCATTTTTATGTCTAAGTCAGGGCGCACCAGGAAACCCCAAGGCGACCATCGAGACCCTTCAAAACTATCACTTCATAATCGTGAAATCTTGTGTCCCCAATGTAATTTATCTTTGGATGTAGCCCTGCCCTGAAAGTGTGAATGAAGCTCTCCGCGTTCCAAATCTGGATAGGTGAAGTGCAAGGTGAAAAAAAATATGTGATGCCAAATAAGGATTGTAAGAAGGTAGATGAGTATAACACTAGAAAATTCTGATTTTTTTTTTTAGACTGGAGTGGGAACGCTAGTGTTCCCGCACCTGTTAGTGCCCTATGAACAAAATCAGCTACAATGAAGGCGCACATGCTCATGTTCCTCGGGCCACAAATTCATAAATGTTCACCAAAATTCTACGAATTGTTAATATTAGTTCAGCAGTTAGCAGATGTATTCCGTGTTATTATAGTTTAAATGAGAGGTGCTCGAAAGAAAGTGAGAGGAGAAGTGTTTTTTGCTCACCTCTCGTACAATCACTCAGAATTAGAGCTCTAGACTAAGGGCCCACCCGTCTAAGGTGGGTTTTTTTGCCTCTCAATCATTGCATTAGCAACCATCCCGATCGTCCCATCTCATCTCACATGGTTCATATATAATTATTCTGCGTGATGATGCGTGATAATATACGCATTTAGCACGAATTTAAAACACCAGGGAAATTTTTTCCAAAATAAGAAATGCGTGAAAGGAAAACAATGAACAATTCCGCAAAATGTCGGAGAGAATTTCTTGCGTTTTGCTCACAGGTGCAGCGGGGAGAATGCAAAACATAATAAATCTACGCGAACACTCTTCAAAGAATAAAAAACAACTTGGACATGCGAAACCCAGTGACAATTTCAAAAGATGGGGTCACGTGTATTACTACAGGGATAATTACAGCATTTCGCCACAAGAAGCAACCTTAGTCGCTTTCATGAGCCTTTCAGAGCGAAAGTAAAACTATAAGCCTTTGTTTCTTGGATGCTGTATTGCTCGATCTATACTATACGAGGCAAAACCTTTTCATTTCCACCACAATCTCATTAGATATTTTGCTCAGTGTTCTCTGCTTTTAACAAGAGCCTCCGTCCTCGCGGTCTTAAGAGGGTTCCGCACATGACAGTCTTGGTAAATCAGGACATAATACGTTTTCCGCTTCGAATCATACAAGCATTTGCCAACACTATCACGGTTACGTTACACGTAAAATAATTACCCAAAAAGAAGTAGAATGTAAACTTGTTGCTGTAGCACAGTTGGGAGAACACGAAACGCAAAATTCGGAGGTAGTGGGTTCAAACGCCACGGAAAGCATGCAGTTGTTTTATATGCTACTTTTTGATAATGTTTTACAAATATATGACTACAGTTATAATTCCCAATTATCATTATTTAACGAAAATAGACACTTTACTCTGCGGATGTCTTCGGTTCACTCCCGGCAGGCTGCCTGCATATTGTGACGAAGTAGAATTGAGCGTTTCTGCTGACAGATGACGCTGACGTGTGTGCAGTTAAGTGGGCTGTGCAGTGCTGTGCTCCGGTGCGCTTGATAAAGCAGACTGGATGAACGGGCCATATGAAGGCCTCCCGTAACATCTTGGTGGAGGTGTGGGGTGATGTACAATATGTACGACACTACTTGAAAATATTGAACTAACTATGAATGTGTTCCGAATTCAGGACGACTAGAAGAGGAAAGAAAAGGGTTTGGCGGGGAAAGAACTTTAGTTTGCTAAGCTTTACCCACAAAAAGGATAAATCAGTCCAGAGGAGAGCAGCTGGCGCACTCTAAGGCAAATAATAGATAGTTTATTAGAAAAGGTAATATTAAATTTGGTACGTAACGTGTTTGATACAATTTTTACACTATAAAAATAGCCGTTCGTAACTATTACCATAACCGAGGTTTGTTATGTTGTCTCGCGTGTAAAATTTACATTACATGTGTTGACGGGACAGCATTGATCCCCGTCTACTCGCATAATGATTATTCATTACGTCCGGCGAACTTTCTTCTGGCTCTATTCCAACTGGGCCGAGAATTGCCGGCACACGTCTGGAGCTCTCCCAGCGACTCTGCAGACTACCGTCTTATTTGAAACGCGGCGAGCGTGCGCATATCACGTTGTGCATTCCCGTAATGCAGCCACGGAAACCTCGGTTAAAGCGGACAGGGTACATTTGCCGACGAGGCTTCTAATGCTTTTGCATTCAAAATCTAAAATGCTGGCCTGTATTTGCTTTACCCCTTTTGGAACAGCTTCCCGAGAGGTTGGTTGCTCCGGACGTCACGTATCTTCGGCTGTGTAGGTTAACACTACATGACGTACTCGGCTTTAACATCTTAATAACAGATACGCGCAGACTGCCACATTCTAGCGGCTATTGAGCTGGGTGAACGCTTGGTATTTACTGCTTTTTGCCTAGCTCCGCCCTCTCAAATAACACGTAGGCATTGTTTCCTTATGCGGTTATGGGCACCCATCAATCGGGGAAGCTTCGAGAGCAGGGAGTATTTACACGTTGCACAAGCAGTAGGCCTTCCAGCTAACTATAGGCAGAGCGACAGCTCTGGACAGGTTGTTACTATTTTTCTATCCCGAGATGAAAAATAATTTTTCTTCAGCGGAGACGACCCTGTGAATAATGCATAGGTTTTCCTTGCTGCTCTAGTCCTACGCTGAGGCATGCATGAAATAGTCAAATGATTGCTTCCTTTATGATTGCTTCAAGCAAAGCTTATTCCTCACTGTCTTTTGGGCAATCAGAATACCAAAATTGGTGCATCACCCTCCAAGAACGTTATCCTTAGTCAGCCGAGAAATAATACATTGTTTTTAATAATTTTGTCGGCCAGAAGAATATACTGTCAGGTTTGGATATTGTGAAGAAACCATTTTAACTGAACATGTTGTGAGTCGCAATTTATTTTTACTGTCTCTCCCCGCAAGAAATACGCTTCCTTGACCGACAAATATAACTGCTGATTGCTCAGGTTTTGCTGTACCCTACCCAAAAACGCGATAGCATACTGTCTCTACGAGAGCCAGTTTGACGTACGTCGAACATGTGACGATACGGAAGAGAGGCTTGAATTATATGTCAGTAAAAAATATGCCGTGCGCCGTCTTCCTCACGAAGGTTAATCCATTAATTGGATGAGATAAAAAACAATTCAGAACCTTTCCGCTAGAAAATATGGCTACTGCTGGAACATTCTGCACAGGCGTTCAGTTCATTTTAAAGCAATACTTTAACTTCAAGGAGCGTCATAAAGGTGAATATTTCTCTTTTTCGTGTTTCTGATTTCATATTGCCAATTCGTCATCCAAATAATACACGCGCCTTTCATAGGCAGTTAAGGAGATGAATATGCGCTTTACCTATGTTGTTCGACAGGTAACAGAAAGCTAGGAAACTTCTGAGATATCGAGTACGTGCGTGCGTATTTTCGTTTAATGTTTCTCTTTGTTAGCGCGGAAACTGCAGAGAATGAAAACGCTATGTATGTATGCTTCACATGCAAAGGAGCAAAAAATCAGTGAAGATTTAGTGACAGCAGAGTTTGTGATCGTTCCGAAGTTAAAATTCAAACTTACGCTGTAATTTGAATTGTTTTCTCTTTGAAAGCTTTCACTGTGCAGTATAATCGGGAAGTCGTTATGTAAAGAGATTTCACACTGCGAAAACTTTTCGCGAAGAACTTAGTTGACTAAGTCGATGGCGGGAAGTTTCAGTTTACCGGATGCAAATATAAACCGTGGTACTATTTGTATAATTAAGGAGGTTCTAAGTGATGAACCCCTTAAAGGCAGCACGAATACCAGAAGGATGAAGAAAATAAATAAACATGATTTGTGAAAAGGTATATATTAGAGAAAAAGACAGAAAACCATTTTCAGAACTGTACTGTTTTAAAATACAATTTTATTTCTCCATCTTCGCTGGGCACGATGCTCATGCAAGGGTGGACTATGTAGGCATGAATTGCTTCCTTATGATTCAGCTTTGTCGCAACCAGAACATCTCTGTAAAAAAAAGGGCAGATAAAACATCCACGATTAGACACAACAGATATTGACAATTCCTCAGACCTTTCAAGCTTCAAACCCTCACTACAATCGCAATTTGTCTAACTGGATATACGTTAAGAAAGTCGATTAAGCCGGGTTTGCATGTTGACGAGGCGCTCAAAAATTAGATAGCGCAGCAGCTCACCTTGCAGTTTCAGACTTCTAACATTAAATAAAACGTCTACAAAAGATGAGCACCTCGAAAACCTTGAAGACTTTGCCAATTCTATTGCAGTAATTGAAAAGCATATACTCACACTTCCTCTTGCGGAGAAGAGCGCCGTACTGGAATGGAGAGCCGAGGCCATAGCCGTAGTTCAGGCCGTAGCCGAGGAGACCATGGCCGTAACCGTAGTGACCGACGCCGTAGCCGAGGGTGCCAACACCGTAGCCGTAGACTGGGGCGGCGTGGTAAGAAGCGATAGCTGGGGCAGCGTGGGCAACGGTGGCCACAGCTGGGGCGTGGTGGACGGTGGTGGTGGCAACAGCTGGGGCGGCATGGACGGCAGCGAAAGCTGGGGCAGCGGCGTAGGCGGCCACTGGAGCGGCGTGAGCAACGGTGGCGATAGCTGGGGCGGCAGCATAGGTGGCGACAGCTGGGGCAGCGTGGTAGGCGGCAACGCGAGTCACAGCTGGGGCGACAGCGTAGCTGGCGACAGCAGGGGCAGCGTGGGCGACGGTAGTCACGGCTGGAGCAGCGGCGTAGGTGGTGGCGACCTTGGTCACGGCTGGGGCAGCAGCGTAAGTGGCCACAGCTGGGGCAGCGTGGTAGGCGGCAACGCGAGTCACAGCTGGGGCAACGGCGTAGCTGGCGACAGCTGGAGCGGCGTGGGAGACGGTGGAGACAACAGGGGCAGCGTGGGCGACAGTGGCAACAGCTGGGGCGTGGGCAACAGTGGCCAGAGATGGAGCGAAGCGAGAGTAGCCAAGACCATAGCCGAAACCACCATAGCCAAGGCCGTATCCGAGGCCGCCGTATCCGAGGCCGCTGTATCCGAGGCCGCCGTAGCCGAGGCCGCCATAGCCGAGGCCGTAGCCGAGGCCTCCATAACCAAGGCCGGTGTAGCCAGCGAGAGCGCTAGTGGCAAGAGCGAGGAGGACGCAAGCACGGATCTGAAAAAAATATATTATTTCATCGTAGCTTTTCTGCTCAGCTTCCATCATTTTAAGGCTTTACTTTAAGGCTGTATAAAACTGGTATAGACGCCTTGCATGCACTCTCTACAGCTTGGTTGACACTGGTCTTGATCTAGTGCCGGTTGTATTTATGCGAATATCTTAACGTATTACTGTGTATTTATGAGTATGGTTTATATAACAGGAGGACAATCTGAGGGATTAGTGATTAAGCGAGTGGCGAAATGCGAAATTTCTGTACTAAAAAGGTATCTGCAAGGATAGCCGCGGACTGAAGCCGTTAAAGCTGTCGCGTTATGCCCTTTTAATCCGGAGCTTATTACTCGTGTATTTTAAATCGGAAGTGCTACTAGCACCATTAATTGAAAATCCGGTCGCCGGCGTGTGAACCCGCTGGTAGCCCTAATACACCTGAGGTGTTTTTGGGCTACCATCGGCTACCGTCGGGCTACCAGTTATTACGGCGAAAGCCTTTCTAGGCTCATGGTGAAATACTCGTGTCGGCGAGGTTTGTTCGCGAGATGTGTGGCGAGATTGCAAGGGGCGCGTGTTAAAACGTGTGCCGCAGCAACGCCGAGGCTCTCGCATTTCTTTACTGCAGATGCTGCAGTGCTCTCGGAAGTTTGTTTCCTTCAGAGGTGCTTCAATGAGTCGGATAAGTCTGCAGTAGTTTAGTTTCAACAACGGTTTAATTTTATTTTTAAGAGAATTATGAAACGTAGCTACAGGACGGCACGTAGCTTAGCTCATTTGGAAATGAGAAGTGTCTGTTCATTGATGAAATTATGACACTGGCATTTGTGAACATAAGAGTGAAGTATATCTTCAGCTACTTGCTGCAAGCAAGGCCTTAAGGAATAGCTGTGGCAAAATTTTGTGCGCTTCTGCAATACATCGCGGAAATATCACGTGTGATAAAAACGAGACGCCTCTTCAATAAATACAATTGATTCTATGACTAATGAATATCAGCATCCGTATCCCTTTTTTTCCCAAACAGTACAGAACGTCAGTTGCTTACCATGTTGTCTCTGAGCTGTTGCTGAGTCGACTGCTGTCAGAGCTCAGTTCGCGGAGCCTTTTATACAAAAAGGTCCCGCTCGCGGATTGCGCTCATTTAGAGCATGAGAAAACTTCACCTAAAATAAAAAAAAAAGAAACGGTCGGAATATCTGTGGCATTTTTATTCCACACGTCTCGTACACCGTTACAGCGGCTGCATATTGAGAGAGCGCGCACGCTTCGGGATGCAATAGCGTGCCGCACCCTGTCCTTGGAGATCAAGCTACCCCTCTTGTGGCGACGCAGAACGCTGGTGCATCTCCTCTGTGTGTGCTCAGCACATGCCCACCACCGTCGCAAGAGGTAGGCAGGCTACCGTGCCCTCGGACTCCCTGCTGCCACGGAGGACCAGGTGCTCTTCCCGGCCAGGAGTCTCCTGGCAGCCCTACTGGCAGCCTTACTGGAGGAGTCGCGCCTGGCTGCAGATCTGAAGCCTTTCACCGGGCCTGCTGACCTGCTGACCATGGCGTTGGTGATGAAGCTGATGACGACGAGAGCGACTGCTAGACGATGACCCCCCCCCCCCCCCCTACTCCATTCCCAACATCCCATCTCCCCTTCCCCTGGACACCAAGAGTGCCGCCGCGACATAAGGCCGGTATAACCCGTGTCCGGTTTCCCACCCCAAGAATATCCCAAAGAACTAGAAAAAGAAGAAGAAGAAGAAGAAGCAAGCAACTTCTCGATTAGGCACCAGATTGTTATCCATGTGGGAGCCTGCGTTTGTTCTCATATACGCATTTGAAAGTTTGAAATGCTCACAGCCAGGACATTTTCTGACCCTGGTGCTCAATTCTAACTGCGCGTCTTCCCACCTGTCAGATCATTGTTCTGCAGTTCACCGTTATCGTAAAGAACATTTTCTTTTTGACAACATTCCTTCTTGCTTTATTTTAGCAATCTTCGCCATTTCAATTCCAGTCATATGTTCGAATTTGTATAGCTCGGTTAGCAAGGAAGCTCTGAAACTCGTGTCGAATTGGGCGAATACACTTCTAAACCATGAATTTAAGTTTGCCATCTTTAGTTAATTTTTGAATAGGATAAATTTCTCAGTGAAATGAGGCTGCGAAATCGCTTTATTTTTTTTTTTCATGCGGCAATGACAACATTTACGTCATTACTGAGTTTGCAATGATGCGGCACTGAAAACACAGAGAAACATGATGACTAAACACTACTTGGTGACATGTCGAACTGGATGTCAGAATGTTTAGCTGCATTTTTGATGCTATTTTATAAGGCAAGGTGCTTTTTGTCCAATATAGAATCAACATTTTACGTGATACTAAAAGCATTAATCCATATAGTGGTTCATTTTTCCATCAGATAGATGCCGCTGCTTCGTCTCATATATTAATGAGACAGCAAGAAGCATATTTTTAAATCGAAGAGCGTGTTGAACATTACCTTTAAGGGATGACGTGGTTCACCTAGCTAGCACTGATGATGGCTTTCCTTAATTATTTCAATGAGCAAAGTGATTTCTCCTTTTTTTCATCATGTGTAATCCGCGAAACTCTGCTTTATCATCACCTGTGTTCTAGTTCAACATGCCAGTTTTAAACGGCAAAAAATGACATTGATCGGAGCAATATTCCAACGCATGTGCGCAGTATTAGATTTTTAGCCCCTTGGCATAATACGGCAGAATTCAGATACCTCTACAGCAAGCGCTTAGTCTTCTCTGTGGCTATTTACACTTGAATCCATCAAGCGGTTTATCTCCCGACAGCAAAATCTCACCACTGTGGCCGGCGCGCTGATCGAAGCGATTGTTGTTCTATTGGCAGGGCTCGTCATCCGTCTTTGAACTGTATCACGCTTAATGAGGTCTTGGGTCCTTAAACTAAGTACTCTTTAGTGCCCTTACATCGTCAAGGGAAGCTCACACATGGCCACTTCAAGGCAGCAGTGGCATCTGGCGCACACGTACCGCATGGATATCTCCGCTCCTCTTATAAGCTTACTTTACGCCTCCGCCACCTCTTCAACAGAAGCCACATGTTTTTGAATGGTAATGCGTAGGCAGGATAATCGATAGTCGCTAAATATAACTTAGTGCATTCCAAAACAAAATCTATAGTGTAACAGGAGGTGGTCGAAAGTTATCGCCGCGGAAGAGAATGGCAGTGGCAGATGACCGGTTTAATTGCAGAAATATGGGCGCGGTATTTGCAATGCAGTAGGCATAATCTGGTTGTGGATGGTCTGTTTCTTAGGCAATCGCTTTCAGATTGCGTTCATAGCCGGCACCCCCTAGGTTCTTCCCAGGGTAGCAACCTTCTGGTCTCCCTTTCTATTCTCTACAAGTGGAGAAAAGGTGCGCAGCTGTAGCACATGGGGAGAAAGTCCGCCTCGCGGCCAAGAGAACCGTGGTTCGCATGCCCATGCCGCTCAATTTTTCACCGGGTAAAAAACAATGGGAGATGATCCGCGTGCCGATAGAATTGAAAAAACTGGTTTGGGATACGACCTAATGCCGGTAAACCTCCGCGGAAAGGTACTTCGTCACCAGAACAGGATTTGGCCACTCTGGTGTAGTAATTGGCCGCTACCTCTTGTGATAGATAGATAGATAGATAGATAGATAGATAGATAGATAGATAGATAGATAGATAGATAGATAGATAGATAGATAGATAGATAGATAGATAGATAGATAGATAGATAGATAGATAGATAGATAGATAGACAGACAGACAGACAGACAGACAGACAGACAGACAGACAGACAGACAGACAGACAGACAGACAGACAGACAGACAGACAGACAGACAGACAGACAGACAGACAGACAGACAGACAGACAAACAGACAGACAGACAGACAGACAGACAGACAGACAGACAGATAGATAGATAGATAGATAGATAGATAGATAGATAGATAGATAGATAGATAGATAGATAGATAGATAGATAGATAGATAGATAGATAGATAGATAGATAGATAGATAGATAGATAGATTGATGGATAGATAGATAGATAGATAGATAGATAGATAGATAGATAGATAGATAGATAGATAGATTGATGGATAGATAGATAGATAGATAGATAGATAGATAGATAGATAGATAGATAGATAGATAGATAGACAGACAGACAGACAGACAGACAGACAGACAGACAGACAGACAGACAGACAGATAGACAGACAGACAGACAGACAGATAGATAGATAGATAGATAGATAGATAGATAGATAGATAGATAGATAGATAGATAGATAGATAGATAGATAGATAGATAGATAGATAGATAGATAGATAGATAGATAGATAGATAGATAGATAGATAGATAGATAGATAGATAGATAGATAGACAGACAGACAGACAGACAGACAGACAGACAGACAGACAGACAGATAGACAGACAGACAGATAGATAGATAGATAGATAGATAGATAGACAGACAGATAGATAGATAGATAGATAGATAGATAGATAGATAGATAGATAGATAGATAGATAGATAGATAGATAGATAGATAGATAGATAGATAGATAGATAGATAGATAGATAGATAGATAGATAGATAGATAGATAGATAGATAGATAAATAGATAGATAGATAGATAGATAGATAGATAGATAGATAGATAGATAGATAGATAGATAGATAGATATATAGATAGATAGATAGATAGATAGATAGATAGATAGATAGATAGATAGATAGATAGATAGATAGATAGATAGATAGATAGATAGATAGATAGATAGATAGATAGATAGATAGATAGATAGATAGATAGATAGATAGATAGATAGATAGATAGATAGGGATGAGGATGGAAGGCAGTGATGTTAACTAGAAGACCTCTGGTTAACCTCCTATGAGTACTCAAACCACTGGCCCTTCGTCCCCAGCCGCTGCGAAGCAACTGACCAAGGCAGCAGTCAGACCTGTAAAGCAGCGAAGGGTGCTGAGAATCTCTGGTACCGTACTGGCCGCCATTAGAAACTGACCTTGGCAAGGTTTAACTTTGGAGCCCTAGCTAGTGAAGCTAGTTTAGTAGTACTGTGAGAGGAATTAGATGGGTATGAAATGAAATTTGATATGTTTCAGATAGGTTAGGAGACCTAATGAGTCATTTACTGGACATAAGGGCGGACATATATTGCGGTATCAAGGATTACCGTAAAAACAAGAACTAGGCGTAGGGTTCCTTGTCAATAAGGATATAGCTAGTAATATTGTGAGCCTTCCGGGGATGTTCTTTAATTTGTTCATTCCATGATCTTCCTCTTTCATATGTACATACCATCATCATCGTCCCGTGGCGCCGGCTCCGGCACGCGCCTGAGTTTTTGTCATCGGATTAAAACGCTAGACAAGGCATTGCTGGCCTTGCCGTCACGACCTTGCCGTCTCAACCTAGCCTTCTTTCACAAGTGCTGGAGGTCAAATTCGATCCCCTTGCTGCCTTGGGCCCTGCCTCTCGCTGGAGCTACGTTCAGGTCGCCGTTTGGCAACTTCCACCATAATCATGTCCACCGAGAGCAATCCCGAGCAGGCCGGACCCTCTACCTCGACTGCACCGACGCCTCCGACTCTGCCCCCACGTCAACGTGACCCGCCGCTGTTCGCTGGTCGTCGCGACGAAGACGTCGATGACTGGCTCGACACAAATGAACGCTGCAGTGCCTATAACCGGCGGGACGATGCTTTAAAATTTCTCAACGTTTCGTTCTATCTCATTGAGGTCGCCAGAAACTGGTTCATTAATCGCGAACCCCACACTACTAACTGGACCACTTTCAAACAGCAGTTCCGCCAATACTTCGCCGACCCGGCAGTTCGGACTGAGATCGCGAGAAACAAGCTCGCTTCCCGCCTTCAAGGTCCTGATGAATCATATGCGTCTTACATAGAGGCTGTTCTTGCACTTGGTCGGCGCATTAATCCCACCATGACAGAACCTGAACGTGTGCACCACGTCTTAAAAGGGATCAATTCTATGGCTTATCATACCTTAGTTGTCCAGAATCCTTCAAGTGTTGATTCAATTATAACTACCTGCCAACGCCTCGACCAGCTGCAGTCCTCTCGATTATAGCCCAGCTTCGCAACTGGTCCGACCTCTGCTGACCTTGATCTGCGGGCAATGATTCGAGGAATCATTCGCGAGGAGCTCCAAGCCCTCAATCCTTTTTGTCGACATGGGTGCGATCATTCTTCCGCACCTTCTAATGAAGCCGTTCTCCGCAACATGATTAAAGAAGAGTTATCAACTATCAGCCACCCCATGACATCCGAACCTTCTGCAAACCGTCCAGCGACGACCTACGCGCACGTCGCTGCATCTCCTCCTTCTTTGGTTCCCCCGCCCCGACCGGCACCAACTTACAATCCCGTCAATGCAATGGCGATGGCTCAACCTACATCACCCTATTACGCACCTTGGCGTCCCTCCCGACCAGTCTGCTACTACTGTGGTATTAGAGGACTTATATCCCGCTTCTGTCGTCGCCGCCTTCAGAACGAGCGCCGTGGTTACGACACCTTCGAAAATGACATGCCTTCAACCTCATATTATCAACGCCGGTCTATTCCAAGCCCACCTCGACGATCCTCCCCACCTCCGGTATATTCCTCTGAGCCTCGTGGGCACCATGTATCCCGACGCCGGTCCACATCCCCATACTGCCGCTCAGTTTCCCCTCTCCGCCCCGCAACCATTCTCCCTGTCCGCCATCCGGAAAACTAAGTGTTTCAGTTTCCGGAGGTCAAACTTCACTCTGCGAACTTATTAAAAGTCCTCCTGATCGCCCGTATCATGTGATTGCTGTTATCGCTGAAGGTTTACCGGTCGAAGCTTTGATTGATACAGGGGCTGCAATTTCTGTCATTCACGCTGATTTGTGCTAGCGTTTGCGAAAAGTGACAGCACCATATGATGGGCCTGAACTCCGTGGAGCCAATGACGTCCCTTTGCGCCCTTCAGCGAAGTGCACCGTACGAGTTGTTATCGAAGGCATCCGCCATCATGTGCAGTTTGCTGTGCTCTCACCTTGTGCGCACCTGATGATTTTTGGATGGGATTTTTTTGTCAACCGCTTCAGCGTTAATTTCTTGTGGTGACCGCGTTATCCATATGACAGACAGCGATTTTTCATCTGACTTTTCTGAACGACATCATCCCCTCGTTGCCGCCGCTGATACTGTTTTGCCTCCTCAGTGCGAAAAACTGCTTACTGTTGTTTCTGACCACATCGCTGACGGGAACGTACTCATAGCACCATCATATAGTCATCTTGCACTCGGCATCGCTTTCCCGTCATGTCTCGTCCGGTTCAACAACGGCTCAGCGACAGTACTGGCCACTAACACTTCACGTGAATCCCTCGTGCTCCCAAAAGGAACTTCTCTGCATTGCATGGTGGATGTTCAACCTTCTTCCCTGATGGTGCTCAACGCCCCTCCGCCTCAGCAAAGTGTTTCGTCAGACGACTCTCTTTCTGTTCTCGCAAAGATTATTAATCCTAAACTCACGCCGAACCAACGCCAAGAACTGCTGACATTGCTTCGACACCACCAAGCCATTTTTGATGCCACTTCCACACCACTGGGACGGACTAGTGTTGCGCACCATCGCATCATTACTGAAGGTAACTCTATCGTTAGCCAACGACCTTATCGGGTTTCCCTCTCTGAACGAAAAGTAATTGAAGAAAATGTAAATGACATGCTCCATCGCAATATAATTCGTCCCTCAGCAAGCCCATGGTCCTCCCCAGTAGTGCTAGTTAAAAAAAAAGGACGGCTCGGTACGCTTTTGTGTTGATTACCGCGCGCTCAACAAAATTACCTGCAAAGATGTATATCCAATGCCATGAATTGATGACGCCCTTGACTCTCTCCAAGGCTCCGAATATTTTTCGACCTTCGACCTCCGCTCAGGTTATTGGCAAATACCTATGCACGAGGACGACAAAGAAAACACGGCGTTCGCAACACCCGATGGCCTTTACGAATTTAATTTTATGCCTTTCGGACTTTGTAACGCACCAGCGACATTTGAAAGAATGATCGATACTGTGCTTCGTGGCCTAAAATGGAGAACCTGTTTGTGTTACTTGGACGACATTGTTACCTTTTCGGAAAACTTTAATGACCATCTCACGCGCCTGAATTAAGTCCTCACCTGTCTCGCTTCGGCAGGCCTTCAGCTCAACACCAAGAAGTGCCACTTTGCACACAAGGAAATTAGAATATTGGGACATCTGGTCAGCCATGACGGCATTCGCCCAGATCCTGAAAAAATAATCGCGGTCTTGAACTTTGCTCGTCCACAACGGACTACAGATTTGCGCAGTTTCCTCGGCCTCGCCTCTTATTTCCGGCGTTTTATAAGGCGTTTTGCAACTATTGCTGCACAACTTCATGAGCTACGTAAAGCACGCAGCCCTTTCGTATGGACGGAACAGTGCTAAACTGCTTTTAATGACCTAAAGCACGCCCTCACATCAGATCCTGTTCTTGGTCACTTCAGTGACAGCGCTCCAACTATCCTGCACACCGATGCCAGCGGTCACGGTCTTGGCGCTGTACTTCTGCAGCGTGATGCAACATCGCGTGAGAACGTGATTGCCTTTGCCAGTCGGACTCTGACTCCAGCTGAGAAAAACTACACCATTACCGAGCAGGAGTGTCTTGCCGTCGTCTGGGCTGTCCAAAAATTTCGCCCTTACCTATACGGTCGCCACTTCACAGTTGTGACCGACCACCATGCTCTTTGCTGGTTGTCTTCACTCAAAAATTTGACAGGCCGACTTGGCCGCTGGATTCTACGCCTGCAAGAATACCATTTCGACGTCACTTATAAATCTGGTCGCCAACACCAAGACGCCGACGTTCTCTCTCGCTGCCCACTTACGGAATCAGCCTGCTGTTTTTCTTCGCAACGCAAATCTACCTCTGACCACAGCCGACCATCTCTTCCCCCGACGCATATCACAACAGTTTCTTTTAACGATTCTGAGCACAAACACGCACTCCGCTCGCAGCAATTAGCTGACGCCTACTGCCGTCCTATCATCGACCGCCTTATCGGCGCTTCGAACCCGCCCAATGCTAGGCTTCGCCGACAGCTTCGCTATTTCAAGCTCGAAGATGGCATCCTACTCCGTTACGTGTATTGCCCTGATGGAGCTCGCTGGATCCCAGTCGTGCCGCGTGTGCTTCGCCCACGTATACTGGCGGCTCTCCAGGATAACGCTACTGCAGGCCACCTTGGTTTTCACAAAACCTACGACCGCGTGAGAAAACGATTCTTTTGGCCTGGCTTATCTTCCACCGTTGCCAAATACGTCGCATCCTGCCCTCTGTGCCGACGTCGCAAACGGCTGACTTCGCCCGCTGGCCTTCTACAACCTCTTCCTTGTCCCGCCACGCCATTCGACGTAGTCGGCATCGACTTATATGGTCCCCTACCTCTCTCCGATGTGGGTAACCATTGGATTATAACAGCTGTCGACCACCTCACACGCTACGCTGAGACAGCCCCTGTACCGACTGGTTCCGCTGAAGAAGTAGCAAATTTCTTTTTGCGATCAATTGTATTGCTTCATGGCGCTCCTCGGGTGCTCCTAAGTGACCGCGGTACAGCCTTCTTATCGAAAGTCGTTGCCGAAGTTCTTCACGCGTCATCCACCCTTCATAAGACAACCTCAAGCTACCATCCCCAGACTAACGGTCTGACTGAGCGATTTCATCGCACCTTGTCAGACATGATATCCATGTACATCACACCAGATCATCGAAATTGGGACACTATTCTACCATTCGTCACATTCGCCTATGACACAGCAGTACAACGGACTACCGGTTATTCTCCATTTTTCCTCGTTTATGGCCGTCCTCCCACTACAATTCTCGACGCTTCTTTCTTCTCTACGCCCGACTACATCAGCACCTACCCATTTTTTATCTCGTGTGGCCAGATGGCGTCATCTTGCCCGCCTCAACACGGCAGCGTGCCAGGAAGACCGCAAGACTCGCTATGATTCTACACATCGAGTGGTCTCTTTTCGTCCTGGCGACGAAGTACTGCTTTATACACTATGGACCCCTTGCAAAAATCGTTAAGTAGGCTTTCCCACGCTGCTTCTTTCCCCAAACATGGCGTCACTGGCCGCCAGAAAAATGGCGATATAGACCTGAAATCGCATGTTGCTTCTACACAGATGCATGTAGTGGTAATAGAGCAATTATGCAAATATGTTCTGATGCATAAATGATATGAATTATGGCCATAATATAATGTTTCAATACATTGCTGTTCCGCCATTAGAGGGGAATGCAGCATAGAGGTGAAGCTGACCTAACATTTATGAAAGGGGTCTATTGCGCACCCCTGGCCTTAGTGACAAATTCCACCACCGTTACATAGGTCCCTATGAGGTCATAAGCCAAACTTCCCCAGTGAATTACAAAGTGACGCCTGTTGATCCCCCAGCTGATCGACGCCACCGTGGAACTGAAATTGTTTATGTGTCTCGCTTGAAACCGTTTGTGCGCCGCGATGCATCGCTTAGTTAGGAGCGGCCAGGCTGGCCGCTTCCGACCCCCCCCCCCCCCGGCAGATTGTGGGAGCCTTCCGTGGATGTTCTTTAATTTGTTCATTCCATGATCTTCCTTATTCATTTGTACATACCATCATCATCGTCCCGTGGCGCCGGCTCCGGCACGCGCCTGGGTTTTTGTCATCGGATTAAAATGGTAGACAAGGCATCGCTGGCCTTGCCGTCACGACCTTGCCGTCTCAACCTAGCCTTCTTTCACAATATAAAGAAATTATATAGCATTAGGGAGAGGGTGGCAGGCATCAGGCATCGTAACTAAGCTTAATAAGTGGTATAAACTGAAGGTCGTACAGGCCTACGCGCCTACATGTAGTGATGATGATCAGGCAGTCGAAAGCTTCTACGAAGATGTAGGATTGACAACGGGCCAAGTAAGGACGCAGTACACTGTACTATAATGGGCTAAATAAATGCCAAGGTAGGGAAAAAGCAACCTGGAGACGAGGCAGTGGGTGCCTATGGCACTGGCTCTGGGAATCTCAGGGGGGGAGTTTCTAGAGTTGAATTTGCAGAGCGCAATAACTTCTGAATCATGAATGCATCTTCAGCAAATTGAAGAACCGGAAGTGAACAGAAAAAAACCCTAACGGGGAGACTAGGAAGAGGGAACGACACAGAGTAGTAGGGAAGAAGTTCATCAACGAATTAGCCGTGAGGGGTTGGGCAGAAGAATTCATGATCCCGGTACAGAATAAATATTCAGGTTTAGCATAGGGGAGGGCAGAAGGGCAGAAGAGTTCCGGACCTCTCTACAGAATAGATATTCAGCTCTAACCGAGGATGGCGACATTACCCTAGAAATAATGAACAATAATTTGAGAGATATCATTACTGAATGCGCAACACGCGTAGGCGGTAGGATAGTTAGAGGAGATATCGGTAAGCTGTCTACGGTGACGAAAGATTTGATTAAGAAACGCCAAAGTATAAGAGCTTCCAATGCAACAGATCAGATAGAATTGGCAGAGATGTCAAAGCTAATCAATAAGCGCCAAGTGGCCGACATATGTAGTATAGATGGCGAAATTGGGTATGCTCTAAAGAACGGGAGAAGCCTTAAAGCTGTGAAGAGGAAACTGGTCACAGGCGAAATCAGATGTATGCGCTAAGGGGCAAGGCGGACAGTGTCATCACGAATATGGACAAGATAGTCAATGTAGCTGAGGAGTTCCTACTGATCTATATAGTAGCCGAAATAGTCAGGGCAATAATGATATTAGCAGTAGTGAAAAGCAGTCAGACTTTCCGCCAGTAACGAAGGATGAGGTTAAGAAAGCTTTAGAAACTATGAAAAGATGGAAATCAGCTGGCGATGATCAGGTAACTACAGATTTGTTGATGGACGGGGATCGTGCTAGGAAAACTGACCGCCCTTTACACGCAATGTCTGGAGTAATCGACGGTACCGGAATAATGAGAAAATGATAACATTATCTTAATTTATAATAAAGGGTAAGCTAGGAACTTGAAAATTAGATACCAATCAGCCTAATATATGCTACGTAAAATGTATCCACTAAGGAAATCGCTAACAGAATCAGGACAACCTTAGATTTCATACAAGCAGCATATCAAGCAGGTCTTCGGAAAGGGTACGTAGAGTACCATCAACCATGTGATAGAAAAATCCTTTGATTAAAGTACAAGACGAGTACTAAAATAATTAATAGTACTAGTGTTGGACGTTGGATCACGATAACTGCGCAATCCATGCGGGATGTTATTTTGTTTTTACATGTGGTTTATGAACAGCCCACATAAGTTACATTGTGAAAATCTTTCTCTGACTGCTTTTAGACATTAAAGGCACACTGCAGCCCTTTTCGCAAAAATAGGGATTTCAGCCGAAACCAGCAGTTTTTCATGCTTCGAACTCGAATATCAGGTTGAAATTAGGCAGAAGAAAGCAGAAATAGCTATTTTTTCAGCAGGAATACGCAGCCCGCGCGACGGGGCTCACCGCGGGTAGCGCCGCCGCCTGTGATTGGCCAAGACGTCAGGTGACGACATTTGGAGGACCAGGGAAGCTGCTGATGCGGTTCCTTCGCTACGCTGTGTGCTGATCGCAGCTCTCTGCGGCTTTTTGAATGTCACTATAGCATGCCATTTCGACACAAATGACCATCGGGATTTTCGCCGCACGTACCCGTACCAGATGCGCCCACAAACGATGCAGCACTTTCATTGTGGGGAGCGTAGGCTTTGCATGAAAACTTGCTTTTGTTAGAATAAGGCATTTTGAAAAGTAGTGTGTGTCGTTATTAGCAGATACTACCTGGCCCTCAGCGAAGCCTCGGCGCGTATATTCCTCGGAAGGAAGGAAAGTGAACAATGCCCTAGCCCACTACCTCCGTCTCAATTAGCCTCTCGCCCCGCACGAAAGGTCATTGTTGTGAAAAATGAACCCAAGGCTTGGTGTACCAAATTCTACTTTGAGTGCCAGTCGCCGTACCTGAACTTTATAGAAAGGGTGAATCAGTATAACAGCTGCCACCAGACAAATGAACAATAAGCGAAGCGCGGTTGCCGAGCTCTGCAATGCATGCGAGGCTTTGACGGGGCTATTGTGCTGGAGACTAAGTCAAACGCGCACAGGATGTTGCTTGAGTCAAACAAGATTTAGCAGACGTAGAGAAGCTTTCCTTTTTCATCGTACTCTCACAATGCCCGTTTAGTGAATTGACCGCTGACGTATGTTGAAAGCCAAGCTGCAGCTCCTCCGCACCCATACCTTCAAGGAAAAACCATGTACTGAAATATGTGTTGACAAGAGCCTCGTAGTCTTCATCTCCAATTTAATGCGCATCCTCAAACAAGACAGAACTATGTAAAATGACGAGGCAGCAACGGGCGAAAATTCGCAAGGCCATATATGAAAAACTTCAATGATTGCTTGCTGGGACGCATCGAAGGAAACCTCGCTCTGTGCGCTCCTTAACTGAATGCGCCTATATCCAGCTCAGTGGTACGCTCCTTATTTTCTAATAATGCTCCCGTAAGGGTTCTACGAGCCTTTCAGGCACGTACTGTGCTTAAAAGGATGCCGCAAAGCCTTCACAACCTAGCTGCGACACAGCAGTGGGCTCCTTTTAATCATCTGCTAGTTCGCAGCAGCACATGCTGATCAGTTGCTCATGTCCAGCACAGAAGCCGTTGCACAAAACTTTTGCGCACAAAAAAAGTAAACAAAAGAATCGACGCGCGAATTCAACCATGCGCCGATGCTGTCTGCCCGTCCCATCGTGAGTTTCCGCTCCATCAACGGACCGCAGTCAACGCTAAACGCAACGGTTCACATACAAATGAGACCTGAATAGTCAGAAAGTAATGGAACTACGAAGTACAAACCTTATCTCCCTTTTCTTCCTTTAATAACCGCGGTTCTAGGAAATGATGACTGTCCGATACTTTTGTGCAAAGAAATAGAAGGAACCGCGTCATGGTTCAGCCATGCCTTTTTGTCAAAGCCCTATAAAAATCGCATTAGAACAAACTGCATGTAGTCACAGTCACAAAAATTCCAGTAGAATGTTTCCTTTGCTCGACTTGAATTTATCTCTCTTGTCAGCAACGCCGCATTGCGCCACGAGCTTTTAACACAATGGAAGATTACATCGTCGCGTCCACAGCTGTTAGTGCATCCAAACACATGCAGACTTGTGTTGTATAAGGTGCACAACACTAAGTTGTGTTTTGTACGTGCGCAACGCACGCAAGACGAGGAACAGCGCACGCCGAAAGCCCCTTCAGTTGGCTCTGATTGCCTCCGGCTCCTAGCGGTGACGTCGCGATTGACGGAGAAGCGAGGTTTCTCTCTCCGCTTTACTCCTCTGTAGCAGTCGCGCGGGGCAAAGGAAATTTGAATGGCGCGCTTTCAGTCAGCGATTACGTAGGTGTTTTATGCGTAATCGAAAAAAAATAACTTCACAGGCATGATCAAAAAATAATCTACTTCAAAAATCTATACTATTGGCACATTTGAAAACCACTGCAGTGTCCCTTTAAATTGGCTGACACATCGGATCACCCGACGAACTGTTTGTAAATTTGGTAAATGTATGAATCTTCTAAAAACAAAACCTATTAGGACTAAACTTTCAGCTTGGCGGACATAATTTCCAGTAAATTATTTGCAATGAAGTGGGTAAAATTAAGCAAGTGTATCAATAAACGTTTAGTTAGCACAATTGTTTGCTTATTAGCAAGGAGTGTAGCATCCAACCGCAAGGACAAGATGCACGGTTTCTGAATAGAAATCCAGCACTAAGGGCGCTACTATTGATCACTCGTGCCAAAGGCCTCAAGAGTCATCCGCAGGCTGCTTGCGGTCTACGGTTTTGTGTGATGTAGTCAGCCGGCTCCAAAACTTTCAGCCTTTGTTCGGGAAACACGTGACTGCGTTTCGAGTCCACTTTAGCAGAAGACGTGGTTTCCAATTAAAATCAACGGCCATAAGAGACGCCGCACAAACTGTCCTCGCTTACGTCTTCAAATCTGCATATTTTGTTTTGCTTTCAGGTAAAGAACTACTACTTCTTGCACGTTCTACCTATTCAGCAGTTATTTCCGAGCAAACTTGATGTGGACCCTATCAAGTTGCTTTGCTGAAACGAGTGACCGTCACCATTTTCGTTGCCGCGAAGAGTGAGACGGGGTTGGTCTGGGAGCGTGACATTTTAATATATTATTTATTATTTCGTTGAAATAATTGTTTCCATGTTTATTGATTTTGTGCCTTTATTTTGTTGTACTTTTATTTATGTTATTTCCTCTCGAAGCCCACGAGTGGTGATATTTTCTCAATTTGACCGGCATATAAATCAAAGCTATTAGCCGCTGTTCAAGACGATGCAAGATCGTGTTTCGAAGTGAGACTATGTCCTTTCCTTAATTTCTAGACCACTAATAAATGCGGCTATATTTTGTTTCGCAGGAATCGAAAGATGAGTTCTCAAGCTACGCTGGGAGCACAGTGCAAAGAAAATATTTGCTATGTAACGAGCTTTATTAATAGCAAGGCGAGCTCATTTGCTAGGGCTAGGTCGGCGCAGATAGGTAGGCGCTTGCAAATAGGGGCTGGCTCGAACTACTGGTGCTTGCGCCTCGTGCCGGCGCGCTGGCGCCAGGTCTTCTTCTTCTTTACCGCTAATATTGTTCAGTAACTGCGGCGCAGGAATCCAGTCAGCCTAATACCATAACATCAAGTTTCGTTTCCTACCGTCGCAACTAAACATACGGACGGTCAGCAATCCTTCATTGTTCTTTTGTTCGCACCAATCGATGATGCAAAAAAGTGATTGTGTCGTGGTATAATTGTGCACGCAGCTTTAGTTGGTTGTCGTAGGCGCCTAAATGCATCATCACTGAACGCTGCTTTAGCAAAAATGTTGCTGGGCACCTCGCGTACTCTATTCCGGTCTCTCGACCAAAAAAATTACATAATTTTCTTGCTTGAGATTGACATTTCCTTCATTTCAAACACCGGTATGACGCCCTCTCATACGTGTACGAAATAGCACTGAACAAGGGTTGAGAGGGAGCCTTAGTTCTCAAGCCGAGCCATGGTTTAGACAATGTGAATTGTATTCGTTTGAGCACAGAGACTATCACTGCTCAGACGAAGACAAAGTTACCTTGTCGAAATGCTGGATCGGCTTGCGAATTGGGACTTTAACTTAAAGCTTTTCAGTTCTCTTTCATACTGTGTTGCAATCGTCTTTCACCCGTTCTACCACGGATTCTCTTATACGTGGCAACATAAAGGGGAAATGTGCTCAAACAATCGTCTTCGTTTTATTTTGAAAAACACTGCAAGATGGAGCCTGGAAATTGATGCCTAAGGAAGTCTGATCATCATCAACGTCAACTTATATACCATTCTTAAGTCTCGGTCAACCAAACTGCATCGACTGGCGTCGCATATCATGGGGCTGTTATGCAGGTGCTGTGCGACTAATTTCCACGTTATCAAAGAATAGGTAGACGAAACTGATTGGGGGACATGAGACAGGTTCATCATTTAGTTTTTTTTAGTTTTGCATGAGTATATTGCTTAATAATATATTTATATATTTCATTGAATCAATTAAATGATATCATTCCACTGCTTGTGGGAGCTGGCAAATAGTATAACTTACTAGATGAATGGCGCTATTAATTTGCGCTTTGCAGTGGACACCTTAGTTAGTTCGACTGGAAAATATAATCTGGCAAGGATGATTGGTGCGATTCATATTAATCGTTTTCTAAGGGATAATTTCTCAAAACCGATTTAAGTGTGCGGTACACGCGCAACGACGTCTTGGAAATAAGAGAGAATACCGGGTTACGAGGGGCGATAAAAAAGGTAAAATAATAAGGCAGGTAAGCTTGGAAGCAACAAGAGGGTCGAAACCGTGCCCCGAGCCGATCGGAGCGGTTGCCCCAATTTTTCCCGGATTAAGTTCAGCGCCTTCCAAAATGGCAGAAAAAAATACATTTCAGTTCAATTTCAGTTTGGCACCTTGGCCCTTAGCCCATTTCGTGGCGGTTCCTGCTGTCCGCGAGCAAATGAGGGCTGATAAGACACATATGGTAGAGTCCAATAAAAATTTGCTAGCTGGCTATTTGTCGCTGCATTGTCTTCCACGGTGACAAGCGTGGTCCAAATTAGCTGAGCTATGTCAGCTCTAGGAGCACAGATAGGCATGCCACAAGTCCCATGGTTTGAAGGTTGTGGAAAATTTGTGGGAATCGCATTAAGATGCATATTGTTGAGGTGATTAGACCAAATAATATTTTACCGAACTCATAGCAGTTTTGAGAAACGATTTAGATATGTTGCATTGGTGCAGTGTTAGTAATTATCTCTTAAACGTTGCTTTACAGACGTTAGAAATCGCAGTCGGATCTTTATCTAACATAGCCATGCATTTAATGTTTGTTGATATATTAACTGCGCCATATAAAGGATACTGATGACACCTTGTAGGTATTCATGGGGCCTCCCTGAAAACAAAAACATTTGCAATAAGATGTGGTCGCTAGCTACGTATAATGGAGCTTAAGTGTGCCGTTTATATTTTTGACATAAAGAAAATAAATGAATGCGTAAAGAAACAGGGCCTCTCGCATATGCCTAAATTGTGCATAATTTGTAGGCTAATTTCGAGTGCCTAAAAATATTTCCTACGCAGCGACCATCGTGTCCTCGCTTTTTCACGTCCCGTCGCTGTGCTCCGCTCTTCTGTGAAACATAAACGAGCTAGAACTGAACAGCGTCTTTGACATAGACGCTAAAGTGCGCCATAGCAATCGCCTAGTGGTTCCAGCATCCGCCTATCTTCCAGGAGGATCGTGGCAAGACGAGCTGAGTCGTAGAACTCCACTGGTGACTTAGTCTGGACTCGTGTGCTATGTTTTTCGGATGAAATCTTTAAATACTGTGTCCTGAATGACCCCACACTTTCTATGCGGATATACAATGCGCCAATGCGCCACAGCGCAATAGTGGCAGCTGCCCTCGAAGAATGGAATTTCATCGCACTAAGAATAAAATACTAAAAACTTTGTCTACAACAACATCAATGTAGAGTGAACAGAAACAAATACAACAAGAGAAGAAATATGTTAAACTTTCAGTCCAGAACACTTTTCCAGCTCGCCTAACAGTTTAGGATAACAGCGATCTCCATCTAAAGAGTTCGTATACGGAAACTGCGATGTTATAAAACGTTAATAATCGATATGAGTAGGTGCGACCTAGGAAGGACCGACATACCGAAGTATATTATGGACAAAATCGATCATAATGCAAGGAACGGTGGTAGCCCTAAAGCGGTGAAGAGAAAATTAGGAGCAGGCAAAGATCAGATGTATGCGCGAAGGTACAAGTCGAGCGATGTGATTGCTATTATGGTCCAGATAGTCAAAGTAAGCGAGGAGGTCTATACTGACTTATACAGTAGGAGAAGTAGTCAAGACAATAATAAGATATTTGCCGTAGAGAAGAACAATCAGACATTCCGTCAGTAACGAGGGACGAGGTTAAGAATGCTTTAAAAGCTGTGAGGAGAGGATTCTAGCTGGGAGGCTCAGGTAACAACAGATTTGTTGAAAGACAGGAGAGATATCCTGCTTGAAAAGAAAAACTGGCAACGCTGTATACGAAATTGTTGATGATATCGACGGTACCGAATCATGGGAGAACGCAAACAATCTCTAAGTTCATAAGAAACAATGTGGCAAGGACTTCAAATTACAGACCAATTAGCTTGCTATTCGTTACGTACAAGGTATTTGCTATGGTAATCGTTAATAGAATCAGGCCAACCTTACACTTCAATAAACCAAAAGATGAAGCATGTTTTCGGAAAGGGTACTGTGCTATCGATCAAATACATACTATCAATCAGTTGACAGTAAAAGGCTAAGAATATAAGCAGCCTCAACACATAATATCAACTGATTACTAAAAAGCATTTGAATCATTCGAGACTTCCGCATAATGCAGGCATGAATTCAGGGTGTGCATGCGCCGTACGTGAAAGTACTGGACGATATCTATAGCAGCTCCGCAGCAATGATATTTCTGCATTGAGAAAGTAAAAACTGCCGATGAAAAACGTTGTTAGGCAAGGAGACACGACCTGACCAATATTATTCACAACATGTTTAGAGGAATTATTCAGATTTAGAATGGGAGTAGTTAAGGGTAAGAGTACATGGAGAATACGTCACAAAAATGCGATTCGCTGATGACATTGACATGCTAAATACTCTGGGAACGAATTGCAAACTATTATTACTATCCTAGGAAGGAAAAGCAGGAAGGTAGACCTAAATATTATTGTACAGAACTCGACGTTCAGAGTAGCTAGCGAAGCACTGGAAGTGCTATGCGGATGAGTCTACTTAGGACAAGTATTGTAGCCACAGATCGAGACGGCGAGAAGGAAATAACGAGAAGAAAAAGAGTGGACTGGAGCGCATTTGGCGAGTACTTGCCGATTATGAATAGCGGATTACCGCCATCCTTCGTGATGAAATATGTAAGAATAGTTTCTTATCTGTAGTAACCTGCGGGGCTGAAATGTGAAGGCTAAAGAAAAAGGCTACGCTTAAGTTGAGGGCACCGCGGAGATCTAGGGTACAAAGAATGCTAGGTGTAAGGTTATCGATAGGAATCACTGAGTCAGAGAAATAAAAAGAGGTAATCACATTCTAATTTATTTCAACAAGAAACGGCTGTGAAGGATGGGTAGTGCATGAGAGGACAACCAATTGTTGCTAAGGGAAACAAATTGGATTCCAACGTAAGGATAGTGTAGGAGGGGGCGACAGAGAGTTAGGTGGGCGCATGAGATTAAGACGTTTGGAGGCGTCAAGTACATGTGGCAAGCACAGAGCCGGGTTAATATAGGAGTATGGCTGAGGCCTTCGCCCTTCACTGCATATAGTCCGGCTGATGAATATGGGAATTACCTAAATGTTTTGCATGCACTTTGATTTTCTGCTCAAAGAAACAGCGAGCCAAGCACAATTCGTTACTTGTACTTTATTGCGCGTTTATTGTTACTAGTGTAGTCTGCACATTCGTAAAGAAAACAAAGGAATAGATTTATTGTACTTTCGTTTCATTAACACTCGCTCGCGCAGCCTACAAAACACACATTATCACAAAGTGTCCTTTTCGGTGGCGGCAAAGTCCACTTCGCCCGTTTTGCCTCCCTCCTCTCCCATCTGATGTCCGAGGCGGGAGAGTCCGAGCAAGTCAGCGGAGTCCCCCTGTAGAGTCGAAGCGGGAGACCAGACAGGGTCTGCACGCCTTCCATCCGTGGGCCGAAAATGCGTGGCGTCTTTGTCGACATACTTTGCACTTGCAAGGTTTTGTTTGTCCTGACCTATAGTGCAGGATCTACCATGGTTTTGCTGACGGTACACAGCGAAAATGTTGCGGTTGGCCTCGGTGTTTCACTTCTTGAATTCCTGACAACAAACCGCTACTTTCTATTCCCGTCTCATTGGGAAACACACACACAGACCGTACTATAATATTACATGGGATAAGGGAAAGTTCGCACGTGACCAATGTAATGGATTACTGGATTTCTATGAGCGCGCTCAGCTAAACCTACCGTAGCCTTCTCTGATCACTTCCCACCTCACCTTCTATCTTGCGCCGTAGCAACTTGTTTAGTTGTTCACGCGGAAAGCATCATAAGGCAGCTGAATCCTGCGTTCACACAATGGTATCGAGCGTTCGGTTTGTAACCCTCTCGATTCTTTACCTTCGCTATCTCATTCCGTTCTTCTAAAAGGGATTTGCTATAGCTATTTCCTATATAAACATTGAAACATTCTAACATGGGGCGGTGACTCTTGGAGGATTCAGGAAATCCGAAGAGTTTCTTTCGAGGTAGGAACTCTGCCTCTAAAGCGTTCAAACGAGAGATTGTGCATGCTGCGGACCTGCGCAGATGCAGGTAAAACATCGGAATGATCCAAGGGCAGCTCTAGAGTCTCAGGTGAGGTGGATCGTCACACATTGTTCGTGCTGGAGTGGCGCGAAATGATAGCAGCGAGAAAAAGAACGTCATCACTGCTGCTCGCAGTATTGAGAAAAAAAATTAAAAATAACAACAAATTACTGCATGCCTACATAATGTACCTTCATAAGTGTTGCATCATCAGCGCAATTTTGTTCGGACTGTTACTGATTGGAGTAAGGCATTTTCTTTATTCTTCGTCTTGTCTTGCAATCCTTTGATATATAGGCGAAAACTATCAGCGAGCTGAGAAACGCAGTGTATAGAGCTGTGAGAAACGCAGTCACTGGCCCACCGATATCCACCGACATGACAAAGATTGTAATTGCCATCGTCGATATTCCTGCAGTTCCGACACAAAATGAACAAAGAAACGAGCTGTATGTATTGAAGCAGTCGCTTATGCTTGAGATAGGAGGTTTGGATCAGTGCCGGTTATAAAGATGTAAATTGTCGCATGGAGAAATGACCTTTTTCATTATCAAGTTGTCACTAAGCGGTGTACTATGGAAAGGTGAAATAGCGTTGTCCGAAGGAAAGTCCTGAACGGCTGGAAAATGCTGCTGAAATACTGAAAAATAACTATTAAAGCAACAAATGCGCTGTTGTATAAACAAAACTTTATTTTTACACCTTCATTGCGCATGAAGCTCAATGGGTTATAAGGACTTGGGTGCTTGCGATTCCAATCAGCTGCAGGAAGAACACCTCTGAAAAAGAAGTAAAATTAAAAAGGCAATGTTTGGCACATAGCCCAAAGACGAATGCGGCAGTACAGAAAACGGCTGCAATAAATTCTCAGCATACGTGGAGTAACCACTAGGCATCGTGTGCTTCTAGAAGGTCTCTAAATAAGCAATGACGTGTAGTCTAACTAGTCAGCTTGTTATGTGGTATTTAAATTCCCGGATTAGTCTACAACTTCGTTATCTGCATGATCAGTGTTCCTAATGAGCAGTGAAGTTTCGTATTGAGTAGCAATCACTTCTAGGGCATAAAATTATATGCAGATGTACTCACACTTCTTTTTGCGGAGAAGAGCGCCGTAGTGGAATGGAGAACCGAGACCATAGCCGTAGTTCAGACCGTAGCCGAGCAGACCATGACCGTATCCGTAGTGGCCAACACCATAGCCGAGGGTGCCAACACCGTAGCCGTAGACTGGGGCGGCGTGGTAAGAAGCGATAGCTGGGGCAGCGTGGGCAACGGTGGCCACAGCTGGGGCGTGGTGGACGGTGGTGGTGGCAACAGCTGGGGCGGCCTGGACGGCAGCGAAAGCTGGGGCAGCGGCGTAGGCGGCCACTGGAGCGGCGTGAGCAACGGTGGCGACAGCTGGAGCGGCAGCATAGGTGGCGACAGCTGGGGCAGCGTGGTAGGCGGCAACGCGAGTCACAGCTGGGGCGACAGCGTAGCTGGCGACAGCTGGGGCGGCGTGGGCGACGGTGGTTACGGCTGGAGCAGCGGCGTAGGTGGTGGCAACCTTGGTCACGGATGGGGCAGCAGCGTAAGTGACTGCTGGGGCAGCGTGGTAGGCAGCAACGCGAGTCACAGCTGGGGCAACGGCGTAGCTGGCGACAGCAGGAGCAGCGTGGGCGACGGTGGTGACAGCTGGGGCAGCGTGGGCGACAGTGGCGACAGCTGGGGCGTGGGCAACGGTAGCCACAGATGGAGCGAAGCCAGAATATCCAAGGCCGTAGCCCAGACCACCATAGCCAAGGCCGTAGCCGAGGCTGCTGTAACCAAGGCCGTAGCCGAGGCCGCTGTAACCAAGGCCGTAACCGAGGCCACCATAGCCAAGGCCGGTGTAGCCAGCGAGAGCGCTGGTGGCGAGAGCCAGGAGGACGCAAGCACGAAGCTGAAAAAAAAATGATTTGGTCCTATATTTTGCGGCCAGCTTCATTAAATTATTTGCTCTAGGTCTATGTGCTAGAGTTGAGGTTTGATGATGTTAAGCTTTTTGATCTCAACATTATTGTCTTTATAGCAGCACCAGCCTAATACTATCCGTCTCTTCCCAATAGAATCATTTTGTTTCATCGACAACCCTATGCTTAAGAGTTAGGAAAATATATTGTCACGCCACCGACGACAAGGAAAGATTGTGCAGGTCTGGGAGAAGAAGAGGAGAACGCGTTGGTGCCTGGGGGCAGTAGGCTTCACCTTGTCCCACTGCCATATCACTGTAAATCAACACCTCTTTGCTATTTCACCGTAACAACTTGGTGGAGGTGCTGGGTTCTGGGTGGAGGTGCTATACCGTAAGAGTATGTGTAGCCTTTTCTTCGAGCCAGTTTATCAGCTCAAAGCGGAAGGAATAGAGACAGTTGCAGCTCTGGATAGCGTAACGTTTTTCGAGTCTTCTGCTATGAAATATGATTATTGTGATTTAGATAAGTTTTACGGGTTGATTTGAAGCGAAACCTCTAGTCAAAGTTTCTAAGGGAAATTGTTTCGGCGGGGGTCTGGTGGCAGGGAACACAAAAGCACAGATTTGCGAAAATTCTTTATATTTCAGTATTTGCCAAGGTCTCCTTTAAATTGTTAAACAAGGCGGCTGATGCCAGCTGTACGTCAGTTTTATTGCGGTACTTTCGACCCAAAATGCTACTGTGAAGTTGTTATGTACAGCAAACTGCCCCGCCGATGAGTTAAGGAGAAAATATTGTTACGATACGGCAAGCCGATGAAAATAGGAGAACAGAGGACAGAGAGATGGTCGATGACAGTGAGATGACATTTTATGAAAATGTTGCCGGGCCTAGCGCGAGTGCTCCTGTCCGCGCCACTGTCCGCTTTTTCCTTGATGTCGTCCGGAACATACCCCGGGGCCACCGAGCGATCGTCCCGATCGCGGACGAGGAAATGCACGATGTTGATGATTCCATGGCATGATGATGGGCGTGTCTAGATGCTTTAAAAAGAAGAGGAAGAAGGAAGAATAGAATGGCTTGCCGGTACGATGATTCGCGATGAACCTTGGCAGGACACTCTCGGGCCACACGTTGCCACGACTCGATGGCGGAGGCCAAGGCACGCACCGCATGGCATAGGGCAGGGGAGAATGTCTTGAAGTGTAGCGGTGTCTTGGGTCGTAGGGTCCTTGGTCGGCACATCAGGTCAGTGGGGTCACATTAGGTCATTCGGGTCTCTCCTTGTGTCTTGTGGTCATGTGTGGCGTCTCGGGTCAGTCTCTCCTTCGTCGTATCTTGTGGTCGGGGCGAGGGGGGACGGGCGGAGGTACGGCAATGTCTTGCTGGGTCCGGCAGGCTGGCGAACAGCCATGCAGTGCCTCCTAACCTTTCGTCGGCGGCGCAAGAAGTCGCAGGGCGCTGATGCTCCGGACCAGGATGGGGGGGGGGGGGGTGATGATGAAGTACCCAGCACCTCCAACCAAATGTTACGAAGCGGCAAGCCGATGAAAATAGGAGAACAGAGGACAGAGAGATGGTCGATGACAGTGAGATGACGTTTTATGAAAATGTTGCCAGGCCTAGCGCGAGTGCTCCTGTCCGCGCCACTGTCCGCTTTTTCCTTGATGTCATCCGTAACAATATGTTTAAACAAACTTCTTGGCACAGAAATATAAAACCATTATCACGTGTTCTCTTGACAAATCTTCCACAACGAATATAGCAAAAATGTTACATATTAGTAAAAGCACAGGATGAACTAAATATAATATGCTATTCTGCACCATCTGTAAAGAATATACCTTCACTTGCCAGAAAACCACTCTTGGGCTAAATCTTGTATCCCAACCATTTCGCTCTTTTTTATCATCAGTAGTAAGAGAAAGCAGTTGCTTACCATGGTGACTGTGAGCTGCTGCTGAGCCGACTGCTGTCTGTGCTTAGTCTGCTGGCCCTTTTATACAAACTGGTGGACTATCCTGCTCTGCGCAAGTTTGTGGCTGCGGGAAAGTGGATTGAAAAGATGGGAGGAATTTCGATTATCTTTTATTTCCCCTCCTCGCCGTTGCAGGTGTACGCACTCTGAACAGCAACGGAATACCAAGCGCTAACCTTGAAAAGGACGCAAGCCTGAAAAAAGGAGGATCTCAGTACTGAAAATGCCCTCGCATGCAAGACAGCTTCTAGATCAAGCGCTGCATGTGTATTGCATGCTTAATGATTCTTGGACTACGCATTTTCACACTAATAGTTGAAATATTTAGCTTTTCGTGCGCTGCCACCAGTTTTCGTTATTTTGAATTCTACAAATACTTCCTTACCATTATAAGGTAAATAGTTTTGACGATCGTCTTGAATCTTTCTGTTATCTTCTTTTCAGGGCCTCGTTCTCCATTTTCGACAGAAATCAGAAGGAGTGGTCGGGCATTCAATCGAACTTTATTGCATGTAATACGAAATAACAAATTTTAATATCAGCAAAATGATATATACATAAATAACGTTTTTTGATGCATTCGTCGCCGATGTCAATGCATATCCTTCTACGTTGAGATTTCCTAACACGATTTGACGTTTTCATGTTGTACGATGGCAGTCATAGAATAGATAGACAGCGAAAAGTTTATAAAACAAAAATTATAAGTTCCCCACTCACGCTCAAATTGAGCTGCACAAAATGCAATGGCGAGAGCAAGAGAACCGTCGCTCTTCTAGGCCGAGCTGAATTTAAGTCTTGAATTGCTTTATTTTAACGAACCACGAAAACAAATACAAAGATATTGTTAGAGGTTTTGGGGTTTAACGTCCAGAAGAGGCTCAGGCTATGAGAGGCGACGTAGTGGAAGACTTCAATAATTTCGATCACCTGGGGAAATGCAAAGATCTGAAACAACAACTAAACACTGGCGCGTTGCTTGGACAATTCGATGTGAAATGGACGTTACCATTAGTAGCAGGCAAAGCTCTAAGTCCACAAGCCGGCCGCATGGAGCATTTACAAATCATGCAAACGTTTGTTGTATTTCAATAATAATACAAGAAATCTTTGTAGCGTCTGTTCGTAGACTACCGTTCTGGTCTGCGGATTAAGACCTTTGTGAGTAATGGTAAGATATTTATTTCGAATCATTATTTTTTTTCTAAAGGCTGTTAAAGCATCGGTCTGACCTATCAGTAAAAGTGCAACCGGAAATAACACAGGCATTACAACCGATAAGCGTTCATAGGCTCAAATACTATTACTTTGGGCCTAAGGGTTGAGCCATGCGTTGTTGCGCAAGTCACCGCAAGAATCCTCACGTGCAATTCGAATAGTACAATTGCCTATATGAATGGCGCTATTGCGCTTTGCAGTGGGCCCCTCAGCTCGAGATGATAAAATAACCCGGCAATGAAGATTGATGCAATGCATGTTAATCGTTTTGCAAGCGATAATTTCTAAAAACTTCTTCTAAGAGTGGTATGCATGGAATGGCGATTTGGATATAAGAGAGAAGACCGCGTTACAAGCGGTGATAATAAATGTAAAATAATAATGAAGATCCGCTTGCAGCAATATTTGGGTCGGAGACGTGCCCCGAGCTGATCGGAACGCGTTTTCCCCGATTTTTCCCAGTTCAGGTTCAGTTCCTTCCAAAATGACTGAAAACTATTACTCTTCAGTTCGATTCCTGTTCGGACCTTTAACCATTAGTCCATTTTGTAGCGTTTCCTGCTTTCTGCGCGCAAATGAGGGCTGCTCAGACAGAACTTGTACAGTCCAAATAAAAGTGTGCGTGGTGGCTATTTGTCGCTGTATTGTTTTCCTCGCTGACAGGTGTGGCCAAACCAGCTGAGTGGCGCCGGCTCTGAGAGCCAAGTTACAGGCATGCTACAATTCCCATGGTTTGTAGGCTGAGGAAGAGAATAAATCGGTCTTTAAACTTCATATCGGTGAGGTGATGAGTTTAAATATTTTACCAGACTGATAGTAGTTTTGAGAAACAACCTAGATAAGTTTCATTAGCCCAGTTGAAGTATTTGTTTCAAAAATATTTCTTTAAAGAACCGGGTTAAGTGGAGAAATATGGAGAGGCCTTCGCCCTGCAGTGGGTATAATCAGGCTGATGATGATGATGATGCTTTAAAGAAGCTAAAAAGCGCAGTTGGATTTTTATGTAGCGTCATCATGCATATAATATTTATTAATATTTTAACTACGTCATACACAGGATGTTGATGACACCTTGTAATTATTCAATTTGGTTTTTGTAACGAAAAACAAAAGGGCAAACAGATCAGGTCGCCAGGTACGTATACTGCGTTCTAAGTGTATGCTTCTTTTTCCTACTATATGGAAATAAATTAATTAGTAACGAAACTGTGTCTTTCACATGTGCCTAAATTGTGGATACATTTTGCGCTGATTTTGAGTGCCTAAAATATGTTTGTATACGTGGTGCCCATCGTCTTTTCGCTTTTTCTTATCCCATCGCAATGCTGCGCTCTTTTTTGAAGCATAAAGGCGCTAGAACTGAACATCTTCGGTGACATAGACGCTAAACTGGGGCATAGCAATCGCCTGGTTGTTCCAGCATCCACTATACTTGCAGGAGGGTCGTGGCAAAACGAACCGATACGTATAACACCCACCTCTGACATAGTGCGGCCTCGTGTGCAATGCTTTTGGGATGAACTCCTTAAATAATTTCTCTTTGACCCCACGTTTTATATCCGGATAAATAACGTGCCACAGGGCAAAAGCAGCAGCTGCCCTCAAACCGTAGAAATGCATAATACTCAAAATAAAACTCAAAACGCTTTCTCTACAACAACATGTATGTAGAGTTAAATGAAACAAATACAACAAACTAGATAGATAGATAGATAGATAGATAGATAGATAGATAGATAGATAGATAGATAGATAGATAGATAGATAGATAGATAGATAGATAGATAGATAGATAGATAGATAGATAGATAGATAGATAGATAGATAGATAGATAGATAGATAGATAGATAGATAGATAGATAGATAGATAGATAGATAGATAGATAGATAGATAGATAGATAGATAGATAGATAGATAGATAGATAGATAGATAGATAGATAGATAGGTAGATAGATAGATAGATAGATAGATAGATAGATAGATAGATAGATAGATAGATAGATAGATAGATAGATAGATAGATAGATAGATAGATAGATAGATAGATAGATAGATAGATAGACAGATAAATAGATAGATAGATAGATAGATAGATAGATAGATAGATAGATAGATAGATAGATAGATAGATAGATAGATAGATAGATAGATAGATAGATAGATAGATAGATAGATAGATAGATAGATAGATAGATAGACAGACAGACAGACAGACAGACAGACAGACAGACAGACAGACAGACAGACAGACAGACAGACAGACAGACAGACAGACAGACAGACAGACAGACAGACAGACAGACAGACAGACAGACAGACAGACAGACAGACAGACAGACAGACAGACAGACAGACAGACAGACAGACAGACAGACAGACAGACAGACACAGACAGACAGACACAGACAGACAGACAGACAGACAGACAGACAGACAGACAGACAGACAGACAGACAGACAGACAGACAGACAGACAGACAGACAGACAGACAGACAGACTGACTGACTGACCGACTGACTGACTGACTGACTGACTGACTGACTGACTGACTGACTGACTGACTGACTGACTGACTGACTGACAGACCGACTGACCGACTGACTGACTGACTGACTGACTGACTGACTCACTGACTGACTGAGACAGGTACATATAGGGATGAGGATGGAAAGCAGGGATGTTAACCAGAAAGGCCTCAGTTTGGCTACTCTACACTGGGGAAAAGGGATAAGGTGGAATAAAAAGGGTAAGAGAAAAGGGATGTGGAGCACAGTCAGAGTTTGTCACAGAAGCCGGTGGCTGTTAGAAAACCAAACAGTGCCCTGTATGTCTTAAAGGCAGTCGACTGCCGTGACCACCGACCAAGCATCTTATCTGCCGTTAGAGGGCGAGGATCGAGGTTGTCTAGGGCACAACCGTGCTTATGTATTTCACTCGCAAATGCAGGGTATTCACGTAAAAGATGCTCGATTGCCACTTCACAGCCACAATTTCCAAAGGCTGGGCGGCCGGCCGTTCCATTCTTGAAAGCATGCTTGTTGGTGAACGCAACATCGAACCACAAACGGCACTGAAACGTTGCTTCCCGACGAGCATTCTGATGGGGAAGGCGGAGGCGCAGTTCAGGATCCTGTGCCCTGAGGCGGCGGTTGCAAAACTCCCCCGTGTGCCACGCTGAGAAATACTTTACTCTTTCCCTCCTGAATAGTTATCCAACTCCCCTAATAGATTATGAGAACAGCGACCTCCTTAGTAAGAGACACGAGGACGATGCGCAGTTCCGTTATAACCAGCGATGTTATAACAAGTTAATAGGCAATATGGGCAGCACCGATGTATAACTATCTATATTAAAGAGAACATCGAGCATAATTCAAAAAACCGTGGTAGCTTTATAACTGTGAAGAGATAATTAGTTCCAATGTACAAATCAAATTATGCTCTAATGTACAAGGTGGGCAGTGTCATCGCTAATATGGTCCAGATAGGCAAAGTAGCCGAGGAGGTCTATGCGGACTCTAACAGTCAGCGAAGTAGTCAAGATAATAATTCGATTGGCAGTACACAACAACAAGCAGACATTCCGTCAGTAACGAAGGAAGAGGTCAATAATGTATAAAAAGATGTTAGAAGGGGAGCCGCTGGGGAGGATCAGGTAACTGCAGATTTCTTGAAGGAAAGGAGGGATATCCTGCTAGAAAAGCAAAACTGGCAACCGTGTATAAGAAATCTCGGTTTATATTGAGGGTACCTGAACCATGGAAGAACGATAACATCTTAATTTAAAAAAAGGATGCGCTAAGGAGTTCAATATTTAAAGACCAATCACTTGCCATCAGTTACGTACAAGCTATTTCCAATGGTAATCGCTAAAGAAATCAGGCCAACCTTAGACTTCATTCAACGAAAACATGAATCATGTTTTCGGAAAGGGTACACTGCTATCTGTAAAATACATACTATCCATCAGTTGACAAAAAAATGCTCCGAATATAAGCAGCTCCTACACAAAGAATACATTGATTACTAAAAAAGCATTTGACTGATTAGAGACCTCGGTAGTGATGCAGGCATGAATTCAAAGCGTAGATGAGCCTCACGTGAATGTACTGGAATATATCTATAGTGGCTGCGCAGCAACAATATTTCTGCATTAAGAATGCAATAAATGCCGATAAAAGACGTTGTTAGGCAATGATGTAGACGGGGTTCAGGGGCCCAGGCTGCACCGCCCTCTAACTATGAAGAGCTGGGATGAAGGAGCAGAAGCAGCCAGGGAGGAAATGGCAAAGAAAAGCTTTTTACGCAGCTTTTACTATGCTTATTTACAGGTCAATAGAGAAAAACGAAGCTCGCGGGGAAGACAATTTGCTCCGCCTAAATATGGTGGGTTATCCCAACTTCCCTAGCTGGGCAAACAATGTTCAATCGGGGATGTCCAATCACTGGGGCACAAGAGATCACTGGAAGTGTCGCCCACTGCCGAGGGTGCTATCGAACCTTCTCTCACATCTTTTGGTGGCGAGGGCAAACCCCTCCTATGTAGATGACGATCTTACGCGGGCGATTGATATTTGGCACCAAACCAAAACATCCAGCGAAGTCGCCCGCTCGCGGCGGCCATTTCCCCCGCGTAATTCCAATGAGGTCACCCGCCTTCTTCAAGAATTTGGCGAGCGGGGTCAACCGTCAAGGCTGCTAGGTGGCGCGCCTCTGGCCCATTCAGCACAACGATGGGTTCCCAGCTGTCGCCACCATGGCGTCAAAGGGATTAAGACCTGAAAGGCAGCTCGTTTCGGTCCCGAAGGAGATGAGACGGGAAGGGTTGGTCGCCGCAACCGGAAACAAAGCGTCACTCCTCCGCCGTCGCCGCCGCTTAAACGCATTTGGCAGCGGGCGCACGCCGGCGCCCGCTAGACCTGTAACGGTCTTCAGCTGCTCGATAATCTGCTACAAACTTCGGCCGGAGCCGCATTCACAAGAGCACGTCCACCACCCGAAGATGCCTCGTAGGGGCTTCAGCCTACGTTCCTCCCCGAAGAGACTTGAAGGCTGGTCGGTCCAGCCACGAGCCACATTGGCTGGTGGCTTCATACTTCCCCTTAGGGCAGCGTTAGCAGCCTCAGTCACGCGAGGTCCAAAACATAGCAAATGGTACGCGCTAAACCAAATTTGAAATCTGCCATGTTTTTTTCTGGCCGAGATTGCCTTTACAGAAAAAAATAATAAACACACCAAATTTCCTCCGATAATTTCAAGTCATTTTCCGAAAGAAAGCATGTTAGAGAAAAGAAGAAACCACACAGCAATTTCATATCGAAAGCGAATACGCTAACTAGGATTTCGTCTCATATCGTAACATAAAAGATACCGTTGCAAGACACTTCCTGCGCGAAACATATACTCAAGGTGGAGCTGCTGGTGATCAAAGGGTAATAGAAAAAAGTCTAATGCCAAACAAGAGTGCATTGTCCACGGTAACTTTGAGGCCACCAGAGTTGTCACTATCACTCCCTTTTATTTAACGCGTTCCAGATGCGAACTCCTGCAAAGCTAGGCTCCAATGATACATACATGTTACGACGGCAGGTAAATGAACAAAGGCTATTTCTGCAAGCGAGGACCACGCTGTACACAACTATGCAATTTTCGAATTGCGGAAACGAGATAAGCACCTTCCTTCTCGGGCGTACAGCTTGCTTTGTCACGACCATTATGGAGGTGATCCGCCTCCATTGTCAACCAGTTAAGTGGAGACGATCCACACACCGCATTCACTCGTTTTTGTTTTCTGCTGCACAGAAAGGTGAGTAGTCAGGAATTCTCGGAACGCCTGATAAGCCGGGGATGACTTCTTTTCCCCGAATCCAGTCACCCCTCTCAAGTCAATGCTTCAGTCGCGCCCTTGGCGGCCGCGATCCTACGGCGGAACTAGAAGCCGAGATCTGAGAAAACCTTGAACGCGTCAGCTCGCTAACGAGACCTTTTCCGCGTCGGACCTGTACGTTGCGAAGAGTAGCCCGCGCTTGCAAGTCCGGACGCGATATAAGGACGAGCGACTGCGAACGCGTTGCTTGTTGATCCTCCTGTCTTGGATCCCATTTGCATGCTGCGTCCCCCTCATAGTGCCGCGCACTTTGCAGTGCCTTTTTACGCGGCCGCGACGCACCTACCGTAGCAAGCTACTCCTGTTACCTCTCACTAGACCACTACTGCACTGTCTCGAGTGACAGGAGGGCCTAGAGCATTTAGATTTACAAAACCATCAACGGTCTGCCTTTGGCGGTGACGTAACTGGCTATGACCTCTGTGCGCGCTTAGCCTGTTTTCCTTTCACGCGACAGTTATGGTCCGTTCCCAGCCTGTCGCACCTGTCACCCCTCCCGAAACGACTACCTGGGTGTTTCGATGTAAAGGTAGATATTTTCCAAATAAAAGGGGCGCTGCGCGTTTTGTTCTTCTAAAGACTTTGCGGCCAGACATCGATCGTGCCGCATTTGACCTTAAACTTCGCTGCCAGCATTTCGCTTGGGTTGCTTTCACGGCAGCTCTGCCTGCCCTGCGTACTAAGCGATACCTGCAACCTGCCAAGAGACAACGACCTCAGTGTCTCGAGGTACAGGTAGCCATGCTCTATGAAATTAAGGGCCTTGTACCTCTTCTGCTAAAGACCTAGCGGCCGCGCTGCGATCGTGCCGCGTTTGACTTTAGCCTTCGCTTCGCGCACTTCACTTGGGCTCCCCTCACACGAGCTCCGCCTGCCCTGCGTATCCAGCGACACATGTAACCCGCCAAGAGGCAACGACTTGAGTGTCTCGAGGTACAGTCAATATTCAAAGTATCAAGAAGCCTTGTACTTTAAGATCTGCAAAAGTCTCCACGGCCTGACGCTGATGGTGCCGTAGGTGATTTCCGTCGACACTGCGCGCACTTTGCTTGTGCGCCTTCATGCTGCGGCTACGAACCCTCCGTAGGAAGCGACGCATGTTTCCTCTCAAGGGACAACGACCTGAGTGTCCCATGTTAGAAGAAGACATGCTTGAAGTGCCCAGGGGCCTCGAACATTTAGATATGTAAAAGCGCCTACGGCCTGCCTTTGTTAGCCCCAAAATTAGCTTTAGCCTCCACTGCGCGCGTTTAGCTTTCTTTCTTTTCACGCAACAGCTAAGCGCCCTTTTTTGCAGCCGACTCGTGTCACCTCTCATTAGACTACTGTGATGTCCTGACAAGCAAGTAGACCTTTTCTTTGAACATTTAGTTCTACAAAACCTGTACAGCCTGACTGTGCCAGCACCGTAGCTGGCTTTGATACCTGCTTCGCGCGCTTATCCTGCGGTCCTTTCGCGCGACAGCCAAGCACCCTCCCAAGAACGACACATGTCATCCGATAAAGGACAGCTACCTGCGTGTCTCATGTTTGAGGAACACATACTCGACATGCTGAGGGGTCCTGAACAGGCTGATCTGCGAATGCCCCGTGTTCTCACGCGACGCTTAAGCAACCCAAAGGTGTCGATTTCTTTCGCTTACGTAGCCTCTCGGTTTTCAACTCGGCTTTGAAAGCGACCTGAGCTTTGTTCTCTATTTTGAAACTTTCCCGTATGGCCTTCGCTATGTGATGACGCCCTTCTGTAATTTCCACTGGCGCGTCACTATTTCTAACAGAGCTCTCACAGTTTAAGCTACCAGCCTCCCTCGTAGGGTCAATTTTGGTCACCTCTCCCGCTTTCTGGTGACTATGAAAGTCCCCTGCGCTTTCAGCCTCCTTTCTGCCATCTTCATTCCCGCGCCTTGCTTGCACTGCGCTATCCTGAGGCCGCAAGGGGGAGAGATCCGGAACAGCGTTGTCTCTAAAACAAAGGTCATTTTTTTTAAGCCGCTTATGCGAGTGATTAAACCCGTGCGGATAATGTTCGGGCACGTTTTTCGAGACAGCTGCCTCTGTCTGAGGAACTCTTAATGCCTCCTTGATCTCGTCGCAGGTATTGGGCAAACATACGCTACTCTTCTTACCTATATATAAAGCTGCCTTTCACACGCACGTTCGCCTGGTACCTCCGCAGGCCAAACGTCTATTGGCGAAAACATCCTTTCCAGCAGCTGAGTTACAGAGAACTTTACGCGGTTTTCGTTTTATCACTTGCTCCCCCCGAAAAGGCTGCATAACTCGCGACTTGTCACCATTAGACTGAGACGAAAAGCTAATTCCTGGCATATGGCAATCGCTCGCTATATAGCCAGGCTCTTGGCAACGGAAACAGACGATCGGTTTCCTAGCTTTAAAATCCCTCTCCTTTGTCGTTTCTTTGTCTGTGCTACCTGCTGCAAATATCTCCCCAAGTGGAGAATTAGCCGACGCGTTTCTCGTGCCAGTCTTGGCTTCCTCATTTGCATTAAACGGCACCTGACTATGCCTACCCACCTTCAATTCGAATGGAACGCGTTCTTGCTCCGATCCTCCTCGTTGCAGTTGCTGATCTCTGATTTCAATTTTTGCGTCTACCGAGCTTGCCTGATAACTAGTAGCATTATTTCCGGTACGCTTTATCTCTGCGATTAGTAAATCCATTCTTTTGAGGTCTAGTTCTCTTTCTTTTGCTCTCTTAATCCTGAGGAACTCTTCCGCAGCAACCGTCAACTTCTGTATTAAATCCCAGGTCTCGGAAATTTCATCCTCCTCAGCTCCACAATCCCGTATGGCCCTCACAAGTTGTGGCTCTCTAAGGCTTTCCCCGACTTCAATGCCCAACTCTTCGCACAGCAAAATCAACTCTGCTTCCTCTAATTTGCTCAAGCCCCTGGCCACTTTCGAACGAGGACTTTCCCAAACAAATTTTAGCGTGATAACCGCTTCGCCACGCACGCTACGCAAAAACAATGTCTACTGGTTTTGACAAAATCGCAGATTTATCAAACCTTGCAGATTCTAAAAGAAAGTCAAGCGCTCACCATATTGCCGATGCCAGGAACAAGCGTGGACGATCCCTTAACTGTCATCCAGTTGGTGTAGCCCGGGTTCGGTAGCCCAGGCTTCACCGCCGTCGAACTATAAGGAGCCGGGGTGAAGGAGCAGAAGCAGCCAGGGAAAAGACGCAAAGAAAGGCGTTTTATGGAACGTTTTACATGATGCCTATTTACGGCTCAAGACAGGAAAACGGAGCTCTCTGTGGAGACAATATCAACCGCCTAAATACAGCGGGTTATTCCCACTTCCCTAGCTGGGGAAACGATATTCAGTCGGTGAAGTCCAATCACTGGGGCACAATAGATCACTGGAGGTGTCACCCACTTCCGAGGGTGGTGCACGAACCACCTCTCACATCTTTCGTTCATTTCTCCCGCGTAATTTCAAGGAGGTCACCCACCTTCTTGAAGAATTCGGCGAGCGGGGTCAACTGTCAAGGCTGCTCGGTGGCGTGCCTCTGGCCCATTCAGCACAACGATGGGTTCCCTGCTGTCGCCACCTTGGTGCTAAGGTAATTAGGACCTGAAAGGCAACTCGTTTCTATCCCGAAGGAGGGGAGGCGTGAAGGGGGATCGCCGAAGCCGGAAACAATACGTCACTCCCCCGCCGTCGCCGCCGATTCAACGCATTTTGCAGCATTCGCACGCCGGCTCGAGCTAGACGCGTCTCGTTCTTCAGCTGCTAGATAATCTGCTTCAATCTTTGGCCGGAGCCCCATTCACAACAGCAAGAAGACATGACATCCCCAATACTATTTACAACTTTCTCAGAAGAATTAATACGATTTAGATTGGGAGCAGTTAGTGGTAAGAGTACATGAAGAATACGTCACAAAAATGCGATTCGCTGATGACATTGACTTGCTAAGTAACTCTGGGAACGAATCGCGAACAATTATTGCTATCCTAGGAAGGAAAAGCAGGAAGGTAGACCGAAATATAACTGTACAGAACTAGACGTTCAGAGTAGCTAGCGAAGTATTGGAAGTGCTATTGGAATGAGTCTACTTAGGACAAGTATTGTAGCCACAGATCGAGACGGCGAGAAGGAAATAAAGAGAAGAAAAAGAGTGGAATGAAGCGCATTTGGCGAGTACTTGCCGAATATGAATAGCGTATTACCGCTATCCTTCGTGATGAAATATGTAAGAATAGTTTCTTATCTGAAGTAACCTGCGGGGCTGAAATGTGAAGGCTAAAGAAAAAGGCTACGCTTAAGTTGAGGGCACCGCGGAGATCTAGGGTACAAAGAATGCTAGGTGTAAGGTTATCGATAGGAATCACTGAGTCAGAGAAATAAAAAGAGGTAATCACATCCTAATTTATTTCAACAAGAAACGGGCATGTGAAGGATGGGTAGTGCATGAGAGGAAAACCAATTGCTGCTAAGGGTAACAAATTGGATTCCAAGGGAAGGATAGTGTAGGAGGGGGCGACAGAGAGTTAGGTGGGCGCATGAGGTTAAGACGTTTGGAGGCGTCAAGTGGATGTGGCTAGCACAGAGCCGGGTTAATAAAGGAGTGTGGCTGAGGCCTTCGCCCTTCACTGCATATAGTCCGGCTGATGATCATGGGAATGACCTAAATATTTCGCATGTACTTTGATTTTCCGCTCAAAGAAACAGGGAGCCAAGCACAATTCCTTACTAGTACTTTATTGCGCGTTTATTGTTACTAGTGTAGTCGACAGATTCGTTAAACAAAACAAAGGAATAGATTGTTTCATTACAACTCGCTCGCACAGCCTACAAAACACACATTATCCCAAAGGGTCCTTCCCGGTGGCGGCAAAGTCCACTTGGCCCGTTCTGTCTCCCTCCTCTCCCGTCTGATGTCCGAGGCGGGAGAGTCCGAGCAAGTCAGCGGAGTCCCCCGTAGAGTCGAAGCGGGAGCCCAGAAAGTGTCTGCACGCCTTCCATCCGTGGGCCGAAAATGCGTGGCGTCTTTGTCGACATACTTTGCACTTGCAAGGTTTTACTTGTGTTGACCTGTAGTCATGAGCTACCATGTTTTTGCTGGCGGTACACAGCGAAAATGTTGCGATTGGCCTCGGTGTTTCACTTCTTGAATTCCTGACAACAAACTGCTACTTTCTATTCCCGTCTCATTGGGAAACACACAGAGAGACCGTACTATATCATTACATGGAATAAGGGAAAGTTCGCACGTGACCAATTTAATGGATTACTGGAATTCTGTGAGCGCGCTCAGCTAAACCTACCGTAGCCTTCTCCGATCACTTCACGCCTCACCCTCTACCTTGCGCCGTAGCAACCCGCTTAGTTATTCGCGCTGAAAGCATCATAAGGCAGCTGAATCCTGCGCTCACACAATGGTATCGAGCGTTTAGTTTATAACCCTCTCGATTCTCTACCTTCGCCATCTCATACCGTTCTTCTTCAAGACGGCAAGGGATTTGCTATCGCTATTTCCTATATCAACATTGAAACATTCCAACCTGGTGCGGTGACTCTTGGAGGCTTCAGGAAATCCGGCGAGTTTCTTTCGAGGTAGGAACCCTGCCTCTAATGCGTTCAAACGAGAGATTGTGCATGCTGCGGACCTGCGCGGATGCAGGTAAAACATCGGAAAGATCCAAGGGCAGCTCTAGAGTCTCAGGTGAGGTGGATCGTCACACATTGTTCGTGCTGGAGTGGCGCGAAATGAGAACAGCAAGAGAAACAACGTCATCACTGCTGCTAACAGTATTGAGAAAAAAAATAAAAACAAAAAAACAAATTACTGCATGCCTACATAATGTATCTTCATAAGTGTTGCATCATCAGCGCAATTTTGTTCTGACTGTTACTAATTGGAGTCGGGCATTTTCTTTATCCTTTGTCTTGTCTTGCAATCCTTTGTTATATAGGCGATAACTTTCAGCGAGCAGAGAAACGCAGTGTATAGAGCTGTGCGAAACGCAGTCACTGGCCTACCAATATCCACCGACTTGACAAAGATGGTAATTGCCATCGTCGATTTTCCTGTAGTTCCGGCACTACAGGAATATCGGAATATGAACGAACAAGCGAGCTGTATGCTTGAGATTGGAGGTTTGGATCAGTGCCCGTTATAAAGATGTAAATTGTCGCATGGAGAAATGATCTTTTTCATTATCAAGTTGTCACTAAGCGGTGCACCTATGGAAAGGTGAAATAGCCTTGTCCGAACGAAGGTCCTGAACGGCTGGAAAATACTGGTGAAATACTGAAAAATAATTTTTAAAGCAACAAATGTGGTGTTGTATAAACAAACTTTATTTTTACACCTTCATTGCGCATGAGGCTCAACGGGTTATAATGACTTGGGTGCTCGTGATTCCAATCAGCTGCAGAAAGAACACCTCTGAAAAAGAAGTAAAAATAAAAAGCCAATATTTGGCACATAGCCCAAAGACGAATTCGGCAGTGCATAAAACAGCTGCAATAAATTCTCACCATACATGGAGTAATTACTAGGCGTCGTGTGCTTCAAGAAGGTCTCTAAATAAGCAATGACGTGTAGTCTTAACCAGTCAGATTGTTATGTGGTATTTAAATTGCCGGATTAGTCTACAACTTCGTTATCTGCATGATCAGTGTTCCTAATGAGCAGTGAAGTTTCGTATTCAGTAGCAATCACTTCTAAATATAAAATTATATGCAGATGTACTCACACTTCTTCTTGCGGAGAAGAGCGCCGTAGTGGAATGGAGAACCGAGACCATAGCCGTAGTTCAGACCGTAGCCGAGGAGACCATGACCGTATCCGTAGTGGCCAACACCATAGCCGAGGGTGCCAACACCGTAGCCGTAGACTGGGGTGGCGTGGTAAGAAGCGATAGCTGGGGCAGCGTGGGCAACGGTGGCCACAGCTGGGGCGTGGTGGACGGTGGTGGTGGCAACAGCTGGGGCGGCCTGGACGGCAGCGAAGGCTGGGGCAGCGGCGTAGGCGGCCACTGGAGCGGCGTGAGCTACGGTGGCGACAGCTGGAGCGGCAGCATAGGTGGCGACAGCTGGGGCAGCGTGGTAGGCGGCAACGCGAGTCACAGCTGGGGCGACAGCGTAGCTGGCGACAGCTGGGGCAGCGTGGGCGACGGTGGTCACGGCTGGAGCAGCGGCGTAGGTGGTGGCGACCTTGGTCACGGCTGGGGCAGCAGCGTAAGTGACGGCTGGGGCAGCGTGGTAGGCAGCAACGCGAGTCACAGCTGGGGCAACGGCGTAGCTGGCGACAGCTGGAGCAGCGTGGGCGACGGTGGTGACAGCTGGGGCAGCGTGGGCGACAGTGGCGACAGCTGGGGCGTGGGCAACGGTGGCCACAGATGGAGCGAAGCCAGAGTATCCAAGGCCGTAGCCCAGACCACCATAGCCAAGGCCGTAGCCGAGGCCGCTGTAACCAAGGCCGTAGCCGAGGCCGCTGTAACCAAGGCCGTAACCGAGGCCACCATAGCCAAGGCTGGTGTAGCCAGCGAGAGCGCTGGTGGCGAGAGCCAGGAAGACGCAAGCACGGAGCTGAAAAAAAAATGATTTGGTCCTATTTTCTGCAGCCAGCTTCATTACATTATTTGCTCCAGGTCTATGTGCTAGATTTGAGGTTTGATGTTGTTAAGCTTTTTGATCTCAACATTATTGTCTTTATAGCAGCCCCAGCCTAATACTATCCGTCTCTTCCCAATAGAATCATTTTGTTTCATCGACAACCCTACGCATAAGAGTTAGGAAAATATATTGTCACGCCACCGAAGACGAGGAAAGATTGTGCTGGTCTGGGAGAAGAAGAGGAGAAAGCGTTGGTGCCGGGGGGCAGTAGGCTTCACCTTGTCCCACTGCCATATCACTGTAAATCAACACCCCTTTGCTATTTCACCGTAACAACTTGGTGGAGGTGCTGGGTTCTGGGTGGAGGTGCTATACCGTAAGAATATGTGTAGCCTTTTCTTCGAGCCAGTTTATCAGCTCAAAGCGGAAGGAATAGAGACAGTTGCAGCTCTGGATAGCGTAGCGTTTTTCGAGTCTTCTACTATGAAATATGATTATTGTGATTTAGATAAGTTTTACGGATTGATTTGAAGCGAAACCTCTAGTCAAAGTTTCTAAGGGAAATTGTTTCGGCGGGGGTCTGGTGGCAGGGAACACAAAAGCACAGATTTGCGAAAATTCTTTATATTTCAGTATTTGCCAAGGTCTCCTTTAAATTCCTAAACAAGGCGGCTGATGCCAGCTGTACGTCAGTTTTATTGCGGTACTTTAGACACAAAATGCTACTGTAAAGTTGTTATGTACAGCAAACTGCCCCGCCGATGAGTTAAGGAGAAAATATGTTTAAACAAACTTCTTGGCACAGATATATAAAGCCATTTTCACGTGTTCTCTTGACAAATCTTCCACAACGAATATAGCAAAAATGTTACATATTAGTAAAAGCACAGGATGAAATAAATATAATATGCTATTCTGCACCATCTGTAAAGAATATACCTTCACTTGCCAGAAAACCCCTCTTGGGCTAAATCTTGTATCCCAACCATTTCGCTCTTTTTTATCATCAGTACTAAGAGAAAGCAGTTGCTTACCATGGTGACTGTGAGCTGCTGTTGAGCCGACTGCTGTCTGTGCTTAGTCTGCTGGCCCTTTTATACAAATTGGTGGACTATCCTGCTCTGCGCAAGTTTGTGGCTGCGGGAAAGTGGATTGAAAAGATGGGAGGAATTTCGATTATCTTTTATTTCCACTCCTCGCCGTTGCAGGTGCACGCACTCTGAACAGCAACGGAATACCAAGCGCTAACCTTGAAAAGGACGCAAGCCTGAAAGAAGGAGGATCTCAGTACTGAAAATTCCCTCGCATGCAAGACAGCTTCTAGATCAAGCGCTGCATGTGTATTGCATGCTTAATGATTCTTGGACTACGCATTTTAACACTAATAGTTGAAATATTTAGCTTTTCGTGCGCTGCCACCAGTTTTCGTTATTTTGAATTCTACAAATACTTCCTTACCATTATAAGGTAAATAGTTTTGACGATCGTCTTGAATCTTTCTGTTATCTTCTTTTCAGGGCCTCGTTCTCCATTTTCGACAGAAATCAGAAGGAGTGGTGGGGCATTCAATCGAACTTTATTGCATATAATACGAAATAACAAATTTTAATACCAGCAAAATGATATATACATAAATAAGGTTTTTTGATGCATTCGTCGCCGATGTCAATGCATATAATTCTACGTAGAGATTTCCTAATACGATTTGACGTTTTCATGTTGTACGATGGCAGTCATAGAATAGATAGCGAAAAGTTTATAAAACAAAAATTATAAGTTCCACCCTCACGCTCAAATTGAACTGCAGAAAATGGCAATGGCGAGAGCAAGAGAACCGTCGCTCTTCTAGGCCGAGCTGAATTTAAGTCTTGAATTGCTTTATTTTAACGAACCACGAAGGCAAATACAAAGATATTGTTATAGGTTTGGGGGTTTAACGTCCAGAAGAGGCTCAGGCTATGAGAGGCGACGTAGTGGAAGGCCAATAATTTTGATCACCTGGGGAAATGCAAAGATCTGAAACAACAACTAAACACTCGCGCGTTGCTTGGACAATTCGATGTGAAATGGACGTTACCATTAGTAGCAGGCAAAGCTCTAAGTCCACAAGCCGGCCGCATAGAGCATTTACAAATCATACAAACGTTTGTTGTATTTCAATAGTAATACAAGAAATCTTTGTAGCGTCTGTTCGTAGACTACCGTTCTGGTTGGTTGGTGGGGTTTAACGTCCCAAAGCAACTCAGAGTATGAGAGACGCCGTAGTGGAGGACTCCGGCAATTTCGACCACCTGGGGTTCTTTAACGCGCACTGACATCGCACAGCACACGGGCGCCTTGCTTTTCGACTCCATCGAATTCGATCCCGCGTCCTTGGGAACAGTAGTCGAGCGCCGTAACCACTGCGCCACCCCGGGGGGGGGGGGGAGGGGGGAGGGGGGGCGACTACTGTTCTGGTCTGCGGATTACGACCTTTGTGAGTATTGGGAAGATATTTACTTCGAATCAATTTTTTTCTAAAGGCTGTTAAAGCATCGGTCTGTTCCATCAGTAAATGTGCAACGGGAAATAACACAGGCATTATGCAATATATTGTAACAAAATACAACTGATAAGCGTTCATAGGCTCAAATACTATTACTTTGGGCTTAAGGGTTGAGCCATGCGTTGTTGAGCAAGTCACCACAGGAATTCTCACGTGCAATTCGAATAGTACAACTGCCTATATGAATGGCGCTATTGCGCTTTGCAGTGGGCCCCTCAGCTCGAGATGGTAAGATAACCCGGCAATGAAGATTGATGCAATGAATGTTTGCAAGCGATAATTTCTAAAAACTACTTCTAAAAGTATACATGGAATGGCGATTTGGATATAATAGAGAAGACCGCGTTACAAGCGGTGATAATAAATGTAAAATAATAATGAAGATCAGCTTGCAGCAATATTTGGGTCGGAGACGTGCCCCGAGCTGATCGGAACGCGTTTTCTCCGATTTTTCCCAGTTCAGGCTCAGTTCCTTCCAAAATGACTTTAAAATATTACTCTTCAGTTCAATTCCTGTTTGGACCTTTAACCATTAGCCCATTTTGTGGCGTTTCCTGCTTTCTGAGCGCAAATGACGGCTGCTCAGACAGAACTTGTACAGTCCAAATAAAAGTGTGCGTGCTGGCTATTTGTCGCTGTATTGTTTTCCCCGCTGACAGGTGTGGCCAAACCAGCTGAGTGGAGCCGGCTCTGAGAGCCAAGTTACAGGCATGCTACAATTCCCGTGGTTTGTAGGCTGAGGAAAACAGAATAAACTCGGTCTTTAAACTTCATATCGGTGAGGTGATGCGTTTAAATACTTTGCCAGACTGATAGTAGTTTTGAGAAACAACCTAGATAAGTTTCAATAGCCCAGTTGAGGTATTTGTTTCAAAAATATTTCTTTAAAGAACCGGGTTAAGTGGAGAAATATGGAGAGGCCTTCGCACTGCAGTGGGTAGAATCAGGCGATGATGATGATGATGCTTTAAAGAAGCTAAAAAGCGCAGTCGGATTTTTATGTAACGTCATCATGCATATATGTTTATTATTATTTTAAATACGTCATACGCAGGATATTGATGACACCTTGTAGTTATTCAATTTGGTTTTTGTAACGAAAAACAAAAGAGCAAACAGATGAGGTCGCCAGTTACGTATACTGCGTTCTAAGTGTATGCTTCTTTTTCCTACTATATGGAAATAAATTAATTAGTAAAGAAACTGTGTCTTTCACATGTGCCTAAATTGTGGATACATTTTGCGCTGATTTTGAGTGCCTAAAATATGTTTGTATACGTGGTTCCTATCGTATTTTCGCTTTTTCTTATCCCGTAGCTATGCTACGCTCTTTTTTGAAGCATAAAGGCGCTAGAACTGAAAATTTTCGGTGACATCGACGCTAAACTAAGGCATAGCAATCGCCTAGTTGTTCCAGCATCCACCTACTTGCAGGAGGGTCGTGGCAAAACGAACCGATACGTATAAGACCCACCTCTGACATAGTGCGGCCTCGCGTGCAATGCTTTTGGGATGAACTCCTTAAATAACTTCTCTTTCACCCCACGTTTTATATCGGGATAAATAACGTGCCACAGGGCAAAAGCAGCACCTGCCCTCAAACCGTAGAAACGCATAATACTCAAAATAAAACACAAAACGCTTTCTCTACAACAACATCAATGTAGAGTTAAATGAAACAAATACAACAAACTAGATAGATAGATAGATAGATAGATAGATAGATAGATAGATAGATAGATAGATAGATAGATAGATAGATAGATAGATAGATAGATAGATAGATAGATAGATAGATAGATAGATAGATAGACAGACAGACAGACAGACAGACAGACAGACAGACAGACAGACAGACAGACAGACAGACAGACAGACAGACAGACAGACAGACAGACAGACAGACAGACAGACAGACAGACAGACAGACAGACAGACAGACAGACAGACAGACAGACAGACAGACAGACAGACAGACAGACAGACAGACAGACAGACAGACAGACAGACAGACAGACAGACAGACAGACAGACAGACAGACAGACAGACAGACAGACAGACAGACAGACAGACAGACAGACAGACAGACAGACAGACAGACAGACAGACAGACAGACAGACAGACAGACAGGCAGACAGACAGACAGACAGACAGACAGACAGACAGACAGACAGACAGACAGACAGACAGACAGACAGACAGACAGACTGACTGACTGACTGACTGACTGAGAAACAGACAGGTATATATAGGGATGAGGATGGAAAGCAGGGATGTTAACCAAAAAGGCCTCCGTTTGGCTACTCTACACTGGGGAAAAGGGATAAGGTGGAATAAAAAGGGTAAGAGAAAAGGGATGTGGAGCACAGTCAGAGTTTTTCACACAAGCTGGTGGCTGTTAGAAAACGAAACAGTGCCCTGTATGTCTTAAAGGCAGTCGACTGCCGTGACCACCGACCAAGGATCTTATCTACCGTTAGAGGCCGAGGATCGAGGTTGTCTAGGGCACAACCGAGCTTATGTATTTCACTCACAAATGCAGGGTATTCACGTAAGAGATGCTCGATTGCCACTTCACAGCCACAATTTCCAAAGGCTGGGCGACCGGCCGTTCCATTCTTGAAAGCATGCTTGTTGGTAAACGCAACATCGAACCACAAACCGGACTGCAACGTTGCTTCCCGACGAGCATTCTGATGGGGAAGGCGGAGGCGCAGTTCAGGATCCTGTGCCCTGAGGCGGCGGTTGCAAAGCTCCCCCGTGTGCCACACTGAGAAATACTTTACACTTTCCCTCCAGAATAGTTATCCAACTCCCCTAATAGATTATGAGAACAACGATCTCCTTAGTAAGAGACACGAGGACGATGCGTAGTTCCGTTATAACCAGCGATGTTATAAAAAGTTAAGCATATGGGCAGCACCGATATATAACTATCTATATTAAAGAGAACATCGAGCATGATGCAAAAAGCCGTGGTAGCTTTATAACTGTGAATAGATAATTAGTTCCAACGCACAAATCAAATTATGCTCTAAGGTACAAGGTGGGCAGTATCATCGCTAATCTGGTCCAGATAGGCAAAGTAGCCGAGGAGGTCTATGCTGACTCTAACAGTCAGCGAAGTAGTCAAGATAATAATGCGATGGACAGTACACAACAACAAGCAGACATTCCGTCAGTAACGAAGGATGAGGTCAATAATGTATAAAAAGATGTGAGAAGGGGAGCCGCTGGGGAGGATCAGGTAACTGCAGATTTCTTGAAGGAAAGGAGGGATATCCTGCTAGAAAAGCAAAACTGGCAACCGTGTATAAGAAATCTCGGTTTATATTGAGGGTACCTGAACCATGGAAGAACGCTAACAACATCTTAATTTATGAGAAAGGATGCGCTAAGGACTTCAATATTTACAGACCAAGCAGCTTGCCATCAGTTACGTACAAGCTATTTGCAATGGTAATCGCTAAACAAATCAGGCCGACCTTAGACTTCAATCAACGAAAACATGAAGCATGTTTTCTGAAAGGGTACACTGCTATCTGTAAAATACATACTATCCATCATTTGACAAAAAAATGCTCCGAATATAAGCAGCTCCTACACAAAGAATACATTGATTACTAAAAAAACATTTGACTGATTAGAGACCTCGGTAGTGATGCAGGCATGAATTCAAGGCGTAGATTAGCCTCACGTGAATGTACTGGAATATATCTATAGTGGCTGTGCAGCAACAATATTTCTCCATTAAGAATGCAATAAATGCCGATAAAAGAAGACGTTGTTAGGCAATGATGTAGACGGGGTTCAGGGGCCCAGGCTGCACCGCCCTCTAACTATGAAGAGCTGGGATGAAGGAGCAGAAGCAGCCAGGGAGAAAATGGCAAAGAAAAGCTTTTTACGCAGATTTTTATATGATGCTTATTTACAGGTCAAGAGAGAAAAACGAAGCTCGCGGGGAAGACAATTTGCTCCGCCTAAATATGGTGGGTTATCCTCACTTCCCTAGCTGGGCAAACAATGTTCAATCGGGGATGTCCAATCACTGGGGCACAAGAGATCACAGGAAGTGTCGCCCACTGCCGAGGGTGGTGCTCGAACCTTATCTCACATCTTTCAGTGGCGAGGGCAAACCCTTCCGATGTCGATGACGATCTTACGCGGGCGATGGAGATTCTGCACCAAGCCAAAACATCCAGCGAAGTCGCCCGCTCGCGGCGGCCATTTCCCCCGCGTAATTCCAAGGAGGTCACCCGCCTTCTTCAAGAATTTGGCGAACGGGGTCAACCTTAAAGGCTGCTAGGTGAAGCGCCTCTGGCCCATTCAGCACGACGATGGGTTCCCAGCTGTCGCCACCATGGCGTCAAAGGGATTAAGACCTGAAAGGCAGCTCGTTTCGGTCCCGAAGGAGATGAGACGGGAAGGGTTTGTCGCCGCAACCGGAAACAAAGCGTCACTCCTCCGCCGTCGCCGCCGCTTAAACGCATGTGGCAGCGCGCGCACGCCGGCGCCCGCAAGACCTGTAACGGTCTTCAGCTGCTGGATAATCTGCTACAAACTTCGGCCCGAGCCGCATTCACAAGAGCACGTCCACCATCCGAAGATGCCTCGTAGGGTTTCAGCCTACGTTCCTCCCCGAAGAGACTTGAAGGCTGGTCGGTGCAGCCACGAGCCACATTGGCTGGTGGCTTCATACTTCCCCTTAGGGCAGCGTTAGCAGTCTCGGTCACGCGAGGTCCAAAACACAGCAAATGGTGAGCGCAAAACCAACTTTGAAATCTGCCATGTTGCTTTCTAGCCAAGATTGCCTTTACAGAAAAAAATAATAAACACACCAAATTTCCTCCGATAATTTCAAGTCATTTTCCGAAGAAAGCATGTTAGAGAAAAGAAGAAACCACAGAGCTATTTCATATCGAAAGCGAATACGCTAACTAGGATTTCGACTCATATCGTAACATAAAATATATCGTTGCAAGACACTTCCTGCGCGAAACATATCTTCAAGGTGGAGCTGCTGGTGATCAAAGGGTAAAAGAAAAAAGACTAATGCCAAACAAGGGTGCATTGTCCACGGCAACTTTGTCTGAGGCCACCAGAGTTGTCACTATCACGCCCTTTTATTTAGCGCGTTCCAGATGCGAACTCCTGCAAAGCTAGTCTCAAATCATACATGCATGTTACGATGGCAGGTAAATGAACAAAGGCTATTTCTGCAAGCGAGTACGACGCTGCACACAACTATGCAATTTTCGAATTGCGGAAACGAGATAAGCACCTTCCTTTTTGGGCGTACTGCTTGCTTGTTCACGAACATTATGGAGGTGATCCCCCTCCATTGTCAACCAGTTAAGTGGAGACGACCCACACACCGCATTCAATCGTTTTTGTTTTCTGCTGCACAGAAAGGTGAGTAGTCAGGAACTCTCGAAACGCCTGATTAGCCGGGGATGACCTTTTTCCCCGATTCCATTCACCCCTCTCAAGTCAATGCTTCAGTCGTGCCCTTGGCGGCCGCGATCCTACTGCGGAACTAGAAGCCGAGATCTGAGAAAACCTTGAACGCGTCAGCTCACTAACGAGACCTTTTCCGCGTCGGACCTGTACGTTTCCGAAGAGTAGCCTGCGCTTGCAAGGCCGTACGCGATATAAGGACGAGCGACTGCGAACGCGTTGCTTGTTGATCCTCCCGTCTTGGATCCCATTTGCATGTTGCGTCCTCCTCATAGTGCCGTGCACTTTGAAGTGCATTTTTACGCGGCCGCGACGCACCTACCGTAGCAAGCTACTCCTCTTACCACTCAATAGACCACTACTGCACTGTCTCGAGTGACAGGAGGGCCTAGAGCATTTAGATTTACAAAACCATCAACGGTCTGCCTTTGGCGGTGACGTAACTGGCTTCGACCTCTGTGCGCGCTTAGCCTGTTTTCCTTTCACGCGACAGTTATGGTCCCTTCCCAGCCTGTCGCACCTGTCACCCCTCCCGGAACGACTACCTGGGTGTTTCGATGTAAAGGTAGATATTTTCCAAATAAAAGGGGCGCTGCACGTTTTGTTCTTCTAAAGACTTTGCGGCCAGACTTCGATCGTGCCGCATTTGACCTTAAACTTGGCTGCTAGCATTTCGCTTGGGTTCCTTTCACGGCAGCTCTGCCTGCCCTGCGTACCAAGCGATACCTGCAACCTGCCAAGAGACAACGACCTCAGTGTCTCGAGGTACAGGTAGCCATGCTCAATGAAATTAAGGGCCTTGTACCTCTTGTGCTAAAGACATAGCGGCCGCACTTCGATCGTGCCGCGTTTGACTTTAGCCTTCGCTTCGCGCACTTCACTCGGGCTCCCCTTACACGAGCTCCGCCTGCCCTGCGTATCCAGCGACATTGTAACCCGCCAAGAGGCAACGACTTGAGTGTCTCGAGGTACAGTCAATATTCAAAGTATCAAGAAGCCTTGTACTTTTAGATCTGCAAAAGCCTCCACGGCCTGACGCTGATGGTGCCGTGGGTGATTTCCGTCGACACTGCGCGCACTTTGCTTCTGCGCCTTCATGCGGCGGCTACGCACCCTCCGTAGGAAGCGACGCAAGTTTCCTCTCAAAGGACAACGACCTGAGTGTCCCATTTTAGAAGAAGACATGCTTGAAGTGCCCAGGGGCCTCCAACATTTACATATGTAAAAGCGCCTACGGCCTCACTTTGCTAGCCCCAAATTTAGCTTTAGCCTCCACTGCGCGCGTTTAGCTTTCTTTTTTTTCACGCAACAGCTAAGCGCCCTTTTTTGCAGCCTACTCGTGTCACCTCTCATTAGACTACTGTGATGTCCTGACAAGCAAGTAGACCTTTTCTTTGAACATTTAGTTCTACAAAACCTGTACAGCCTGACTGTGCCAGCACCGTAGCTGGCTTTGATACCTGCTTCGCGCGCTTATCCTGCGGTCCTTTCGCGCGACAGCCAAGCACCCTCCCAAGAACGACACATGTCATCCGATAAAGGACAGCTACCTGCGTGTCTCATGTTTGAGGAACACATACTCGACATGCTGAGGGGTCCTGAACAGGCTGATCTGCGAATGCCCCGTGTTCCAACGCGACGCTTAAGCAACCCAAAGGTGCCGATTTCTTTCGCTTACGTAGCCTCTCGGGTTTCAACTCGGCTTTAAAAGCGACCTGAGCTTTGTTCTCGGTTTTGAAACTTTCCCGTATGGCCTTCGCTATGTGATGCCGCTCTTCTGTAATTTCCACTGGCGCGTCACTATTTCTAACAGAGCTCTCACAGTTTAAGCTACCAGCCTCCCTCGCAGGGTCAATTTTGGTCACCTCTCCCGCTTTCTGGTAACTATGAAAGTCCCCTGCGCTTTCAGCCTCCTATCTGCCCTCTTCATTCCCGCGCCTTGCTTGCACTGCGCTATCCTGAGGCCGCAAGGGGGTGAGATCCGGAACAGCGTTGTCTCTAAAACAAAGGTCATTTTTTTAAGCCGCTTATCCGAGTGATTAAACCCGTGCGGATAATGTTCGGGCACGTTTTTCGAGACAGCTGCCTCTGTCTGAAGAACTCTAAATGCCTCCTCGATCTCGTCGCAGGTATTGGGCAAACATACGCTACTCCCCTTACCTATATATAAAGCAGCCTTTCACAGGCACGTTCGCCTGGTACCTCCGCAAGCCAAACGTCTATTGGCGAAAACATCCTTTCCAGCAGCTGAGTTACAGAGAACTTTACGCGGTTTTCGTTTTATCACTTGCTCTCCCTGAAAAGGCTGCATAACTCGCGACTTGTCGCCATTAGACTGAGACGAAAAGCTAATTCCTGGCTTATGGCAATCGCTCGCTATATGGCCAGGCTTTTGGCAACGGAAACAGACGATTGGTTTCCTAGCTTTAAAATCCCTCTCCTTTGTCGTTTCTTTCTCTGTGCTACCTGCTGCAAATCTCTCTCCAAGTTGGGAATTAGCCGACGCGTTTCTCGTGCCAGTCTTGGCTTCCTCATTTGCATTAAACGGCACCTGACTATGCCTACCCACCTTTAATTCGAATGGAACGCACTCTTGCTCCGATCCTCCTCGTTGCAGTTGCTGATCTCTGATTTCAATTTTTGCGTCTACCGAGCTTGCCTGATAACTAGTAGCATTACTTCCGGTACGCTTTATCTCTGCGATTAGTAAATCCAATCTTTTAAGGTCTAGTTTTCTTTCTTTGCTCTCTTAATCCTGAGGAACTCTTCCGCAGCAACCGTCAACTTCTGTATTAAATCCCAGGTCTCAGAAATTTCATCCTCCTCAGCTCCACAATCCCGTATGGCCCTCACAAGTTGCGGCTCTCTAAGGCGTTCCCCGACTTCAATGCCCAACGCTTCACACAGCAAAATCAACTCTGCTTCCTCTAATTTCCTCAAATCCCTGGCCACTTTCGAACGAGGACTTTCCCAAATTGTAGCGTGATAACCGCTTCGCCACGCACGCTACGCAAAAACAATGTCTACTGGTTTTGACAAAATCGCTAAGTTATCAAACCTGGCAGATTATAAAAGAAAGTCAAGCGCTCACCATATTGCCGATGGCAGGAACAAGCGTGAACGATCCCTTAACTGTCATCCAGTTGATGTAGCCCGGGTACGGTAGCCCAAGCTTCACCGCCGTCGAACTATAAGGAGCCGGGGTGAAGGAGCAGAAGCAGCCAGGGAGGAGACGCAAAGAAAGGCGTTTTATGGAACGTTTTACATGATGCCTATTTACGGGTCAAGACAGGAAAACGGAGCTCTCGGTGGAGACGCCTAAATACGGTGGGTTATTCCCACTTCCCTAGCTGGGGAAACGATATTCAGTCGGTGAAGTCCAATCACTGGGGCACAATAGATCACTGGAGGTGTCACCCACTTCCGAGAGTGGTGCACGAACCACCTCTCACATCTTTCGTTCATTTCTCCCGCGTAATTTCAAGGAGGTCACCCACCTTCTTGAAGAATTCGGTGAGCGGGGTCAACTGTCAAGGCTGCTCGGTGGCGTGCCTATGACCCATTCAGCACAACGATGGGTTCCCTGCTGTCGCCACCTTGGTGCTAAGGTAATTAGGACCTGAAAGGCAGCTCGTTTCTATCCCGAAGGAGGGAAGGCGTGAAGGGGGATCGCCGAAGCCGGAAACAATACGTCACTCCCCCGCCGTTCGCGCCGATTCAACGCATTTTGCAGCATTCGCACGCCGGCTCGAGCTAGACGCGTCTCATTCTTCAGCTGCTAGATAATCTGCTCCGAACTTTGGCCGGAGCCCCATTCACAACAGCAAGAAGACATGACATCCCCAATACTATTTACAACTTTCTTAGAAGAATTAATCCGATTTAGATTGCGAGCAGTTAGTGGTAAGAGTACACGGAGAATACGTCACAAAAATGCGATTCGCTGATGACATTGACTTGCTAAGTAACTCTGGGAACGAATCGCGAACAATTATTGCTATCCTAGGAGGGAAAAGCCGGAATGTAGACCTAAATATTATTGTACAGAACTAGACGTTCAGAGTAGCTAGCGAAGCACTGGAAGTGCTATGTGGATGAGTCTACTTAGGACAAGTATTGTAGCCACAGATCGAGACGGCGAGAAGGAAATAACGACAAAAAAAAAAAGAGTGGAATAGAGCGCATTTGGCAAGTACTTGCCGATTATGAATAGCGGATTACCGCTATCCCTCGTGAGGAAATATCTAAGAATAGTTTCTTACCTGTAATAACCTGCGGGGCTGAAACGTGAAGGCTAAAGAAAAGGCTACGCTTAAGTTGAGGGCACCGCGGAGATCTAGGGTACAAAGGTGTAAGGTTATCGATATGAATCACTGAGTCAGAGAAATAACAAGAGGTATTCACATCCTAATTTATTTCAACAAGAAACGGGCATGTGAAGGATGGGTAGTGCATGAGAGGAAAACCAATTGTTGCTAAGGGTAACAAATTGGATTCCAAGGGAAGGATAGTGTAGGAGGGGGCGACAGAGAGTTAGGTGGGCGCATGAGGTTAAGACGTTTGGAGGCGTCAAGTACATGTGGCTAGCACAGAGCCGGGTTAATATAGGAGTGTGGCTGAGGCCTTCGCCCTTCACTGCATATAGTCCGGCTGATGATCATGGGAATAACCTAAATATTTCGCATGTACTTTGATTTTCCGCTCAAAGAAACAGGGAGCCAAGCACAATTCCTTACTTGTACTTTATTGCGCGTTTATTGTTACTAGTGTAGTCGATACATTTGTTAAACAAAACAAAGGAATAGATTTATTGTACTTTTGTTTCATTAACACTCGCTCGCACAGCCTACAAAACACACATTATGTCAAAGGGTCCTTCTCGCTGGCGGCAAAGTCCACTTGGCCCGTTCTGTCTCCCTCCTCTACCATGTGATGTTCGAGGCGGGAGAGTCCGAGCAAGTCAGCGGAGTCCCCCTGTAGAGTCGAAGCGGGAGACCAGACAGGGTCTGCACGCCTTCCATCCGTGGGCCGAAAATGCGTGGCGTCTTTGTCGACATACTTTGCACTGGCAAGGTTTTACTTGTGTTGACCTATAGCCACGATCTACCATGGGTTTGCTGACGATACACAGCGAAAATGTTGCGGTTGGCCTCGGTGTTTCACTTCTTGAATTCCTGACAACAAACCGATACTTTCTATTCGCGTCTCATTAGGAAACACACACAGAAACCGTACTATATCATTACATGGAATAAGGGAAAGTTCGCACGTGACCAATTTAATGGATTACTGGAATTCTGTGAACGCGCTCAGCTCAACCTACCGTAGCCTTCTCCGATCACTTCACGCCTCACCCTCTACCTTGCGCCGTAGCAACCCGCTTAGCTGTTCACGCTGAAAGCATCATAAGGAAGCTGAATCCTGCGCTCACACAATGGTATCGAGCGTTCAGTTTGTAACCCTCTCGATTCTCTACCTTCGCCATCTCATTCCGTTCTTCTTCAAGACGGCAAGGGATTTGCTATCGCTATTTACTATATCAACAATGAAACATTCCAACCTGGGGCGGTGACTCTTGGAGGCTTCAGGAAATCCAGCGAGTTTCTTTCGAGGTAGGAACCCTGCCTCTAATGCGTTAAAACGAGAGACTGTGCATGCTGCAGACCTGCGCGGAAGCAGGTAAAACTTCGGAAAGACCCAAGGGCAGCTCTCGAGTCTCAGGTGAGGTGGATCGTCACACATTGTTCGTGCTATAGTGGCGTGAAATGATAGCAGCAAGAAAAAGAATGTCATCACTGCTGCTTGCAGTATTGAGAAAAAATAAAAACAAAAAACAAATTACTGCATGCCTACATAATGTACCTTCATAAGTGTTGCATCATCAGCGCAATTTTGTTCTGACTGTTACTAATTGGAGTCAGGCATTTTCTTTATCCTTTGTATTGTCTTGCAATCCTTTGCTATATAGGCGATAGCTTTCAGCGTGCAGAGAAACGCAGTGTATAGAGCTGTGAGAAACGCAGTCACTGGCCTACCAATATCCACCGACTTGACAAAGATGCTAATTGCCATCGTCGATATTCCTGTAGTTCCGACACAAAATGAACAAACAAGCGAGCTGTATGTATTGAAGCAGTCGTTTATGCTAGAGATAGGAGGTTTGGATCAGTGCCCGTTATAGAGATGTAAATTGTCGCATGGAGAAATGATCTTTTTCATTATCAAGATGTTACTAAGCGGTGCACCTATGTAAAGGGGAAATAGCATTGTCCGATCGAAGGTCCTGAACGGCTGGAAAATGCTGGTGAAATACTGAAAAATAATTTTTAAAGCAACAAATGTGGTGTTGTATAAACAAACTTTATTTTTACACCTTCACTGCGCATGAGGCTCAATGGGTTGTAATGACTTGGGTGCTCGTGATTCCAATCAGCTGCAGGAAGAACACCTCTGAAAGAGAAGTAAAAATAAAAAGCCAATATTTGGCACATAGCCCAAAGACGAATGCGGCAGTGCAGAAAACTGCTGCAATAAATTCTCACCATACATGGAGTAATCACTAGGCATCGTGCGCTTCAAGAAGGTCTCTAAATAAGCAATGACGTGCCGTCTTAACCAGTCAGATTGTTATGTGGTATTTAAATTGCCGGATTAGTCCACAACTTCGTTATTTGCATGAAAAATGTTCCTAATGCGCATTGAAGTTTCTTATTGAGTATCAATCACATCTAGGGCATTAAATTATAGGCAGATATACTCACACTTCTTCTTGCGGAGAAGAGCGCCGTAGTGGAATGGAGAACCGAGACCATAGCCGTAGTTCAGACCGTAGCCGAGGAGACCATGACCGTATCCGTAGTGGCCAACACCATAGCCGAGGGTGCCAACACCGTAGCCGTAGACAGGGGCGGCGTGGTAAGAAGCGATAGCTGGGGCAGCGTGGGCAACGGTGGCCACAGCTGGGGCGTGGTGGACGGTGGTGGTGGCAACAGCTGGGGCGGCCTGGACGGCAGCGAAGGCTGGGGCAGCGGCGTAGGCGGCCACTGGAGCGGCGTGAGCTACGGTGGCGACAGCTGGAGCGGCAGCATAGGTGGCGACAGCTGGGGCAGCGTGGTAGGCGGCAACGCGAGTCACAGCTGGGGCGACAGCGTAGCTGGCGACAGCTGGGGCAGCGTGGGCGACGGTGGTCACGGCTGGAGCAGCGGCGTAGGTGGTGGCGACCTTGGTCACGGCTGGGGCAGCAGCGTAAGTGACGGCTGGGGCTGCGTGGTAGGCAGCAACGCGAGTCACAGCTGGGGCAACGGCGTAGCTGGCGACAGCTGGAGCAGCGTGGGCGACGGTGGTGACAGCTGGGGCAGCGTGGGCGACAGTGGCGACAGCTGGGGCGTGGGCAACGGTGGCCACAGATGGAGCGAAGCCAGAATATCCAAGACCGTAGCCCAGACCACCATAGCCAAGGCCGTAGCCGAGGCCGCTGTAACCAAGGCCGTAGCCGAGGCCGCTGTAACCAAGGCCGTAACCGAGGCCACCATAGCCAAGGCCGGTGTAGCCAGCGAGAGCGCTGGTGGCGAGAACCAGGAGGACGCAAGCACGGAGCTGAAAAAAAAAATGATCTGGTCCTATTTTCTGCGGCCAGCTTCTTTACATTATTTGCTCTAGGTCTATGTGCTAGAGTTGAGGTTTGATGGTGTTAAGCTTTTTGATCTCAACATTAATGTCTTTATAGCAGCACCAGCCTAATACTATCCGTCTCTTCCCAATCGAACTATTTTTTTATCATCGACAACCCTTGGGTATACCAAGAGTTAGGAAAATATATTGTCACGCCACTGACGATGAGGAAAGATTGTGCTGGTCTGGGAGAAGAAGAGGAGAAAGCGTTGGTGCATGGGGGCTAGCAGGCTTCACCTTGTCCCACTGCCATATCACTGTAAATAAACACCCCTTTGGTATTTCACCGTAACAACTTGGTGGAGGTGCTGGGTTCTGGGTGGAGGTGCTATACCGTAACAATATGTGCAGCCTTTTATTCGAGCCATTTTATCAGCTCAAAGCGGAAGGAATAGATACAGCTGCAGCTCTGGATAGCTTAGCGTTTTTCGAGTCTTCTGCTATGAAAAATAATTATGGTGATTTAGATAAGCTTTAGAGAATGATTTGAAGCGAAAACTGTAGTCAAAGTTTCTAAGGGAATTTTTTCGGCGGGGGCCTGGTGGCAGGGAACACAAAAGCACAGATTTGCGAAACTTCTTTATATTTCAGTGTTTGCTAAGGTCTCCTTTAAATTCCTAAACAAGGCGGCTGATGCCAGCTGTACGTTAGTTTTATTGCAGTACTTTAGACACAAAATGCTACTGTAAAGTTGTTATGTACAGTAAACTGCCCCGCCGATGAGTTAAGGAGAATATTATGTTTAAACAAATTTCTTGGCACAGAAATATAAAACTATCATCACGTGTTCTCTTGACGAATCTTCCGCAACGAACATAGCAGAAATCTTTCATTTTAGTAAAAGCACAGGATGAACAAAATATAATATGCTATTCTGCACCTTATGTAAAGAATATGCCTTCCCTTGCCAGCAAACCCCTCATAGGCTAAGTGTTTGAATAAACCTTGTATCCCAACACATTTCGCACTTTTTATCATCAGTAATAAGAGAAAGCAGTTGCTTACCATGGTGACTGTGAGCTGCTGCTGAGCCGACTGCTGACTGTGCTGAGTCTGCTGGCCCTTTTATACAAATTGGTGGACTATCCTGCTCTGCGCAAGTTTGTGGCTGCGGGAAAGTGAAATGAAAAGATGGGAGGAATTTCGATTATCTTTTATTTCCACTCCTCGCCGTTGCAGGTGTACGCACTCTGAACAGCAACGGAATACCAAGCGCTAACCTTGAAAAGGACGCAAGCCTGAAAGAAGGAGGATCTCAGTACTGAAAATTCCGTCGCATGCAAGACAGCTTTAAGATCAAGCGCTGCATGTGTATTGCATGCTTAATGACTCTTGGACTGCGCATTTTCACGCTAATCGTTCAAATATTTAGCTTTTCGTGCTCTGCCACTAGTTTTCGTTATTTTTAATTCGACAAATACTTCCTTACCATTGTAAGGTATATAGTTTTGACGATCGTCTTGAATCTTTCTGTTATCTTCTTTTCAGGTTCCTGTTCTCCATTTTCGACAAAACTCAGAAGGAGTGCTTGTGCATTCAATCGAACTTCATTGCATGTAATACGAAATACAAATTTTAATGTCAGCAAAATCAGATAGGAATAAATAACGTTTTTTGATGCATTTGTCGCCGATGTCAATGCATTTCCTTCTACGTAGAGATTGCCTGACACGATTTGACCTTTTAATGTTGTACGATGCAGTCATACAATAGATAGACAACGAAAAGTTTACAAAACAAAAATTATAAGGTCCACACTCACGCTCACCATGAGCTGCACAAAATGCCAATGACGAGAGCAAGAGAACCGTCGCTCTTCTAGGCCGAGCTAAATTTAATTCTTGAAATTGCTTTAATTAACCGAACCCCAAAAGCAAATACAAATATATTGCTATAGGTTTTGGGGTTTAACGTCCCAAAGAGGCTCAGGCTATGAGAGGCGACGTAGTGGAAGACTTCAATAATTTCGATCACCTGGGCAAATACAAAGACCTAAAACAACAACTAAACACTGGCGTGTTGCTTGGGCACTTCAATGTGAAATGGGCGTTACCATTTGTAGCAGGCAAAGCTGTAAATCTACGAGCCGGCCGCATAGAGGATGGACAAACCATACAAACGTTTGTTGTATTTATATACTATTACAAGAAATCTTTGTAGCGTCTGTTCGTTGACTACCGTGCTGGTCTGCGGATAAGGACCTTTGTGAGTAATGGTAAGACATTTATTTCGAATCATTTTTTTTTCTAAAGGCTGTTAAAGCAACGGTCTGATCCATCAGTAAAAGTGCAACCGTAAATGACACAGGGATTATGCAAAATATCTTAACAAAATACAACCGATAGGCGTTTATAGGCGCACATACTATTACTTTGGGCTTAAGGGTTTAGCCATGTTTTGTTGCGCAAGGCGCCGCAGGAATTCTCACGTGCAATTCGAATAGTACAACTTCCTATATGAATAGCGCTATTGTGCTTTGCAGTGGACCCCTCAGTTCGAGATGACATGATAAGATAACCCGCCAATGAAGATTGATGCAATGCATGTTAATCGTTTTGCAAGCGATAATTTCTAAAAACTACCTTTAAGTGTGGTATGCATGGAATGGCGATTTGGATATAAGAGAGAAGACCGGGTTACAAGCGGTGATAAAAAATGTAAAATAATAATGAAGATCAGCTTGCAGCAACATTTGGGTCGGAGACGCGCCCCGAGCTGATCGGGGCGTGGTTTCTCCGACTTTCCCCAGTTCAGGTTCTGTTCCTTCCAAAATGACTGAAAAATATTACTCTTCAGTTCGATTCCTGTTTGGACCTTTAACCATTAGCTCATTTGTGGCGTTTCCTGCTTTCTGCGCGCAAATGAGGGCTGCTCAGACAGAACTTGTACAGCCCAAATAAAAGTGTGCTTGCTGGATATTTGTCGCTGTTTTGTT